>NC_045786.1:60283469-60594185 GCF_009873245.2 Balaenoptera musculus
ACCTTGCCTTTGTGGAGGAGACTGACAACAAGCAAGTGAACATGAATGAGATCATTGCAGACCCAGGTTGTGCTGAAAATCCTCTTTGTCTTCCACATCCACTCGCCCCCTTCTCCACCCTGCTCTATGCACTGAGAGGCTGACCTCAGCAGACTGTGTCAGTGGGCTCCCCATCCTCTGGCGACTTGTTGGGTTCAGTCAACGGGAGGCATGGGCATGAGATGGGAGGGTGGGAGGAGAGTGAGTTTGGGGTATTTTTTCTCCAGACCCTCCCTGCAAAGTCACCATGCTAGGCCACAGCTCCTGCCAGGCAGCTCTCCTCTCCTTACAGTCTCTCTCTCTGGGTTCCAGAAACAGATCCTTCCTCTTGCCCTTTCAGGCTCAAGATAGTAAGGGCTCCTCTCTGTTACTAGTCATATGGTACCACACTATCCTGTGTTAGTTTCTCTATAACCTGTCAACACCTTTGTAAATTGTCCCCTTATTAAACTCTTCTCAATGATCCAGTTTTGAATGAATTCTGTTCTTGCAAGGACCGTGAATAATAAACTGGTTCTTTGCAAATTTCTGCTCCACCATCCTTGGAATATCAGCCTTTCCCCAAGGTCACAAGATGGCTGCTACAGTTCCGGCCATCACATCCAGACATGACAAGGGCCAGAGGGACAAGAGTGCATCTCTTGTCATGCATCCCTTTTTAAAAAAATTAATTAATTGATTAATTATATGGCTGTGTTGGGTCTTCGTTGCTGTGCGGGGGCTTTCTCTAGTTGCGGTGAGCAGGGGCTACTCTTCGTTGTGTTGTGCGGGCTTCTCATTGCGGTGGCTTCTCTTGTTGCAGAGCATGGGCTCTAGCTGCACGGCTTCAGTAGCTGTGGTGCGTGGGCTCAGTAGTTGTGGCTCACAGGCTCTAGAGCGCAGGCTCAGTAGTTGTGGCACACGGGCTTAGTTGCTCCACGGCATGTGGGATCTTCCTGGACCAGGGCTTGAACCTGTGTCCCCTGCATTGGCAGGTGGATTCTTAACCACTGCACTACCAGGGAAGTCCCAGATCAGAGTATTAGGCTCTCTCCCTGTAGGGTCTTTGCATGCTAGCAGCAACTCTCTACTGAAGGCCACAGCTCCTCTCTATAGCCTCTCCACAGCCACCTCCTCTGGGGTTTGTTTTCTGCTCTTTCCCCTCATCACTTCTGGCCTTGCTGCTGCTAGCCCTGGACTGCTGCATTGTCCCTATTGATTTCCCTAAACGTTGAAACTTTGTGAATGGTCCCTTTATTAAATTCTCCTCAATGACTTAGTTTGAGGGGCCTCTCTGTTTCCTGCAGGGACTGACCCTGACAGATATAGGGAGGGACTTGCCTGGTGTGTCTTAGGAACCTCAGGCTACTCTTGTGCCTGGAGAGGAGTGAGCCGGGGAAGTAGGAGTAACAGGTGAGGAGGTCAGAGGGATAATGGGAGCCACATCTGGAAGGGCCCTGCAGGCCATTGTAAGGACTGTTTCCTCTGAGATTCTTCAAAAACTTCCTTCTGAAAACTTCAACTTGGGGAAAGGATGGGGTCCCTTCCTCAGCTAGGAGCTGGGAGTGCAAATGGGGCACCTTCCTTCCCAGGGTATCCCAGCCAGCAGGGTGTGAACTCTGTTCCCAGAGCAGTGAGATGGCACAGACTCATCTGATGATCTCTGCCTCGAGTGTGGGTTCTCTCCACGCACTTCCCAGCCAACAACTCCTCAGCTCCATCATGGGGTCTTCTGGAGGTAAAACTAGCCGCTCACAGTGGTGCTGATGGTGGCATTGTTGGCACAGAGGCAAACCAGTGGGAAGCTATTAGATAGGAGTAACTTCTTAGGATTCTGTCCAACCTACCCAGGCCTTTTTGGATCTGTCTCAAGTTCCGAGGTTTAATCACTCAGAGAACGCTGTTGGGTAAGCCTCTCTGACCTGCAGGTTTTGGTTATAATTCTTCCAGTTGCAAGCCCCCAAACCCACTCCTACTAAAAGAGAAAGATAAGGAGGAGGAGGAGAAGGAGGAGAAAGAAGAAGAGAAAGAGGAAACAGTAAAGAAGAAAGGAAAAGGGGGAAAGGAGGAGATGGCGGAGGTGGTGATGTTATTGACTCACATAACAGAGATGTTTTATGGTGAACTTCATTGGCTTCAGGAATAACTGGATCTAGGTGCTCAATGTCATCAATTCTTTCCCTCCCTCCCCTCATCTCCCAGTTCTGCTTTCCTCTAATGGGCTTCTTAAAAAATGGCCACTGGTAGGTCCAGAATTATTTTCTAACCAGCTTAGCCACCACTGGCAGAAAGAGAACATTTCTTTTCCAACAATTTCATTAAAACCCCACAGGGCTCTCAGTGGCTTGGTCTGAGTCATGTGTCAGCCTGGTAGCCTGGGGTAGGGTTAGTTCCACCAAGCCTATTGGCTAAGAGTAGGGGTGGGGTGGTCCCCAAAGGACAAATGAAGTGGTATTTCAAGAAGAAGAGAGGATGGATGCTGGGCACATGAAACCACTCACATGTCGACTATCACTGGTGTGACCATATAATTTATTGTCCAAGCCAGGACTCTTTTGAGAAGGAAAGAGGACACTTTTAATAGACAAGACAACAGGCTTAGTCCACGACTATCCTGGGAAAGTATCGTCACCCTATCTATAGCAGCCAAGAGCCAGAGAGCCAGGGGCTGCCCCATCTGAGCCTTGGATCCTGCAAACCAAATCTCTCTGGCTCTCTGGGCACAGGTAGGAGAGGAGAAGGCTCTCAGGGCTCAGATCTCAGGTGGGGTGGAGGGTGGCTTGGTGGGGTGGGGACACATTGGAAGACAAGTCCCAGTTCTCCACATCCACTCAAACTCCACCTTCTCAAACTGCCTCACCCCCACCTCCCACTCCAATGCTTTGTTCAAGTTATGGCCCCTCTTTATGCCAGGTGTGCCCTTCCTGTACTCCTCATATGCCAGGACCCTTCTCTAGTCCTCTGCTCTCCCCCAGGGGCCTCAGCCTTCTCACAGCTCCTGTAGCATTTCCAGATTTAGCATAGGCTCTGTTCAGCGTGCTTCCTGCTTCCACTGTGGGGTAGGGGTTTTATTCTGGGTCTTGTTGTCTCCTCATCCCCTTGCCACGTAGCCCTCAGCAGTGCTGACTGAAGACTCTAAGCTGGGTCACTCTGCTGGGCCAAAACCCTCAGCTGTCTCTCCCTCCAGCCCAGAGCCCTCTCCTTTCTGCACTGCCCACCCCTTCCTCTGTGTTCCTGGTATCGATCGCTAGGGAATCCTAGCCAAAGGGCTTCTCACGCAAAGGCATACAAACTTTGACCCAGAATTGGCTGTTCAGCTCCAGGTCAAGGTCCTCTAACCTCCTGCCTGTCTCCCTCTTTCTCTGCCCGGTGCTCCTGAGGGCCCCCTTCTATCTTGTGAGCTGTTCCCCAAGACAGGGCTTGGTGATGAGAAGTGCAGGGCCTCCCATAACCTCAGTGCCCCAGACTCTTGTCCAGGAAGATGGGGAGATGGGGGGCCCTGACCTAGAGTCTGAGCCTGTCTACCTTTGGCCCCCTGGGGCTTTGCTGCTGGTCTGGGACAATAAATCATGGTGGGAAGAGCCCTGGCCTGGAAGCAAGGGGCTAGAGTTCTGGGCTCTGCTTTGATTTGTCATTTGTCCTCGGGCCTTCTTCTTTCTGGCATCGGTCTCTCCAGCTGAGAAGTGGGAGAGGAATTGGCTTAATTAGCTAACGAATTTCTTTGGGATTAAGAGCCCCTTGGAGAGTGTGAGAAAAGCAGTGCATCTTCTACCGAGAGAAGTGGTTTTCTGTGTCCTGGTCAGGAACCCCAGCAGATGGTCTTCCAGCCATGTTGAGCAGGCTGCCATGATTCTCTAGAGCTAGGGCATTGGTGGGAACCCTGAGTGCCAAGGGAGAGATTGGGCTGCAGAGCAAAGTGATGGATTTGGGAGTACCTTGCTTCCCACTTCCTTGCCATGGCTTCTACACAAGTTTTTTCCACCCTCTATGGCTCTAGCCCCAGTTGGGATTAAAGGACAGACCTCTCTTGGGTACAATGGAGTTTCTCAGGCTGAGCCAGAGATGCAAAGGTGAAATGAATGGAAGGATGTTGGACAGAATGGAAGCCCAGCAATACCTCCCTTGCCTCCTGCTTGTTCTGTTACCTAAATTCCACCATTATATCATCAGTACTTTGGGCTCAAAGTACATGACCCTGGTCATGTGCCCCATTCGTAATACAGCTGGATTTAACTCCTTTACCAAGTCCTTTATCTTGCAAGGACTTGGCTTATTAGATCAATTTCCCACAGGCTGGTTTTCTGTGTTACAGCATGGGGGATGGAGTGACAGGTTGGGTTGGGGTCCTAGCAAGAGTCAAATGTCCTGAGAATTACCATGGAATAGTGCTGGAAACAGACCAGGAGAAATCTAACTTGCTGTGGAAAGGATCCAGGAAGTCTTCTCAGAGGAAATGATGTTTTAGCTGAGACTTTAAGTAAGGGAGATTAGAAGTAGAGGTGGGGGATTCCCTGGTGGCGCAGTGGTTGAGAATCTGCCTGCTGATGCAGGGGACACGGGTTCGAGCCCTGGTCTGGGAAGATCTCACATGCCCCGGAGCAACTAGGTCCGTGAGCCACAACTACTGAGCCTGCGCGTCTGGAGCCTGTGCTCCGCAACAAGAGAGGCCACGATAGTGAGAAGCCCGCGCACCGCGATGAAGAGTGGCCCCCGCTTGCCGCAACTGGAGAAAGCCCTCACACAGAAACGAAGACCCAACACAGCCAAAAATAAATAAAAAAAAAAAAAAAAAAAAAAGCTACAGAAGTAGAGGTGGGCATTCCTGGTAGGTTCTGCTAAAGATTCTGGTTTCTATTCAGATGGCAGTTACTGAAGGGGCAAGGTGGTGATGGAATGAGATTTTGCATTTTTGAAAAGACCACTTTGGATGCCACAGGGTGGAGAAGGAATTGGAGAGAGTGAAAGGCAGATGGTACCCAGGCTTCGAGGCTGTTAGTACTCTAGGGAGCAATGATGGGGGCCTGGATGAGGATGTGGCAGTGGGGCTGGACAGATACCAAAGTGGAAAAATGTGCCCTTTACCCCTTCAGTCTGTTCTCAGCACAGTAGCCAGTGATCTTCCTTGACTCAGACCTCACAATGTCTCTATCTCACACAAAGAAAGTCCCATGTTTCTCAGCGAGGTGTTCCCTGCACCTGGGGCAGGGCTTCCACCCCCCCCCCGCCCCCCCCCCCCCCGCCCGCCTGTGCAGGGCTTTTGAACTTGCTGTTCCTTCTGCCAGGTGCACTCTTCTTCCAGATATCCGTGTGTCTTGATTCTTGATTTCACCCTCCTGCCTGGGCTGGGTGTCATTTTCTCAGTGATGCCTTCCCCAACAAGCCTTTTTTTGAATTGCAGTCTGACCTCACATGATTCCTACCCCTTCTCTGCCTTATTTTTCTCTATAGCACTTTTCACCCTCTGAGACTCTCTGCGTTTTCTGTCTCCACCTCCCACCCCCCTTGCTTCACAATGTAAGCTACAGGAAAGCAGGAGGTTGTCAGTTTTGTTCACCTCTATATCAATCGCCAGCATCCAGAACTGTGTCTGGCACATAGTAGGCATTTGGTAAATATTTATTTGTGCAGTGCACGAGGTGGCATCCAACTGCAGTGGGAGGTGATGGGGCAGGATGAGGCTCCGTTTTCTCGTCTGGGCCAGTGGATGGCAGTGCTATTCGTAGGGTTGGGGAGCGCGGCGGCAAGGGCGGGTGATGTGGTTGGCTGGGGACACGTTGAGCTAAACACGCAAATACGCCTGGACACCCTACATCGGGAAGCCTCGGCAGGGGCGAGGACAGTGTCGGAGGCAGCCGGCCAGGCGACCCGGGCTGTGCTGGGGTTGCATGTCCCGCCACAGGCGTGGACCAAAAATACGGACACACTCAGGAGCCCGCTTGCTTGCAAAAGCCCAGCTCTGCACGCAAACCTAGGCCCTTTGCACTGCCCCCCCACCCCCATCCAATCACGCACCTACGAGGGTTCGGCGGCTCCTCTCCCTCCACCTCTACCCACACGCTCCACTAGAGACTGGCCCTTTAAGAGCCCCGCTCCCGACTCCTCCCCCCACCCCACCCCACCCCTCACCCCCCCATCCCCCCCCACCGCCCGCGCTCGCGTGACTGTGCCGGGACTGAGCCGGGTCCGGGAGTTGGGCGGCTGGGTGGCTGCGCGGGCCTCCGGGTCCTTCTCACGCAACTTCTGGGCACCGCGCCCCCAGCCAGGTGGGGCCGGGATGGACGGCGTGACCTCTGCCCCCTGGAGGGATGTGCCAGACACATGCACGCTAGCCTGGGAAGGCATGTGCGCCGGGCGCCCCCCTCTTTAGTCCCTGGGCCCCCTCTCTTGCCCGCCCAAGGGCCTCCCTCTAACCCTTTGCTCGGCCACCAGGAGATCCATTCGCCTCCCGATTTCTCTGCCATGCCAAAGCGCTAGCAACCCTGGGAACCTCGAGGGCCCGTGGGTCCTGGCTGGAAGTACCCTTGGTTTGCAGCATTCCAAAGTGGCCCCAGAGGCGCCTCAACGTGTCCCCGCTAGTGCGCGCTCGGCGATACTGCACTTTCTCCATCCCTTCCCGCCCCTCCGTCAGGGAACGCTGACTTCTGCTAGTCTTCCGGGCTCTGGGGTGGGGGGATGGAGGGCTCTGGGGGAAGGGGCCAGCCTATCGGCGCCTCTGGCCTTCCGGCCCCGGTGACCTCGGGGCTGGGGTCGTCGTGCTTCTCACGCGAGCCTGGACTCAATAACCCGGGTTAGGAGGTCATCACCCGGCAGCTCAGCCCCTCCCTGCCTGCCTGGCCCCCATCCGCTAGTAGTGAAGAGGAAGCAATTGCACTCCCAAAGTTCAATGGGTGCAAAAATGAGGGAGAGGGGTCCCCGTGCCCGGGGATAGAGCACCCCCATACCCTCTTTCGGGCTATTATGGGACTACTTCCCCAAAACCTTCTCAGCTGGGCTCTGCGCTATCCATGGAGTACCTCGGAACTGGGGGTCCCAGGTGTCCCTAACCCTCACCCCTTTAAGTGCCGGCACTTGGTTGAGGCATCCCATAGTGGGTTCTTACCTATCCCCTTGCGTCCTGTCTCCCCACTCCTCCCTCCATCCTAGAGCGACCATTCGCCAGCCGCACCCCGCCCCCCCCACCCCGCCCCATCCCAGCGCTCCAGGAGGCGTGGCCACAAAAGAAAGCCGCCTATAAAGGTGGCAGTGCCTTCACCCTCACCCTCACCCAGAAGGTGACAGTTCCTTGGAGCCTTCTGTGATCTTCTTCGGGGGTCCCTGGCTCCAGAGACCACTCTTCCCAGCTCAGCTCTGTACCCCCCCACAGACGCAGGTGAGTGCTGGGGGCTTCTGGGTTGTCCCTTCCCTCCCCCCAAAGGAAAATTTTGATGCATCAAGGTCTTCCTGGTCTAGCATCTCAAAAAAAGGCTAAGAGTGTCCCTAGTGAGGAGGCAGTCCAGCTCCCTCACTAAGTGGGGAAACTGAAGCCTGAGGAAGGGCAGGACTTGCCCAAGGTCCCTCGACTAGTACCAGAACTCTAGACGTAGATGCTCCCCTCTCAGGACTCCAGGACCCAGGCTCCAGCTCCATCTCCCACTGACTCCATGAATGCCTTGGGGCTTCCCCATAAGGGTCACCTGGGAGGCTGGAATAAGGACACAGGTGAGCCAGTGCAGCCCTCCTTCAGGCTGTGTGAGGGGGAGCTTCTCCTGGGTGGTCAGGGTGGATGGAGGGGGCAGGTTGGGTTCTTACTAGCTGTACCCTGACTTATCTAAAAGCTACCCCTGGCTGGAGCCACCCTCCCAAGGCACAGCTTGTCAGTGCTGAGGTGTGCTGGCCCGACATGGGAGGCTGATCTGAGTGGGAGTCCTGAGCACTGCCGAGGGGCCTTCCCTGTTCCATTGACTGTCTTCTCTGTCCTCTGCTGGGGGCAGTCAATGTGAGAGACTGCCCGCTGCAGAAAGCTTGACCCTGAAAATTCAGCAGTCACATCTCTCTTGGCCTCCTACCATCTTTTTTTTTTTTTTCAACATTAACAGCCACAATAGTTCATTTACCATTGTACTCTTTATAAGATATTTACAAGACAACCAATTTTACACATCAGAAATGGTATAAAAGTATGAATTACAACACAGACAACAATATGAAATGGGCATAAAACAAAGCTGAAGTGGACAGACAAGAAATTTCTCTTTTTAATTTATTAACACTAGCTTAAACTTTGTTAAGGAAAGAAACAAAGAACTGTGTTTTAGGAGAAGTGCTGGGCCTTCAGTTGAAGATTGAATTCACAGTGTTGTATCCCACGTAGGGAAAAAATAAGACTAATTTTCCCCCCACACTTTAACACACTGTAATTTTGCTCTTGAAACTTTGCTAATCTACTCTCCAACCTCCTTCTCAACCAAACTTCAACATATCCAAATCAAAGGAGAATTGATCTAGAAGATTGGCCTCCTACCATCTTACTAAGGCTAGAGGTCTTTGGGACACCCAGTGTGCAGAAGGGAAAACCATGGCACACCAAGGCCTAGCAGTGTCCCCAGTTCACTCAAGGTGTTGGGACTAAAGTGTGCTTTGGGATTCAGCTCCTCCAGGAAGCCTCCCTAGACAGATGGCTATAGTAGTTGAGGTAGGAACCATACGATCTCCCCATCTTGGCTGGCTCTTCTGTGGGGAAACCTCACTAGTCAGACTGTGAGTTTCCCCGGGTCAGATCTGGGTTTTCTCTTCTCTGAGATCAGCTGGGCACCCTGAATCAGAGGTCATGTCGCACTCCCTGTCTCAGGTGATGTGACTGGAGCCGAGAAGGGTAAAATGAACCGACTAATCCAAGGCCACATCATAGAGCCTGGAACACTGGGTGTCCTGACCACCAATCCAGGGCACCAGTAAGATGTCCCAGTCAGAGCCCCATGCCTCGAAGAGAGTAGTTCATGAATTTGCACACCCTTTCTAGACCGAACCTAGAGAAAAAGTATTGTCTCAGCCTCTGTTAAACTCAGCTCCATTCCTAGTTTCCCAGATTCCAGTCTGGAGTTTTCTTGCAGCCTTTGCCTGGTGGGAACCTTCCATTTATTCACAGCTCTCTAGTGACTGGCAAATGGGGGAGGCCCAGACTATTCATTCATTGAGAATTGAGCCCAGTGAAAACCCTGGCCTGGAATTCTGTGACCTGGAGCCTCAATCTAGCTGGCCTCCAGCTGCTTTTAAACCGTGGGTCAGTTGAACTCAGAGAGCTGGGGATGAGGGCAGAGTGGCTTAGACAGTAAGTAAGGGGGAAGTCCCCTGTCCCCGTCCCCACCCTGTCCCAGAGTCTGGCAGGATTCCCTAGACCCTGGGTTTGAGCAATAGAGAACTGAGGGTTCCGGGAAAATCCCTTTTCATCGATTGATCTGACCACTCTTCCAAGGGAGGTACCTATGACAGGAGCTGGAAACTTCCCAAGGAACTTTACCTAAGAGGTCTGAGTCCTGGCTCTGTCTGAGTGTTGGGTGCCTGTAGCCAAGTCAGTGCCTCCTCTGAAGGTGAGTTTCCCCAAATGTGAAACGAGGCTGAAGGAGTGGATGATCCGTTGCTCTCTGATAGCGTTTTCCCTAGTTGGGTGGGTAGTACTCAAGGGGAATTGGGTGATACACATCGATTATGTGTTTATTTTAATATATGTTAGGGAAAAATACCCTGTACTTTCACACAGATATTATGGTTTGGAATGATGCTAAGTAGGTGGATTTAAAGCTGATTTTAGAAAAATATGAAGCAAATAATAGTATAGGTGCTCTATGGAAATCACAGGCTGATGTTTAGATTGGTGCAGCAGTTAAGAGAAAGTGTTCTGGAATTAGGCAAATTTGGATTGGGATTTGGATCCTATACTTCCTGGCTGTGTGACCTTGGGCAAGTTACGTACCTTCTCTGAGCCTCACTGCAGCCTACCACATACGCTGTGGCCAGGACTGAATGAAGAATGACTAAAATTCTTGGCACATAGTGGCAGCTCAACAAACAGCTTCTCCTACCTCCTCTTCCCCTTCATGTCCAGTGAACAGTTCTGGATAAGGTTTTCCCTTTCTTTGACCAGTGTGCTGACACTTTAGGACACTGGCTCCTGCCAGCTCCCCATCTGATGTCTTGATCTTTCGCTCCTATCCCACCTCTCAGCAGCCACCTTGGAATCTCTACACTGATCATGTTCTCTGTGTTTGGACTCTCCATCCCCATCTCGGCCACAGAGCTTCTCCTGGCCTCTGCCACCTTCTGCCTGGTATTCTGGGTGGTCAAGGCCTGGCAGCCTCGGGTCCCTAAAGGCCTGAAGAGTCCACCAGGGCCCTGGAGCTGGCCCCTGATTGGGCATGTGCTGACCTTGGGGAAGAGCCCACACTTGGCCCTGTCGCGGCTGAGCCAGCGCTATGGAGACGTGCTACAGATCCGCATTGGCTGCACACCCGTGCTGGTGCTCAGCGGCCTGGACACCATCCGGCAGGCCCTGGTGCGGCAGGGCGATGATTTCAAGGGCCGGCCTGACCTCTACAGCTTCACCTTAGTCGCTGATGGCCAGAGTATGACCTTCAACCCAGACTCTGGACCAGTGTGGGCTGCCCGGCGACGCCTGGCCCAGAATGCCCTGAAGAGTTTTTCCATTGCCTCAGACCCGGCTTCCTCGTCCTCCTGTTACCTGGAAGAGCACGTGAGCAAGGAGGCCGAGTACCTCATCGGCAAGTTCCAGGAGCTGATGGCAGGGTCTGGGCGCTTTGACCCCTACAGGTATGTAGTGGTGTCAGTGGCCAATGTCATCTGTGCCATGTGCTTTGGCCGACGCTATGACCATGACAGCCAAGAGCTGCTTAGCGTAGTCGGCCTGAGTAATGAGTTCGGGGAGGTGGCTGCCTCTGGGAACCCAGCCGACTTCATCCCCATCCTCCGTTACCTGCCCAACACTGCCCTGGATGACTTCAAGGACTTGAATCAGAGGTTCTACATTTTCATGCAGAAGATGCTCAAGGAACACTATAAAACGTTTGAGAAGGTACAGGCTGGGGAGGGGCAGATGAGTGGTAGGGAGTGGGTAGGGTCAGGGGTCAGGAGGTCAGAGATAACTGGAGCAGCATAGGGTTTGTCAGGCTCTCGCGGGCCTTCACCCTGGGATTTTGAAGCCAGTAGTGGAGGGGACTCCATCCTTGGCAGGGAGATAGAACTTTTTCTTGACCAGCCCTTCTATCTTTCTATCAGACAGCAATATTTACTGAATAGCCAGTCCGTGCAGGACCCTAGGTCAGTTATTGTGGGGACCAGGAAGAGTTAAAGAGCTGGTCTTTCGGCCTTATGGGAGAGAAAAGGGTAAAGGGCATTGTCCAGATGATAATGGTACTGGACTCTGTGTCAGGTGTCCCTCGAGTTGGGGCTGCAAGTATCCTGAGTCAGGAGACAGCCTTGGAGAGGCAAGAGAAGCTGCAATGGTAGCCTCGGGCGTGGGGCAGTCACCTCCCGAACGAAGATGCTAGGGATGGGAAGGGACCAGGCCTGGATGACAGGCAAGTCTGGGTTTGGGATCTTGCTCACCCGTGGGCCTTCCCTACCCAGGGCCGTATCCGGGACATCACAGACAGCCTGATTGAGCACTGTCAGGGCAAGAGACTGGACGAGAATGCCAATATCCAGTTGTCAGATGAGAAGATCGTTAATGTCGTCATGGACCTCTTTGGAGCTGGTATGAGCTAACTCATTGTGCCCTTCCTCTTCCCAGCTGTCCTGACCCACCAACCACCTAACTTTGCCCTCTATTCTCCCCTGGCCAGGGTTTGACACAGTCACAACTGCCATCTCCTGGAGCCTCATGTACCTGGTGACAAGCCCCAGCGTGCAGAAAAAGATTCAGGAGGAGCTGGGTAGGTGGTGGCTTCCTTCAGTGTGCTCAAGGCAGGAGGTCCAACCAAGGTCTGAGTGGCCCCTTCATCTGTCTGGTCCTTTGTGTTCTGCAGACACAGTGATTGGCAGCGCAAGGCAGCCCCGGCTCTCTGATAGACCCCAGCTGCCCTACTTGGAGGCGTTCATTCTGGAGACTTTCCGACATTCCTCTTTCATCCCCTTCACCATCCCCCACAGGTGAGGCTCCATGGGTCCGCTGCTGTCTCATGCTGGGCCTTACTCCAGTTCATGTACCTGATCAGGGTGGTGGGAGGGACACGGTATGGGAGGCAGGGGGATCTCCTTGTGGCCCTGAGCCTAACTGAGCTTCCCCCCTCCCCAGTACCACAAGGGACACAAGTCTGAATGGCTTTTACATCCCCAAGGGGCGTTGTGTCTTTGTGAACCAGTGGCAGATCAACCATGACCAGTAAGTTGAGAGGGGGCAGGGGAAGCTTCACTCTCTCCTGAGCTTCAGACTCTCCTGTCCCTGGGCTTCTTGCCTAAACCCTATTCTTTCGAGCTGGGGCTCAACCCACCTGATGGTCCTGAGCCCCCAAGCTGCTACTTCAGCTGCCTCTCTCCAATTACAGGAAGCTGTGGGATGATCCATCTGCCTTCTGGCCAGAACGGTTTCTCACCGCTGATGGCACCATCAACAAAGCACTCAGTGAGAAAGTGATTCTTTTCGGTTTGGGCAAGCGGAAGTGCATCGGTGAGACCATTGCCCGCTGGGAGGTCTTTCTCTTCCTGGCCATCCTCCTGCAGCAGGTGGAATTCCGTGTGACCCCGGGTGTGAAGGTGGACATGACCCCCGTGTATGGGCTGACCATGAAGCATGCTCACTGTGAGCACTTCCAGGCGCACATGCGCTCTTAGGGGACGGAGAGCCCTGCAGCCTAGACTCTCTACTGGCCTGTCTGGGCAGCCAGGCCAGGGGGCTGACCCAGGGGATCTAAACTTTGGCCTAAACGCACAGATATTGTCTGGCTGATTTTTTGCTGTCTGAGCTGTGGGCAAACCTGAGAGATTATACCTGCCGCCTACCGTGGACTTGTCCTTCTGCGCACTGACCACAGACAGTGGACACAGCAGGGGCCACACAGGAGCTGATGGAGCCCTTCCAAAGTTGTGCTTAAGCTAGGAGGCCTGGAAGGGATAGGAGGTCCTCAGGCCTCTGGAAACCTCTAAAGAGCTCTCTGGAAGCCCCTGGGCTCACCAGCTGGTTGGCTCTCTGTTCAGGCTGACTGGCTTGAGAAACATTTAGAGCAGGCGACGAGGGCCTGTCCAATCTCTTTGACAATTGGGAGGCATCAAGAGTGAAGGGGAGGGACTTACCTGGTGGCGCAGTGGTTAAGAATCCGCCTGCCAATGCAGGGGACACGGGTTCGATCCCTGGTCCAGGAAGATCCCACATGCCATGGAGCAACTAAGCCCGTGTGCCACAACTACTGAGCCTACGCTCTAGAGCCCGCGTTCTGCAACTACTGAAGCCCCCATGCCTAGAGCCCATGCTCGCAACAAGAGAAGCCACCACAATGAGAAGCCCACGCACCGCAACGAAGAGCAGCCCCCACTCGCCATAACTAAAGAAAGCCTGCGCGCAGCAACGAAGACCCAATGTAGCCAAAAATAAATAAATTTATTAGGGAAAAAAAAAGAGTGAAAGGGAGAGGCAGGCCAGGATACTGACACAGGGGTGGTCTCCCCGCTTATGCAAGGCTGAGCAATCTGACCACTAGGGTCTGGGACACCGTGCCTGGGAGATCGCCTTCCTCTCTGCAGGCAGGAACAGGTCTGCCTCCTGGCCTTGCAAGGTCCCTGTTCCTGTCCAGGATGGGCTGGGGACTTGTGTCTAAGAGGAGCAGAGAGCAGAGGGAGTGCCCAAATCCAGGCACCAGGACCAGGTCCGGAGGGAAGGGGTAGTAATTCAATCACCTTCTACTGGGTCTCCTTTCCCTATGCCCTGTGTTAAAACGTCTTTTAAAAATGTTTGTATGCAAGGGCCTTTTTATTTTAGCCTGTATTGTACTTGTATGTTTGCATTTACCATATATAAGAGCTTAAGAACTGTTTATTGAGTGCTATGGAGAAAATTCTAACCCAAGTATCCAGAAATGTGTGGGAAGCATCTACCTGAGCTAAATAAAGATATTATCCAAAAGTCGTATAGGTGGAGAGTTTTAAAATCTTGAGTGAAGCTGTCACTCATCTATGTGCCCACTCTGAGCCCGATCTCGTGTTGGGTTTTACTGTGGGAGGACGAAGGGGAGGAGGAGGCGGTGGAGAGGGGAACTTGCTGCTCTCAGGCAGCTCACAGTCTGGCTGGGGCACAAGACTCTATCACTTCACTGCCCTCCTCCTTCTCTAACTGATCACACATTGATGAAGAACATTCTCTGGACCAGGCACTGGGGGAGATAAAGTGAATAAAACATGGTTCCTTCAAGAGCTTCCCAAGCTAGCTGGGGGACCTAACTCATTAAAACATCACCCAATTCATTGTGATCAGGTCTCTACCAGACAGATACATACAGGAGGGTGAAGCCCAGAGCCAGAGGGGGCTGGGTGGGTGGGGGAGTGGGTGCTGGGAAAGGTTACCAGGTCTTGGGGATATCTGCGTGTGGCCCTCCTTGGAGGATGGGAGGCAGACTCACTTGGGTCTCACAGCGTTAGATGCTCAGGTCCAACAGGTGGACTCTGGTCATGGTGTGGGGGAGGGGAAAGGTTCTCAGCTCAGAAGTCATGGTCTCCTCCTCACTAGCCATGCCCGGTTCAGGTCCTGCACCCCTATTAGAACCCAGAACTGGTCACAGATGGAGAACAAAGTGTTTGATTATCAGGCCCCATAAGCCGACTGTTGCCCAGATTTCAATATTGAGATCATCCCTCTCCATCTGGGATGGCAGAGTAGTGGTGCCAAGTCGGGGCAGAGGCTGGACCCACATAGTCAGGAGCTATTCTGTCTAAGGGACTGAGGAGAGATGCACTGTGACCACAGCCCACCTTTCCTCCTGAAACATTGTGCAGTGGCCAGGAACTGCCATGCATGCACTGTGCTTTCTGGCAGGAGTGGATAGCTCCCACTCACCAAGAGTTTCAGGCTACTGCAAGGAAGGAGCTGAAGTCAGCTGGAGCAACCCTGTCTATATAGGAAGATGAGGAATTTGGCATCCAATCATTCCTGTACTGACTTATTTTTTACTTAAAAAATAACTTGTATTATATGCTATAACATAGATGAGCCTTGAAAACATCATGCTAAGTGAAAGAAGCCAGATACAAAAGGCTACATGTTGTATGCTTCCATTTATATGAAATGTCTAGAACATGCAAATCCGGAGAGACAGAAAGTAGATTAGTGGATGACAGGGGATAGGGGCAGGGAGAATGGAAGGTGCAGGGCTTCTTTTAGGGGTGGTGGAAATATTCTGGAATAAGATAGTGGTGATGGTTATATAAATTTGTGAATATACTAAAACCCGCTGAATTATGCAGTTTAAAATAGTTAAAACAGTAAAAAAAAGAAAAAGTATGCCAATCTTTATACTAAAAAAAAGGGAGGAATGGGGACAGCATATGCAAAACAACTTATGGAACTGTTCTCACTAATCATATTGGTAATGGTAATATTAGTATTTTTATTTTGAGACTATAGAGTAATGTTGGTTAAAACAAAGAGCAACTAATAATGAGAATATTCTAATTCATCATCCCCTCTATCCTTGAGAACCAGGATCTTTGGCGTGGAAAAAAGGAGGTACACATGTAACATATAAAAGTTTAAGTTAAAATATATGCTGTGTGTGTATATATATATATATATATATATGATATGTATTGTATATTATTATATTATATATAATGTATTATATGTATATATTTTTCTAACTGTTAGAAACAATGACCAACTCAAGCAATGAGCATCCCTAATGCCTAGATTACCATCCAGGGCTTCTTGGAGAAATGCTGGTTACAGAACTGGGGCAGAAAATGTAAAAGATGAGCCTGGAACAGTTGCTCATACAAGATAGCAAAGAAGCCACAAACACTACCAGGAGTGGGTCAAGCCATTCAGGAGCCCAACTGAAGAGGCTCCAAGCGGCCAAAGATAGGACAACTTGACTGTCAATAATAATAATTGCCATTGATTAAAACCTATCAAATACCTTTGAATCCATGAGTTTATATACATATAATATATATATACACACACATATATTGAAATTAGTTGTTCATCTTCAGAAAAACCAATTCACTACCTTAAAAAATGAAAAACAAAGGCAAAGAAGCAAACATTCATTCTACCTTCCCTATGTGAGCTATACTTACAGATAACCGAATAGTACATAAGAAGAAGCATCTCTTTTTTTTTTTTTTTTTTTTTTTAAATTATTTATTTATTTATTTTTGGCTGTGTTGGGTCTTCGTTTCTGTGCGAGGGCTTTCTCTAGTTGTGGCAAGCGGGGGCCACTCTTCATCGCGGTGCGCGGGCCTCTCACTATCGTGGCCTCTCTTGTTGCAGAGCACAGGCTCCAGACGCGCAGGCTCAGTAGTTGTGGCTCACGGACCTAGTTGCTCCGCGGCATGTGGGATCTTCCCAGACAAGGGCTCGAACCCATGTCCCCTGCATTGGCAGGCAGATTCTCAACCACTGCGCCACCAGGGAAGCCCAGAAGAAGCATCTCTTAATGAAAGTATTCCAATTAATAAATGAAAAAGAAATAATAGAATTGGAATGTCACTATTTTGTACCCACCACTAAATGAATGGATCTGGGCATTGCATCCAACAAACGCCAGCATCATAAAAAGGGAGAAAACCAGATATGTGCCTCATGATAAAAGAAGCCAACACTGCCCACGGTATTGCCAAAGGGACTGAACAAGAGTCTGGCCGAGCCTCTGGATCCAGCTGTCAATTTGCAGTAATAGAGCGGATGAAGAAACATGCTGGATGGTAATATCAGAGAGCAATCAACAAAATTCAGACTTTGGGAAAATCTACAGGTCAAAAGCCCTGGGGTCTTCAACAGAAAAACTGTAAGAAAGAGGAAGAGATGGAGTGGAAACTTGTAGACTTAAAAGACGTATCAAATTTTAAGAAATGAACAATGCTAAAACATGGTGTCTAGGAATATACACTTGGTAATAAATCTTGGTAAGAATGAGGAAATGATTACTATAAGAGTCTGGAAAGTGGTTACTTTTGCAGGGAGGGAGTGGGTTATAATTGAAATGGGACATGTGGAGGGTTTCTAGGATGGTAGATAAAGTTCTATTTCTTAACCTGGGTGTGGTTCAAGAAAACTTGTTTTATAAAAATGAAGGGAATAGTAGAAATAACTTGTATTGCTCATTGCTTTTTAGAAATATAATTTATATATGTTGTCAATGCCCTTCAGTCAGAGACCACCAAGAACACACCTGTAGTTAAACAAGCCAGGTTTCTTATTCATCGCAGTAAGGGAAAACACACACCATGGGGAGCTGTAGGGGTCTCAATAAGAGGATGTTAGAACTTAAACGATTTGGGCTTTGGCTGAGTGATACAGGGGAGGGTTAGCTCTAGATTGGACATTGTCAGAAAATGGGGACAATTCTATGATAGGGTATTTGGTGGGTAACATTGTGACCTTGCTTTTATTTGTGCTCAGACAAAAGTATAAAGTAGCCTTGCTTTTTTCCATTTAAAAACCATTGATAAGGGACCTCCCCCGTGGCACAGTGGGTAAGACTCTGCGCTCCCAATGCAGGGGGTCTGGGTTTGATCCCTGGTCAGGGAATTAGATCCCACATGCATGCCGCAACTAAGGAATCTGCCTGCTACAACTAAGACCTGGTGCAACCAAATAAATAAATATTAAAAATAAATAAATAAATAAATAAAATAAAAAATGTTGGTATAATATACATAACATAAAATTTACCATCTTAACCATTTTAAGTATACAGTTCAGTGGTATTAAATTCATTCATAATGTTAGGCGATCATCACCACCATCCATATCCATAGCACTGGAACACTGAAACGCTATACTCATTAAGTAATAACTCCCTATTTTCTCCTTCCTGCAGCCATTCTACTTCTGTCTCTATGAAGAGTTTCATTTTTATCATGTTCTCAGAATAACCTGTATGGGGCTGGTGTTCTGTGAGAAAAGAACCAGAGAAGGGGAGAACAAAATGGCCTATGAGCGTCAGAATAGCCTGTAACAATACTGTGGTCCAGCTGTGAGCACCAGATCAGTTCCAGCTGTCAGGAGCTGCTCTTTCTCCAGCCTCCTTTTTGGTCAAGAACAGGCAAAGTTAGGGCTTCCCTGGTGGCACAGTGGTTAAGAATCCACCTGCCAATGCAGGGGACACGGGTTTGAGCCCTGGTCCAGGAAGATCCCACATGCCGCTGAGCAACTAAGCCTGTGCGCCATAACTACTGAGCCTGCGCTCTAGAGCCCAAGAGCCACAGCTACTGAGCCCACGTGCCACAACTACTGAAGCCTGTGAGCCTAGAACCTGTGCTCCACAACAAGAGAAGCCACCCCAATGAGAAGCCCATACACCACAACAAAGAGTAGCCCCCACTCACTGCAACCAGAGAAAAGCTCACATGCAGCAACGAAGACAATGCAGCCAAAAAAATAAAATAAAAAATAATAATAAAAAAAAGAACAAAGTTAAGTCTCAGGACATTCATACATTATATCCAGATTTTCATCATTGCCAAGGTTTTGCTGATTAAGATCAATTTGCTGATTAAGAAGGCCATCCACTGAATGTAGTCTATAATTGAACCGGATTAATCTTTTATGTTTTTGTTGTAGGATGAGTTATTGGACCATCTGTTGTGACAATGGCTGCCCTACTAGTAGTGCCCCAATGGTACTTAGATTCTGGATAGGCTGTATTGGTACGTATTGTAACATAGGTAATTATCAGGATCAAAGTGACTATTAGTCTTTTGATAGGTCTGGAAGCCAAGGATCTAGATTATTAAATACATGCAATCAAAACATGTCCCAGAATCCAACTGGGCCTATTTTATAGAGTCAGGTTGCTTTTTCTGTTTGTCCTGTAGTATTTACATAGTGGTAGCAATGTTGACTTGGTGGACTAGAGGAAATCACGGGCCATATGATTGTCCATGACAACTCTTGTTAATGGATTTAGAGTACTTTGTGGGCTTTCAGAGCAGTGGGGTCCTATATGACTTCTGGTAGGTCAGAGACAAGCTTTAAACGTTTTTTAGCTGTACTGTTCCCACTGTAGGAATTGTAGTTGGCAGAGTACGCATGAAGAGGAATTCAGTTATTCCTCTTGGAAGTTCTCCTGAATAATCTGTGCTTGTCTCATTTTGGAGGCTTCTGAGTGTCTTTTTAAGGAAGCATGATATACTTTAGTGTCCATAAAAAGAAACACTCATATATTGCTGTGGAAATGTACAATGATGTAGCTGCTTTGGAAAACAGTTCTTCAAAAGGTTAAACATAGTTATGACCCAGAAATTCCATTCTTAGTTATGCCTAACATTCTCAAAATTTTTCACATGAATGTTGTGAAAATATTACACAAAATATCACACAAAAACTTGCACATGAATGTTCGCAACAGTGTTATACATAGTAGCCAAAAAAGTAGAAACAATCCACATGTTAATCATTTATGAAAGGATAACAAAATGTGATATATCCATATTATTCAGCCATAAAAAGGAATGAAGCACTAATGCATGCTGTAACATGAATGTGCCTTGAAAACTTTAGGCTAAGTGAAAGAAGCCAGAGCACACATTATATGCAGGTCACATATTAAATGATACAATTTATATGAAATATCCAGAGTAGGCAAATCCATGGAGACAGAAAGCAGATTAGTGGTTGCCTGGGGTTAAGGAGAGGGAGGAATGGGGAGTGACTGCCGATGGGTACAGGGTTTCTTTTTGGGTGAGGAAAACACTCTGGAATTAGCAGTGATGGCTGCACAACTTTGTGAATATAGTAAAAGCCACTGAATTGCCCACTTTAAAGGGTGAATATTATGGTATACATATTGCATATATCTCAATTTAACAAATCACATCAGGGACCAGGAGGCCAGAATAAACCAGTCTTATAGACTGTTGAAGCTGTTCCTATTCGGTGTAAGAGCCAATCAGAATCTTTCCCCCTTCTGTTAGAGCCAATCAGAATTCTCTCTGCATAGTCAGTGTAATAGATAGAAGCCCAGCTGAAGAATTATTTGGGAAAGATTGTATTTCCAAATGAATGTATGTCTCTATTGCTCGGCAGGTTTAATAAACTCAGCTTTCTCTTTTAGCTGGTCTCCTTATTATTAATAGTTTGGAAGTTTCATCAAAATAAAGACCCCACATCATGGCAACCCCACAGGACCCTCAAATCTTAAGCGCTCAATTCTGAACTGTTGTGTGGCCTTCTTCCAGTTTGCCGCTGGGTATGTCTCAAGGACAATATTGAACTTCAGGTATTTCTGTTGAGTTCTCATTGCTGTATTTTGTTATCCTAGGATATCCTAGGCTCCTTCATGGTTCCTCTCTTGGTTAATACTTTGGAGAGCATTAGGCAATCCTTTACTAAACCTGTTTGTCTTTTATTACTTTTTAAAAATTTTTATTTATTTATTTTGGGCTGCGTTCGGTCTTTGTTGTTGCGTGCGGGCTTGGGCTACTCTTCGTTGCGGTGCGCAGGCTTCTTATTCCGGTGGCTTCTCTGTTGTGGAGCACGGGCTCTAGGTGAGTGGGCTTCAGTAGTTGTGGCTCGAGGGCTCAGTAGTTGTGGCTCGCGGGCTTAGTTGCTCCGTGACATGTGGGATCTTCCTGGACCAGGGCTCGAACCCATGTCCCCTGCATTGGCAGGCAGATTCTTAACCACTGTGCCACCAGGGAAGTCCCTCTTCTATTACTTTTAATTGACTTGTCAAATGATTTTTTTTCCCATTCCTTGATAATTTTTGTTCTGATTGTTACAAGGGAACATTTTTTTAGGGAACAGATAGAGGCACAGACCTAATAAGTCTCTTTCCAAACTGGCCCTCGAGAGCTCTAATAACTTTGGGGTCATACTTATATTTAAAAAAATTTACTGTTTATCTGCAATCTAAATTTAACTGGGCATCGTATATTTTTATTTGCTAAATCTAGCAATCCTTATGTTTGTAGGTCCATCAGACTTGTGGACATATAGTGCAGGGCATTCCATGTCTTGTCTGGAGGAAAGGAATGCCTTGGTGGCAAGAGTGTGGTATTTCCTCCTCCACAGCCTTGCTGTAGGATAACATGGTGGCTGCTGGAAGTGTAGTCAGAGGTCTCTGCATCAGTGCGGTACAGCCCAGCTGTGTGCTCGGTTCAAACCTCCATACCTTGTTATAATCATGGTATTTTCTTCTCTTATCTATTTGGGTGTGTCAGCATCTAAGCTCAAACTCCTCCTGGTGGAATTCTTGCTTCCTATTGTTTCTCTGTTTGTAACCTTAATTCCTGAGCCCATTTGGTAAAATAGCAGTTTTTTATTAAAGAAAGTTTGAGTTACAGTGGCCATTTCAGGGAACTTTGGGGAATTTTTTAATTTTATGAGTTTATACCTCCCCAATGTTTTAGAACAAAAAGGAAAACAGAAACTCAGTCTACAATAGTCAGTCTTTTTGTTGGCGATAAAGGCTTTCATTTTTTGTACACTTTAGGAATATCCATTTAGACAAATCTAACATTAAAAAAAGAGAAAACTACTAAATCAGGTTACTGTAAGGTTCCTTAGAATCTGTAAGACCTCTGTGCTATCTGCTAAGGACTTGTGTGAATTTAAAATAAGGAAACTCAAGAATTTCTAAAAGAAAGAGATGATTTTAGCTTATAGTGTTTTAAATATGCTGATTCTTTAAAGACTTTTTTTTTTTGTTGGTGTGTGTGTGTGTGTGTGTGTGTGTCTAGCTGAAGCTGAACTCCTAAGGGAACAAAAAGGAATAATTGAATTAAGTTAATGGCTTTGGTTACTAAGTTGAAAGGTAAAAACCAATATAGGTCACTCAGAGCTTTTAACCAACTTAAGTAATTTAATAATTGGAATATTACCATAAAAGGAAAAAATAAAGCAGTATTTCTAGTTAAAATGAATCCTCGGAAATTAGTCTGGTTTGATAATATGACTTAACCCTGATTTTATCACAATTTTAGCAACTCTAGCACTATTCTAGGTGATGCAAAGGTTTGAATTTCTCAAAGAAAGCCTAATAACTGTAGTTTGAATCTCTTAAGTTTCCTATACTAGATTTACTGGTCAGATAAGCTAATATTACTTTTATTATTATTTATAAAATTGTAGACCAAGTGAGAGAGTGGCATGGACATATATACATTACCAAATGTAAAATAGATAGCTAGCGGGAAGCAGCCGCATGGCACAGGGAGACCAGCTTGGTACTTTGTGACCACCTAGAGGGGTGGGATAGGGAGGGTGGGAGGGAGACGCAAGAGGGAGGAGATATGGGGATATATGTATATGTATAGCTGATTCACTTTGTTATAAAGCAGAAACTAACACACCATTGTAAAGCAATTATACTCCAATAAAGATGTTAAAAATTAAAATAAAATAAAGTTGTAAACCTATGTGTTCAACTAAATTAAATGATGATAACTAATGTTTTCATAAAAAGATAGACTTTTGTAACTTCAGACAGTACTGTAAATTGTTTAAATCTAAACTTGAGCTTTCTATGTAAATGCTAAGCTGTCTTTTTTTCTGTTAATTTTTTATATTAATATTGATTGTTTTTAAATTAAACTAAAATTTAGTTTTTAAAATCTCTGACTTTGAGCTCTTGAAAGTTATTAATTATTAATTTTTAAGTATAAAATAACCTAAGGAAAGTGGAACTTACAGGACAGTGAGAACAAATGTACGGAGTTAAGATAATAGCTTTTTCTTATCCTTTGGCTACATACAAATACAGTTATCCTTTATAAAGCTTAACCTTTTTCTCCAGCTTTATTGAAATATAACTGACCTATAGTATAAGTTTAAGATGTACAATGTGTTGATTTAATACACGTATATTTTGTAAAATCATTGCCACATAGCATTAGCTAACACTTCCATCACATCACATAATCACCATTTGTTTCTTCTGGTGAGAACATTTAAGATCTTCTCTCGTAGCAACTTTCAAGTATATAATACAGTATTATTAACTATAATCACCATGCTCTACAGTAGATCACCAGAACGTATTCATCTTATAACTGAAAATTTGTACCCTTGATCAACATCTCCCCATTTCCCTCACCCCCAACCCCCTGGTAAGCACCACACTACTCTCTGTTTCTATGAGTTTAGGTTTTTAAAATTCCTCATATATGTGATATATTTCAGTATTTGTGTTTCCTTGTTTGACTTATTTCACTTAGCATAATGCCTTCAAGGTCCACTTCATGTTTTCACAAATGGCAGGATTTCCTTATTTCTCATGGCTAAATAATATCCCATTGTATGTATATACCACATCTTTATCCATTCATCTGTTTGACAGACACAGGTTGCTCCCACATCTTGGCTATTGTGAATAATGCTGCAATGAACATAGGAGTGCAGATATCTCTTCAAGATCCAGTTTTAATTTCCTTTGGGTATATACCCAGAAGTGGGATTGCTGTATCATATAGCAGCTCAATTTTTAATTTTTTGAGGAACCTCCATACTGTTTTCCATAGTGGCCGCACCAATTTACATTCTCACCAACAGTGCACAGTTGTTTTCTTTTCTCCACAAGCTAGTCAACGCTTGTTATCTCTTGTATTTTTAGTGATAAATATTCTAACAGGTGTGAGGTGATAGCTCATTGTGGTTTTGATTTACATTTCCCTGATGATTATTGATGTCAAGTACCTTTTCATGACCTGTTGGCCACTTGTATGTCTTTGGAAAAATGTCTATTCAGTTTCTCTGCCCATTTTAAAATCATATTGTTCGTTTTTTGGATATTGAGTTGTATGAGTTCTTCATATTTTTGGATTTTAACCAAAATATCAGATATATGATTTGCAAATATTTTCTCGCATTCTGTAGGTTATCTTTTCATTCGTTGTTTCTTTCACTGTGCAGTAGTCTCACTAGTTTATTTTTGCTTTTGTTACTTGTGTTTATTGTGTTACATCAAAAAAATAATTGCTGAGACAAATGTGAAGGAGCATTCCCCCTGTTTTCTTCCAGAAGTTTTATGGTTTCAGTTCTTACGTTTACATTTTTAACCAATATTGAGTTAATTTTTGTGAATGGTGTAAATAGGGGTCCAATTTCATTCTCCTGTATGTAGTTATCCATTTTTCCCAACACTATTTATTGAATAGACTATCATTTCCCCATTGAGAATTCTTGGCTCCTTTGTCAAATATTAGTTGACCAGATATGTGAGGGTTTATTTCTGGGCCCTTAATTCTGTTCCGTTGGTCTATGTATCTGTTTTTATGCTGGTACCATACTGTTTTGATTATTATAGCTTTGTGATATAGTTTGAAACCAGGACGTATGATGCCTCCAGCTTTGTTCATCTTTCTCGAGATTGCTTTGGCTTTTTTGTGTTTTGCGTGTGGGCGTGTGTGTGTGTGTGTGTGTGTGTGTTTGTGTGTGTTTTAGGATTTTTAGGATTTTTTTTTGGCTGCATCGGGTCTTAGTTGTGGCATGTGGGATCTTTTTTATCGTGGCGTGTGGGTTCTTCATTACGGTCCATGGGCTTTTCTCTAGTTGTGGCATGTGGGCTTCTCTCTAGTTGTGGCGTGTGGGTTTTCTCTCTCTAGTTGTGGCACGCAGGTTCCAGGGTGCGTGGGTTCTGTAGTTTGTGGGCTCTCTTGTTGAGGCATGCAAGCTTAGTAGTTGTGGTGTGCAGGCTTAGTTGCCCTGTGGCATGTGGGATCTTAGTTTCCCAACCAGGCTTCAAACCCGTGTCCCCTGCATTGGAAGGTGGATTCTTTACCACTGGACCATCAGGGAAGTCCCAGGATTGTTTATTTCTATGGAAAATGCCACTGGAATTTTGATAAAAATTGCACTGAATCTATAGATGGCTTTGGGTAGCATGGACATTAAAAAATATTAATTCTTCTGATCCATGTACACGGAATATCTTTGAATTTGTTTGTGTCTTTTTCAATTTCTTTCATCAAAGTCTTAGAGCTTTCAGTGTAAAGCTCTTTCATCTCCTTGGTTACATTTATTCCTATTCTATTGTTTTTGATGCTACTGTGAATGGGATTGTGTTCCTTATTTTCTTCTCAGATTGTTTGATGTTAGTGTGTAGAAAAGCAACTGATTTCTGTAGGTTGATTTTGCATCATGCAACTTTACTGACTTTGTTTATAAGTTCTAACAGTTTTTTGGTGGAATCTTCAGAATATTCTGTACAGTTATACTTGGTTTTGTTGTGCTTCTCTTTATTGAGCTTCACAGATATTATGTTTTTTTACAAATTAAAGGTTTGTGGCAACCCTGCTTTCAGCAAGTCTATTGGAGCCATTTTTCTAACAGCATTTGCTCATTTTGTGTCTTTGTGTCCCATTTTGGTAATTCTTGCAGTATTTCAAACTTTTAAATTATTATTATATGTGTTATGGTGATCTGTGGTCAGTGATCTTTGATGTTACTACTATGACTTGAAGACTCGATGGTTAGCATTTTTTTAGGAATAAAGTATTTTAAAATTAAGGTATATATATTGCTTTTTTAGGCATAATGCTACTGTACACTTAATAGACTACAATATAGGGTAAACATAACTTTTATATGCACTGGGAAACAAAAAAAATTCATGTGACTTGATTTATTGTGAATCTGGAACTGAACCCACTTATCTCCAAGTTATGCCTATATATGAGATCATATCATCTGCAAACAAAGACAGTTTTACTTCTTCCTTTCCTATTTGAATGCCTTTTATTTATTTCCTTTTTTTTTTTCCTGATTGTTCTGGCTTAGGCCTTCCAGTATGATGTTGAGTAGGAGTGGTGAGAGTGGACATCTTGTCTTGCTCCTGATCTTAGATGAAAAGTTTTTCACCTTTCACCACTGAGTTTGATGTTAGCTATGGGCTTGTCATATATGGCCTTTATTAAGTTGAGTCATGTTCCTTCTATACCCAATTTGTTGAGCATTTTTATCATGAAAGGATGTTGTATTTTGTCATATACTTTTTCTGCATCTATTGAAATGATTATATGATTTTTATCCTTCATTTTGTTAACCCTAACGCTAACGCTAACTGGATATTTTTGATTTGTGTATGTTGAACCATCCTTGAATCCCAGGGATAAATCCCACTTGACCATGGTGTATGTTACTTTGTTGTTGTGTTTTGTTTTTGTTTGTGTTTTTCTTTTTGTTGGCCGCATGCGGCTTTTGGGATCTTAGTTCCATGACCAGGGATTGAACCTGGGCCCATGACAGTGAAAGTGCTGAGTCCTAACCACTGGACCACCTGGGAATGCCCTTTGTTACTTTTAATATACTGTTGAATCCAGTTTGCTAGTATTTTGTTCAGAATATTTGTATCCATGTTCAGCAGGGATATTGGTCTGTAATTTGCTTTTCTTATAGTGTCCTCATCTGGTTTAGGTATCAGGGTAATGTTGGCCATGTAAAATGAGTTTGGGAGTGCTCTTTCCTCTTCAGTTGTTTGGAAGAGTTTGAGAAAGATTGGCATTAATTCTTCTTTAAATGTTTGGTAGAATTCAGTTGTGAATCCTTCTGGTTCTGGGCTTTAATTTGTTAGGAGGTTTTTGTTTACTGATTCTATCTCTTTACTCATTATTGGTCATTATTGGTCTGTTCAGATTTTCTATTTCTTCATGATTCAGTCACGGTGGTTTGTATGTTTCTAGGAATTTATCCATTTCTTCTAGGTTATCCAACTTGTTGGTATCTTATTTTTCACAGTAGTGTCTTATGGTCCTTTGTATTTCTGTGGTATCAATTGTAATGTCTCCTCTTTTTTTTTTTTTTGCTGCACCATGCAGCTTGTGGGATCTTAGTTCCCTGACCAGGGATGGAACCTGGGCCCCAGCAGTGAAAGTGCCATGTCCTAACTACTGGACCACCAGGGAATTCCCTGTCTCCTATTTCATTTCAGATTTTATTTATTTGAGTCTTCTCTCTTTTTTTTTTCTTAGTCTAGCTAAGAGTTTGTCCATTTTATCTTAAAAAAAAAAAAAACCAGCTCTTAGTTTCATTAATCTTTTCTATTGTGTCTCTGGTCTTGGTTTCATTTATTTCTGCTCTGATTTTTCTTATTTCCTTCTGCTAAATTTGGGCTTATTTTGTTCTTTTTTTCTAGTTCCTTGTGGTATAAGGTTAGGTTGTTTATTTGAGATCTTTCTTTTTTCTTGATGTAGGTGTTTATTGCTGTGAATGTCCCTCTTAGAACTGCTTTTGCAGCATCATATAGGTTTTGATATGTTGTGGTTCCATTTTTGTTTCTTTCAAGATTTTTTTAAAATTTCCCTTTTGATTTCTTATTTGACCTATTGGTTGTTCAGGAGTGTGTTGTTTAATTGCCACATATTTGTGTATATTCTATCTTCCCTGTTTTTAATTATTTCCAGTTTTATTCCATTGTGGTTGGAAAAGATACTTGGTATTACTTAAATATTCTTAAATTTGCCATGATTTGTTTTGTGACTTATCATATGATCTATCTTGGAGAATGTTCCATGTGCACTTGAGAATAATGTGTATTCTGCTTTTGTTGGGTGGAAGGTTCTGTATACATTTGTTAGGTCTATTTGGTTTAAAGTATGGTTCAAGTCCAATATTTCTTTGTTGATTTTCTCTCTGGATGGTCTATCCATTGTTGAAAGGAGAGTATTGGAAACCTTGACTGTTATTGTATTGCTGTCTATTTCTCCCTTCAAATCTATTAGTATTTGCTTAATATATTAAGGTGCCCTGATGTTGGGAGCATATATATTTATAATCATTGTATCTTCTTGATGAACTGACCCACTTATTATATAATGATTGTCTTTGTCTCTTGTTAGTGTTTTTGGCTTAAAGTCTATTTGTCTGATATAAGGATAACTACCCATGGAATATCTTTTTCCATCCCTTCACTTTGAGCCTACATGTATCCTTAAAGCTGAAGTAAGTCTCTTGTAGTTGGGTCTTGTTTTTATCCATCCACCCACTTTATGTCTTTGGGTTAGAGAATTCAATTCATTTGCATTTAGAATAATTGTCGAAGGATGGGGACTTGTTAATACCATCTTGCTCATTGTTTTCTGGCTATTTTGCTTTTCTCTTATTTCTTTCTTCCTCTTTTGCTGCCTTCCTTTGTGAACTGATGATTTTCCATAGTGGTATGCTTTGATTCCCTTCTCTTTATCTTCTCTGAATCTACTGTAGGTTTTCGCTTAGTGGTTACCATGCAGCTTACATAAAGCATCTCATAACAGTCTTTTTTTTTTTTTTAATTTGCAGGAGAAAGAAGGATTTATCACTTGCAGCAAGTAAGGAGAACACCTGGGATCTCTCCCAAAGCAGTTATAACAGTCTATTTTATGCTGATAACAATTTAACTTTGATCACATACAAAAACTCTCCCCCCACCACGTTTATGTTTTTGATGTCACAATTTACATCTTTTTATATTGTGTGTTCTTTAGCTATTTTAATCTGTTTGTCCTTTAACCTTTACACTAGAGTTAATTTTCTTAACACACCACCATACTACAGTATTAGAGTATTCTGCATTTTACTATATGCTTCCCTTTCCCAGTGTGTTGTATATTTCCATATGTTTTCATGTTACTAATTAGCATCTTTTTGTTTTAGCTTGAAGAATTCTTTTAACATTTCTTGTAAGGCAAGACTAGTGATGATGAACTCCCTTAGCTTTTGTTTGTTATGGAAAGTCTTTATCTCACATAGGGCTTAATATAAAATAGCAAAGCCAATGTGATATATACTATCTAACAACATTTAATAAAATTAATTATATTTTTAACTTGAAAATTTAAACTTTAAATAATATTGCCATCCAACATTGTAGGGTATGACTAAATCTTTAAATGTATTCATATAATAATGTTAGTAAGAAAAAAATTTAAATATGATAGGAAAAGGGGACTTATAGCTAAAGAAATATTATGGCCTGGAATATACAGTTTGTTCTAGACATGAAGAAATAAATAATAATCTTTGCCCTCTGCATACTCTACTCAGACAACAAAATTTTATTTTATCTCACCTATGTGCATACTCTCAATTCTCAAAAATCTACTCTTTTGGTGTGTTTCTATGCTGCCTCTTACTATGCTCCAAGGGTTTTTTTTAATAAAGCAACAAGGATTCTTCACTTCAGGAAGGACTAAAATTCTTAATGATTATCATGTAAACTTTTATTATGTTTATTTTAAATATCATTATTATCATTGTGATTAATGAGGTAACCAAGATAACAACTTATTCCTTGCTCCTGTGGCTAATCTGTTCTAACAACTTTTTTGAGATTGCCTTTCCAAAATTCAAGATAATGAAATTTTAAGTCTTTGGGATAGTGTTTGATGGTTATAAAACATTGTGAATGCACTTAATGCCATTTAATTGAACCCTTAAAAAAGGCTAAAATGGTAGACTTCATGTTATATATATTTTACCACAATTAAAAAAAGAACAGGAGTCTTTCGTATCTAAACTGACTTTGAGGTTTCCCAGATGGTCACTGGGGAACCACAGAGATTTGCTTCTTCTCATGAAAGGAGGAATAATAGGTTTTTTAGGTTGTTGCTAATTTCCATATTTTATTTAACTCAACATATTGAGAAAATTCTTTTGTTTTCCATACCCATGATGAAAAGAAATTAAAATATGACACATCAAAAGAGAAGTTCAGTTTTGATATTAATATAAATATGTTTCACGGACTATGTACTTTTTAGTTTGAGAATAGGCATTTTCATGTTCACCTACAACAACTGAAACAATAACTGTACACAAATTAATGAACAATTTTTGTTTCTAAGTTTAAATACCTGTTTCTATTGGGAACAATCATAAAAACACTTGATGCTATAAATGACTGATGAACGCTTTATAGATTGATGTGTATTATTCTCAACAGAGATTCCACTTTCCTCATTGTATTGTATTACTAGTTTTGTTATTATTAAAATAAATTAACCAAAGTCATTCAGTCTTGCTGTGAGGCATGCGGGATCTTAGTTCCCCAACCAGGGACCAAACCCGTGCCCCCTGCACTGTAGTCCAGAGGCAGGGACTTCATGGAAGTGGACAGCTCAACTCCAAGACTTTTCAATCAAGATCATGCCTATGAGTAGGGCTACTGATTTACCTTTTAATTCTTTTAACTATTTTTAATTTTTCTGACCATCCTGATTCTAGGACTAACTTTTTATATAGAAACAGCTCACTTTTTAGATTCAATACTAGCTAGCTCAGGAAATTTAACTTACTGTTGGATTTCCCATTTGGGTATCCAAGAATACTGGTGAGATCTCTTCTGTTAGTGTATTCTACTAAAGTTGCCACCAGCTGCAATTATGATTAGGCTCATTCATTGAAATTAATTTCTGTTTCAGATTGGTGCACAATTAATAACTTTAATGTAAAAAGAAGTACATCATACAGGTTGATTAAATTGAGGAAATAAAACTAGTTATAATAGTTCGACAAATATTTTAGATACATTGCTTGTATTAAGCAGTCACTCCCCATTCCTTGTTGAAAATCAATTGACTATAGATATATGGACTTATTTCTGGACTCTCAATTATATTCCATTGACCTATATGTCTGTCTTTATGGCAGCACCACACTGTTTTGATTATTGTGGTTTTGTAGTAACTGTTGAAATTGGAAAGTGTAATTCCTCCAACTTTATTCTTCTTTTTCCCTGATATGATTTTAAACAGCAAGTTTCTCAGGGTCTTACTATTTAAAAGAACAATATTCCTTAGCACTGTCCTTGATGTGGATATGATTTCAATGAACATGATTCCTAATATTATGCCCTTGATACACATAACAGAAGAAGCACCCTGTTTGTCCTTTTTAAAATCTCCCCCCCACACACACTTTTTTTTGGCCACATGAGGCTTGTGGAATCTTAGTTCCCCGACCAAGGATCAAACCCGGGCCTCTGGCAATGGAAGCTCAGAGTCCTAACCACTGGACTGCCAGGTAATTCCCTTAAAATCTCCCTTTTGATCTTTTTAAATCTAACATAAGAAAAGAACACAATATTCTTTTTTTAAATAAATTTTTTTATTTTACTTATTTATTTTTGGCTGCGTGGGGTCTTTGTTGCTGCGCGCAGGCTTTCTCTAGTTGCGGCGAGCAGGGGCTACTCTTTGTTGCGGTGCGCGGGCTTCTCATTGTGGTGGCTTCTCTTGTTGCAGAGCACGGGCGCTAGGTGCACGGGCTTCAGTAGTTGTGGTGTGTGGGCTCAGTAGTTGTGGCTCGTGGGCTCTAGAGCACAGGCTCAGTAGTTGTGGCGCACAGGTTTAGTTACTCCACGGCATGTGAGATCTTCCCTGACCAGGGATCAAACCTGTGTCCCCTGCATTGGCAGGTGGATTCTTAACCACTGCACCACCAGGGAACACAATATTCTGATTCATGTTCCCAGATCTTCACAGCACTGTATATTCCTTCTCTCTGTCCCGGTGATCATCAGGTGTTTAAATTGACTTGATGCCATAATTGATCCATTTGCTTTCTCTGCGATGTCATTTGATGAATCAGTTTTCAAAATAGTGGCTGTACAGTAGCTTTTAAGACCCTGAGGTAAAAATACCAATTAGAACTATAAGGAGGGTGTGAAAAACACCTCTAAACCATAATTTAAGGTTTCTCCAAGACCTAGCCATGAGAATTGAGTTTAAACCTCAGCTCCTTCATTTACTATATGAGCCTCAGTAAGTGACTTAAGCTCCTTCAGTTCACATTTTCTTAACTATAAAATGAGGTAATTCTTCTTACCTATTCTAAGAATGTACATACTGGATATGGTATGGTAAAGTTGGTGAGGCCACAGGAGGAATCAAGAATAAGGCTTGAAAGAAATAAGTTTTTTCCCCCATGGGTCCCAAAGAGGGGGTCACTGCATGCCATGCAGGGCCACAGGGCAAGTGCCAGGTTTTGGTCAGGCGCAGAAGACAGAAACAAGAGAAAAGCCTAGGCCAGAGGCTTTATTTTTGTTTCCAGGGAAAAGACAAGTCAGGACAAGGTAAACATGTTAGGCATGGCTAGTTTGAATAATTCCGGCAGGTTCTGAGGCATAGAGTGTTCTCCAGTTGCCTAGTACCTGGTCCTGGGATGCTTTAAGGCTGGAGAAATACTTGCTCGGTGTGTGAGAGTTAGATAAGGAGTTGGTTGTTGGGTATAGACTCTGGATTTGTTGGTATGTATGTAAAAAGTGTGCTTTGGTCAAGCCCTTTGCTATCTGTAAGAACTGACTAGCCCTGGGAGGGACAGTATTTCCCAGGGTCTGTAAGGCTCATAAATGCCAGAGCATAAAGAATACGAAAAAATAAGAAAATATAGTTAATGTAATTAACCAATGGATGCCAAATAGAAAGATACAGAATCTAAGAAAACACAGAACAATCGACTCTGTGGCTATTCGGCATCATTTTAAGGGAACTTTTCAGTAATGATAATAGAGACTTTTAGAGAGCAGGGCATGAGTTGCCCTAAGCAGCATAGAAAACCTTTTATTATGGGGATAAGAAAGGAGGAACACAAATAGAAGTGTAAGGAATCCTTGTAGGCTGGCCATAACTAAGTTTCCCATTTGCATGGCATTAGCCAAGAAAATAGATCTGAAATTTTTGGAGTTTCTAACAATATCTTGGTGGAATTATGGAGTGTGTTAGAAATATGCTCAGTTCAAGGTGGTAGGTCTGGCAGTTATGTTGTTGGAGGATATGAACTGATAAGTTAGAAAGGAAACATAAAGACTAGTGGTATTGTGTGTAACCAGGGGATGAAGTAGTTGTGATGGCTGTGGTGGAAAGGTTGTGGTCGAAAGCTGGAGGAGAGTAGTAGGAGAAGGCACTGCAGAGGGAGTAGTCCTCTTCCCAGGGAGGCCCTGGGGTTGACTGACCGAAGGCAGATGCCTCCATAATGTCCACTAAGTTTTAGAATGGCACAGATAGTATTAACCTCTACCAGATTTCTCTTTCAGCTTGAGAGTTGTAGGGGTATATGTTTTGGCAAGGACTATACCAGGATCATGGGCTAAGCAGACAGAAAGCTTGGGAATATAATAGCATCTCTAATATCAAAGGAAGAAAACCAGAAATGTCCTGTGTCCAATATGAATTTTAGGAGAAGCAGTCCATAAGCTTTACCGGGGTGGAGGTTTTAGCGTCTGGGGTGAAGTTGTCTCTGGCACAGGAGGTGAAGACATCTCCAACTTTGAGGTCTTGGATTGGGGCAATGTCACCTCCAGCAGTGAGCTCTCGAGCCAGGGCCATGTTGCCTGGGATGTAGAACTTGGAGTATCCTTTCCAAGTGGGTGCCCCCTTGAAAAGTAGGTCTTAGCATTTTAACAAATTTGACTAAACAATGGCTTATTTGGCTGTTTTGGGCATCTGGGTTATAAATCAATAAAAGCACCCAGACAATAGCAATAAGACCCTATCAGCATAATAGTGTGAAGCTGCTCATGAGTGGTTTGCTACTTTGACTTCTGACTAGAAGCCATGTCCAGGTCTAGGCCTGGGACCTGGTAAACTTCCCCCAGCACAGAGTAGCCCTTAGCCATTTACTGTTTTGTTTTGCTTGTTACTTCTTATGAGTGGTCAGTTAACAGTGGTCCAATTTTTCTTTCCTTCCTATATCTATGTCCCTTACAAAGCGACTTTATACATCTCCTCCTGTAAAGAGATATAGTCTATTGCTCCAGCCCTTGAATCTAGGCTGGCCTGTGACCAGCTTTGGTCAACAGAATGCATTGCAAGTGATACCCAGGCCTCAAGAAACCTTGCACACTTCTGTCCTCTCTTGGAATCCTGCCACCACCATGAGAACAAATCTGGGTTAGCCTGCTGGAGGATAAAAGACCATATGAAACAGAAAGCAGTTAACCAAGTCAAGGTCACCTTAAAGCAGCCAGACCCTAGTCAACCTTCCTTGAGTGAGTCCAGCCAAGATCAGCCAGGCCTAGCCCAACTAGCAGAACAATCCAACTAATCCAAAGAGTAATGAGCTAAATAAGTGCTTGTTATTTTAAGTCACTAAATTTTGGGAGAGTTTGTTACACAGCAATAAAAAAATCGATACACTGTGTTAATTTGGTTTCCCTGGCTGAACAATAAGGGCAGGCCTATTTCTTTGTTGCCTCCATCCCATCTTCTAGCACTGGGGCTGAGCACATGGTTGGCATACCATAAATACTTGTTGATTAATCAGGCCTTCCCTAATAACTTTATGGGTGACTTGGAGCATCTCGTTTGCTTCTCTGGGCTTACTTTTCTCTTGTTCACACCTCTGTCTGATCTTTCCAAAGGATTTGATGATTAGTAAATAAAGATATGTTTCCCTGTTGGGACTTTTCCTGAATATCTCTTGGTGGGTCCTCCATAGAATACTCTGAATCTATTAAAAAAAGAAGAAGAAGAAGAGGAAGAAGAAGGAGGAGGAGGAGGAGGAGAAGAAGAAGAAAATGCACACTTGCAAAACAGCCCAAAGCATTCTTGGGTTTATCACTTTGTTTAAATGTTTTTACCCTGAATGTGAAATTATTCATTTACTTCCCACTTTTCCCAGCACTTCTCTTTTTTTAAAAAATAAATTTATTTATTTGTTTTTATTTTTGGCTGCATTAGGTCTTCGTTGCTGCGCGTGGGCTTTCTCTAGTTGTGGCGAGCGGGGCCTACTCTTTGTTGTGGTCGCGGGCTTCTCATTGCGGTGGCTTCTCTTGTTGCGGAGCACGGGCTCTAGGCGCGTGGGCTTCAGTAGTTGTGGCACGCAGGCTCAGTAGTTGTGGGTCACGGACTTAGTTGCTCCGCAGCATGTGGGATCTTCCCAGACCAGGGCTCGAACCTGCGTCCCCTGCATTGGCAGTCGGATTCTTAACCACTGCGCCACCAGGGAAGCCCTCAGCACTTCTCTTGCAGGGCGAACATCAGATATGTCAGGATGTGGCTCTAAGGTGAGTGGTAGTGGAGGAGGAGAGCAAGGGAGCAAGGAGAGATCCAGCTTGCAGTATTCACTTATTTGGGCCATGGGGAACGTGCACAAGTGTCCTGAACTCCTAAACATTTTGCACAATAGTCTGACCCTTGAGATATGCTTGGGGAGGACACCTAGCTTCTAAGTCCCCAGGAGCACACTGCACCTGGAAGGGAGCCCAGGCTGCGGGCTGTTAGCCATGGTGAGCTAGGAGGCTTTCCCATCCAATCCTCTCCCCACCAACATCGGGGTTTCTGTTTGGTCCACCTATGTGTCTGCACTGTGAGATCACCTCTCCTGAACATTTTAATAGCTAGCTTGCAGGTCCAGCTGAGGAAAATCAGGAGCTTCTGTGTCTGCACGCAACCCTTAAGGCTTGCCTGGGAACCTGAGAGTTGTGAAGCTGACATTCCTGAAACTAAAGCCCCAGGACTGGAGTAAGAAGTGGCAACTCAGCGGCAGCATTTGAAAAGCCTAATTGTTGCTGAGCCGGTTCCTCTCTGAGTATCCGAGGGGAAGGAGAGGGAGGACACCAAGGCTGAGTGGCTGGAGCTGGGAGGGGCCTCACACCTGAGGCAAGGCTGCTGCCACGCCAGTGACAGTTGTCGTCTGTTCTCTCCTTGGACATCTTTTCAGACAGGCAACACACCCTCCCCTGTTACCTAGCACAGTTCTAGATGACCTTTGTTCTTTGCTCAATATCTATCCCTGCCCCATTTTAAAAATTAAGATAATTCTCTCTAGTTTAGACACTCGGAAAGAAGCTTGAAAGAGAAAACCAAGGACGTGGTAAAGATTACAGGATGTGGTGGGAGAGGTATAAGAGAAGAGAGGACATTGCATTGAGGGGGAGAGGTTTGTTGCGTGGCTGGGTGGACCACAGACTCCTTGGGATGACCCTTCAAGTCCAACCTCATCTGCAGTGATTCAGGAGCCCTGCTTACTGCACAGACTACTGTTTCATGCCTAAGTTGATTTCACCAAAATGAGATACAAAGGGAAGGCAATTCTCAGATGATTTCAGCCAAAAATGCAAAGCTATCCCTTGACAAATCTGGATTCGTTTCTTTGGAAATTTCTTGTTTAATGGGATGAGAAAACTGCAACAAGTTTGATGGCGAGGCAAGGTTCTATGAGATAAATCCATTCCCCCATTAACTTCCATGATAAAATTGATGGTGTCTATCAAGTACTTTGCCCATTTTTAAATTGAGTTGTTCATCTTCTTGTTGTTGAGGTGTGAGAGTTCTTTATTCTGGATACTAGATCCTTATCAGATATATGATTTGCAAATATTTTCTCCCATTCTATGGGTCATCTTTTTACTTTCTTGATATGTCCTTTGAAGGCCCCAAATTTTCATTTTGATGAAGTACAATTTATTTTTTCTTTTGTTGCTCGTGTTTTTCGTGTCATATTTAAGAAACTCTTGCCTAATCCAAGGTTATTACTATTTTTAATCCTGACCTTTGTTTAGCATTTTATAGTCTGGGACCTGCTTTCACGTACGTTACCTCTCTTATAAAATGACATGTAAGAGTTTAAGACATGTAAACCTTTGAGATCACATAAAAGAAAAATAATCTTATAAGTAAACAGTAATGGTTGCCTGGGCCCAAAACTTATGCTATATAAGTAGGGTGACTATAGAATTTATTGTCTAAACCAGAACACATTTGAGAATAAAAGCAGGTGATAATAATTACTATGATTAACAGGTGTGAACTGGGACTGTTTTAGGCCAACTGGGACATATGTTCTCTCTACATATAAGTAACGGAGACCTGAGTCCCAGTGTTGAATCCACCATTAATTTGCTAAGCCCTCACCCATACAATGGGACGTGAAGTACATAATTTCTTTTATTTTTAAAATATTTTTAATTTAATTTTATTTATTTTTTTATACAGAAGGTTATTAGTCATCAATTTTATACACATCAGTGTATACATGTCAATCCCAATCACCCAATTCATCACACCACCATCCCCACCCCCCACGGCTTTCCCCCCTTGGTGTCCATACGTTTGTTCTCTACATCTGTGTCTCAACTTCTGCCCTGCAAACCGGTTCATCTGTACCATTTTTCTAGGTTCCACATACATCCATGAATATACAATATTTGTTTTTCTCTTTCTGACTTACCTCACTCTGTATGACAGTCTCTAGATCCATCCACGCCTCAACAAATGACTCAATTTTGTTCCTTTTTATGGCTGAATAATATTCCATTGTATATATGTACCACAACTTCTTTATCCATTCGTCTGTCGATGGGCATTTAGGTTACTTCCATGACCTGGCTGTTGGAAATAATGCTGCAATGAACGTTGGGGTGCATGTGTCTTTTTTTTTTTTTAATTTTTATTTATTTATTTATTTATTTATTTATTTATTTATCTATCTATGGCTGCGCTGGGTCCCTGTTTCTGTGCGAGGGCTTTCTCTAGTTGCGGCAAGCAGGGGCCACTCTTCATCACGGTGCGCGGGCCCCTCACTATCATGGCCTCTCGTGTTGCGGAGCACAGGCTCCAGACGCGCAGGCACAGCAATTGTGGCTCATGGGCCCAGTTGCTCCACGGCATGTGGGACCCTCCCAGACCAGGGCTCGAACCCGTGTCCCCTGTATTGGCAGGCAGACTCTCAACCACTGCGCCACCAGGGAAGCCTGCATGTGTCTTTTTGAATTATGGTTTTCTCTGGGTATATGCCCAGTAGTGGGATTGCTGGGTCATATGGTAATTCTAGTTTTAGTTTTTTAAGGAACCTCCATACTTTTCTCCATAGTGGCTGTATCAATTTACATTCCCACCAGCAGTGCAAGAGGGTTCCCTTTTCTCCACACCCTCTCCAGCATTTGTTGTTTGCAGATTTTCTGATAATGCCCATTCTAACTGGTGTGAGGTGATACCTCATTGTAGTTTTGATTTGCATGTCTCTAATAATTAGTGATGTTGAGCAGCTTTTCATGTGCTTCTTGGCCATCTGTATGTCTTCTTTGGAGAAATGTCTATTTAAGTCTTCTGCCCATTTTTGGATTGGGGTGTTTGTTTCTTTAATATTGAGCTGCATGAGCTGTTTATATATTTTGGAGATTAATCCTTTGTCCGTTGGTTCATTTGCAAATATTTTCTCCCATTCTGAGAGTTGTCTCTTCATCTTGTTTATGGTTTCCTTTGCTGTGCAAAAGCTTTGAAGTTTCATTGGGTCCCATTTGTTTATTTTTGTTTTTATTTCCATTACTGTAGGAGGTGGATCAAAAAAGATCTTGCTGTGATTTATGTCAAAGAGTGTTCTTCCTATGTTTTCCTCTAAGAGTTTTATAGTGTCCAGTCTTACATTTAGGTCTCTAATCCATTTTGAGTTTATTTTTGTGTATGGTGTTAGGGAGTGTTCTAATTTCATTCTTTTACATGTAGCTGTCCAGTTTTCCCAGCACCACTTATTGAAGAGACTGTCTTTTCTCCATTGTATATCCTTGCCTCCTTTGTCATAGATTAGTTGACCATAGGTGCGTGGGTTTATCTCTGGGCTTTCTATCCTGTTCCATTGATCTGTGTTTCTGTTTTTGTGCCAGTACCATATTGTCTTGATTACTGTAGCTTTGTAGTATAGTCTGAAGTCAGGGAGTCTGATTCCTCCAGCTCCTTTTTTTCCCCTCAAGACTGCTTTGGCTATTCGGGGTCTTTTTTGTCTCCATACAAATTTTATGATTATTTGTTCTAGTTTCGTAAAAATTGCCATTGGTAATTTGATAGGGATTGCATTGAATCTGTAGATTGCTTTGGGTAGTGTAGTCATTTTCACAATATTGATTCTTCCAATCCAAGAACATGGTATATCTCTCCATCTGTTCGTATCATCATTAATTTCTTGCATCAGTGTCTTATAGTTTTCTGCATACAGGTCTTTTGTCTCCTTAGGTAGGTTTATTCCTAGGTATTTTATTCTTTTTGTTGCAGTGGTAAATGGGAGTGTTTCCTTAATTTCTCTTTCAGATTTTTCATCATTAGTGTATAGGAATGCAAGAGATTTCTGTGCATTAATTTTGTATCCTGCAACTTTACCACATTCATTGATTAGCTCTAGTAGTTTTCTGGTGGCATTTTTAGGATTCTCTATGTATAGTATCATGTCATCTGCAAACAGTGACAGTTTTACTTCTTCTTTTCCAATATGTATTCCTTTTATTTCTTTTTCTTCTCTGATTGCCATGGCTAGGACTTCCAAAACTATGTTGAATAATAGTGGTGAGAGTGGACATCCTTGTCTTATTCCTGATCTTAGAGGAAATGCTTTCAGTTTTCCAGCATTGAGAATGATGTTTGCTGTGGGTTTGTCGTATATGGCCTTTATTATGTTGAGGTAGGTTCCCTCTATGCCCACTGTGAAGTACATAATTTCTAAGTTTCCTTTCAGCTCTACCATTCTAGAACTCCATGACAGGTACTGTCAAGTCAAGAACTGTAGATTAGTGCTGTGCTGTTCTTGACCTATGAATTTAATTCTGTAATGGTTGATGTCCTTGTTAGAGACTGTTAGTGTGGCCTGCAGTACATTAAGGCAGAAGCAAGTCTTGTTAAAACAAATGCTTATTCCTATACATCAGGAGAGGCAAGTGGGTGCTTCTCACTGGTTTTATCTACAATGATTCCTGGATACTTGACTCTAGTGTTCAGGTAGGGTCCACCCAGTTCAGGTAACTGTGAATAACCAACAATACCTGGTGGAATTCTATAACTTGGTAGTTTAGGAAGGCTTCAAGAGGATTTGGTGAGTAGTAAATTCTGTCACTGAACTGTTACTCTGTTCCACCAGCCTCTGTAGTTATTGCTATATCTCACTTCTTACCTTCCTAGTCAAACTTCTTGAAGCTGTCTACACTCACTGCTTCCACTTGCTCACCTTCCATTCTCTCCTCACCCACTGACATTTGATTTCTGGTCCCTTCAATCCACTATGAAACCCCTGTCAAAATCACCATAGACCTCCTAGTTGCTAGATCTAATGGACATTTTTTTTTCAGTCTTCTGATCTGAGTTCTTTGCAGTATTTAGCACTGTTGACTATTCTCTTCAAATTCTCTCTTTTCTGGGTCTCTTTGGCATCACCCACTGCTGCGTTTCCTTCTGTATTCTTAGCTGCTGCTTCTCAATTTCCTTTGAATCATTCGCTTCCTGTGTATATCCCATAAATGTTGGTGTCCTTCAGCGTTCTGTCCTTGGCCTTTGATTCTTCTCATACTATATGTTATCTTTGAATAGCCCATTACTGGAACTTTAGTCACTGCCTGATTATTGATGAATTCTAAACCTCATATCTCTCTCCTGAGCTCCAGATCCACATATCCAGTTTCCCACCAGATGCCCTCCAGCAGGCCTACTCTTAGCATGTGCACGGCCAGGGCAAGAGTACACACAGAGGTCCCTAACCTCTTCTGCTTTCCTTCCCACCCTATTCTACAGTGAGGGGCTTTTCAGGTCCACATATATGAACACCTCAGCCTGAATTTCCAAGCTCCACCCACACTCCTCCCAAACAGCCACCTTTCTGGCCACTCCTTGGGCCTGGGGGAGTTGCATGATTGGCGGTGAGGTTCACCATCACCTGGACAGGCCTGGGGAAGAGGTTTGTCTATGGGCTGAAAGTGGGCTTGGAGCCATTTGGGAGAGAGGGATTCCTAGGAATACAAAATGGAGCAGGTCTGGAAGCAGGGGTGTGAGCTCTGACCAATCATGTCCCCTTAGCCCCACAGTGAAAGGCTTAGCTCGAGGAGAACCAGACTGGGGACTATCTACAGCGTGGGGTCTAGGGCAAGGCCCCCAGTGTCCCAAGCCTAAGGATTTTAACCTCTCCCACAGTACCTTAAACTCAACATAAGCAGACCTGCATTTATTATCTACCTCCTTTCCCCCTCTATTACTGCCTACCCCCAACTTCTTCATCCTCTTCTATTCCATATCTGAGCAAATAGCCCCACCAAGCAATCTTCTGTCTTAGCTATAAACCTAGGCATTGATACTATTTCTTAAACATCTTTATAAGTAGTCTGTCTTTGCCTCATCAGCCCCACTTGCTAATGCCTTAGTCATCATTTCTCACCTGGTCTCACTCCCACCAGTTTTGTTTCTCTCAAGTCCATTCTCCATAAGTCTGACTAGGACACTTTCCTGCTTAAAATTCTTCATTTGTTTCCCATTGCTCTTAGGATAAATCCAAGCTCCTTATGGCATAGAAGGCCCTTTGGGATTTGGCTCCTGCCTATCTTTCTGGATCAATCTATCATCACTTCCTCCCTTTACAAATACGTTCTTTCCAAGTTGAACTACCTGTATTTCCCTGGATGGGCTGTGCTTACCCACATTTCCTTGGCCTTCTATGCAACTCTCCCTTTACTGGAATGATCTTTTTCCATGTTTCACCTAATTAATCCCTTTTCATCCTTTGTACCTCAGCTTAGATGTCACATCTAGAAAACCCTGTGCTCCCCTGTCTGTGCCCCCTTCTTCCACTTCCTTGTCTGTTAGGGGCTCCTCTTATGTGCTCTCATGGTACTCTGTGCTTTTGTATCACGCTTGTTTGTAATTCTTTGTTTTCCCCTCTGGAACGTAAGCACCTTGAAGGCAGTGCTATATCCCTGTCCCAGCCTAGCACACTGCAGTGCACTTAGTAGGCAGGTCCTTTACAAATGTTTACTGAACAAATCAAAGAACTATGGAATGAAGATTCTATTTATATGTACTTTTAAAAAGTACTGTTTTTCTATGCTATTAATAAGCAATTTTATATGCTAATAATTACTATAAGGTAGAGCAGTTCTGAAATCAACTTCTAGTTTTTGCTGATGACGATCCTTAAATGGGTGTGACCATAAAAAAGTGACTCTGGGGCTTCCCTGGTGGCGCAGTGGTTGAGAATCTGCCTGCCAATGCAGGGGACACGGGTTCGAGCCCTGGTCTGGGAAGATCCCACATGCCACGGAGCAACTGGGCCCGTGAGCCACAATTACTGAGCCTGCGCGTCTGGAGCCTGTGCTCCGCAACAAGAGAGGCCGCGATGGTGAGAGGCCCGCGCACCGCGATGAAGAGTGGTCCCCACTTGCCGCAACTAGAGAAAGCCCTCACACAGAAACGAAGACTCAACACAGTCATAAATAAATAAATAAAAGAACGTGAATTTCTTTAAAAAAAAAAAAAAGCAAACTGGGCTATTCATTAAAAAAAAAAAAAAAAAAAAGTGACTCTGTTGTGATCAGCCTGGATTCCTCCTCTTCCAAGCTCTGTGGAACCTTTTCTGGATGCCAAAATGCTGTACTGGGATTGTAATGCCTTATTGCCAGTCTGGGGCTCCGTACATCCTTCTTCAACCTTCATTTTGAGTAATTTTTAATTTTTTTTTTTTTTCTAAACTTTGGGTTTATTTATTTATTTATTTTTATGGCTGTGTTGGGTCTTCGTTTCTGTGTGAGGGCTTTCTCTAGTTGCGGCAAGTGGGGGCCATTCTTCGTCGCAGTGCGCGGGCCTCTCATTATTGTGGCCTCTCTTGTTGCGGAGCACAGGCTCTAGACGCGCAGGCTCAGTAATTGTGGCTCACGGGCCCAGTTGCTCCGCGGAATGTGGGATCTTCCCAGACCAGGGCTCGAACCCGTGTCCCCTGCATTGGCAGGCAGATTCTCAACCACTGCGCCACCAGGGAAGCCCTTGAGTAATTTTTTAAAAATTGCTGATTGTATTGCTGTTAGGAGGCTTTGCTTTCCTTTAATGCTCCCTGTAAATTGCTAGTACCCTGCTCCGCTTAATAAGCTAGGAATTTTCTCACTTTGGGAGGCACTTGGGCTTGCTAATGGCATCTGAGTTTTCAGTGTCCTGATCTGTGTTTCTAAATCCTGAATTCTTTTGTATTCTTTGCAGTGCTGAGGTGAAGGGTGGACTGCTGCAAATTCCCCATTTCGTGGGTATAAGCAGGAAGTAACTCTTTGATTGGGATCCAAGTTGTAAAAATGGATTTCCCCACTGATTGCCAGTGCACATGAAATTATACTTTTTTGATAGCTTTAACACACCTTTCTGCATAAACAACCAATGCCCCATTCTGAATGGCCAGCTCTGGCTTTGGTATAGTGGGAGCTAACTTTCTCTAGAGTAGGTGGGTAGAGGTGGTGAATGAAATGCCCCTAAGAAGCTCCATTTCAGGACTCTTTGAAACAATTTTTAAAATTGTGTTTAAATATTTTAAAATTATAATCTTTGTAAAAATTCAAACAATGCAGAAGTATATAGTAAAAAGTGAAAACTTCACCTACTCCCATATTCCTGTACCATACCTCTCCCCCAAGATATCTACAGTACACAGTTTAAGGGGTATCCTTCCAGATCTTTCTCCATACATTTACACACGTAGGTTGTTTTCACGCAAATGAGATTGTAATACATATATTGTTCTGTGTCCTACTTTTTTGCACTAGTCATTGGCTTTTAGCAGCTGAATACCATTCTATTGATGAATGTGCTTAAGTCTCCCAAACTGAGCTAATTTTATCAAACCAAGAAGGCTACTTTTGGTTTTGTTGAGATGAGGTGTAGAGTTAGCTTTTTTTTTTTTTTTAAATTTTATTTATTTATTTATTTATTTATGGCTGTGTTGGGTCTTCGTTGCTGTGCGAGGGCTTTCTCTAGTTGCGGCAAGTGGGGACCACTCTTCATCGCGGTGCGCGGGCCTCTCACTATCGCGGCCTCTCTTTTTGCGGAGCACAGGCTCCAGACGCGCAGGCTCAGTAGTTGTGGCTCACGGGCCCAGTTGCTCCGTGGCATGTGGGATCTTCCCAGACCAGGGCTCGAACCCGTGTCCCCTGCATTGGCAGGCAGATTCTCAACCACTGCGCCACCAGGGAAGCCCCCGAGTTAGCTTTTTTTTTACCCCCAAGAATTGTTTGAAATCTATGAATCCCTTTCTTTTACTAATTTTCCGTACTAATTATGCCTTATATCCACAGTAGTTATTTGTAGTTACAGTTTGCTCTTAACAGTTTATTATTATAATCGTTGTTGTTAAATCTTATCCCATAGAGCTGCTGTCTTCATAGGTTCCAGGATTCCCCCGCTTGCTGTCCGGCCACCCGGAGCGTCTCTTCCCCCAGGGGCCGGGACCTGCGCCCTCATGGCCGAGGTGAAGGTGAAGGTGCAGCCGCCGGTCGCGGATCCGGTCGAAATCGAAAACAGGATTATAGAATTATGTCACCAGTTCCCTCATGGAATCACAGACCAAGTAATTCAGAATGAAATGCCGCATATAGAAGCCCAGCAGTGGGCAGTGGCCATTAATAGACTGTTGTCCATGGGTCAGCTGTATCTCTTAAGGAGTAATACAGGCCTTCTGTATAGAATAAAGGAGTCTCAGAATGCTGGTAAAATGAAAGGATCGGATAACCAGGAAAAACTAGTATATCAAATCATAGAAGATGCAGGAAATAAAGGAATATGGAGCAGAGATATCCGATACAAAAGCAACTTGCCATTAAGAGAAATTAACAAAATTATAAAGAATTTGGAAAGTAAAAAGCTAATTAAAGCTGTTAAGTCTGTGGCAGCCTCAAAAAAGAAGGTGTACATGCTCTATAACCTGCAGCCAGACCGCTCTGTGACCGGTGGAGCCTGGTACAGTGACCAGGATTTTGAATCTGAATTTGTAGAGGTGCTTAACCAACAGTGTTTTAAGTTCCTACAAACCAAGGCAGAAACAGCACGAGAAAACAAACAGAATCCAACGATACAAAGAAATAGTTCATTTGCTTCATCACATGAAGTGTGGAAGTATATCTGTGAATTGGGGATCAGTAAGGTAGAGTTGTCCATGGAGGACATTGAGACCATCTTGAATACACTCATTTATGATGAGAAAGTGGAGATGACTATCATCGCTGCAAAAGAAGGCACCGTAGGCAGTGTGGACGGACGCATGAAACTGTACAGGGCAGTCAATCCGATCATCCCGCCCACCGGATTGGTCCGGGCCCCCTGCGGACTCTGCCCGGTTTTAGACGACTGCCATGAAGGTGGTGAGATTTCACCATCTAACTGTATTTACATGACAGAGTGGCTCGAATTTTAATAGAGAGCTATGAACTTTACTGACATTTTGCAAATGAAGTTACTTTGGGAACAAATAATTTGATTCATGATGGAACATCAAATTCCCTTGAAAGCAAACTTCAAGATACAAACTTGCTGCTATGAAAAAAAATTTTTTAATCTATGAAGACTAAATTTACATTGGTAGAGTAGGCAACAGGATATGAAACAGGTAAGGTTAGTAGTGAAATCCATTCTTCCATAAGTAAAATACTTTGAACTCCTGGAAGACCACCTTCTGAAGCTTTCAAGACTTTTGATGATTCACGGGAAAACAAGCAAATATGTTCATATTCACCAAGTACTGTGATAATGGCCAGAGCTTTAAAATGCCTGTTTTAAAGTTACTTATTAAGGTCTTCATTGGGAATTTTTTATATATGACCCAGTGTCACCATTTCTGTTTTGTTTTCTCAGTGCTTTCATTGAGAAGAAATGAAAAGTGGTGAAGGCAGGAATAGCAGGGGAGAACGCAGACTTGGGGCATGAGTGGGGGACACAGTGGAACATCCCTTTTCTACACACTATTGATGCCTTTTTATGTCCGAAATATTCTTTCAGAGGATTATGCCTCTGTACTTACCCCAAACCCAAATGATGCTGTTGTCAAGGATATCTTTTTAGTGCATAAATATTAATTACTCTCATCCTAAATGGAATATTTTCACTGGTTCTTCTTTGTTAAAGTCTTACAAGTTTCAAAAAAAAAAAAATCTTATCCCATAGTGCCTCACACATGTGCCATAAACAACCACCACTACACTTTCAGTGTAATGTTGTTAAGCTTCTTCCTGGCTGCTCTATAGTTCCAGATGTTCTTATTTTAACCATTTCATACCTAATATTGTTTGAACTATATTAATACACCAAATAAGGCTGCTTTGACCTTGGTAAAGCTGGACATTGGTCAGTTACTTGTGTTTAAATATTTGTTACTTCAAAGAAAACCTTTTTATTATGGTGACTTTTGAACATACATAAAAATAGACAGGATAATAATATAATAAATCCCAATATATTATCATCCAGCCCTAACAAATATCAAACCATGGCCAGTCATGTTCCATTAATACCTCATTGACAGCCTCATATTATTTTCAAGAAGACATCACATGGTTTCACCAGAAAATATTTCAGTATGTATTTCTGAAAGGACTTTCAAGAAACAAGACCATGCTTAAAAATTAATAATTCCTTACTATCATTAAATATCCAGGGTGTTTGAACTTACAATTGTTTAATAAATGTCAAAAACATTTCTTACAGTATTTTTAAAAAATCAGGATCCAAACAAAATCCACATATTGTGATTGGTTGTCTTTTAAGGCTCATGTAAACTATACCCTTCTCTTTTTGTTCCCTCTTGAAATGTGCTGAAAAAACCAGGTGGTTTGTCCTATAGAATTTCTCACAGTTTGGATGTTGCTGAGTATATCTCTATGCAGTCATTTAATATGTTTCTTTGTCCAGGGTATTTCCTGTAAGTTGACAGTTGTATCTAGAGGTTTCGTTCAGCTTCCAATTTGATTTTGAGGGGCAAGTTTACTTCTTAAATAGTGCTATATTCTTCCATCCAGAGGCACTTAATGTCTGGTTGTCTCTCTTTTGTGATGTTAGTAGCCGTTGATGTTCAATGCCTAGATCCTTTAGTTCATTAGAGATAGCAAAACGATATTCTGTCATTTCTTCTTCATATATTAGCTGGAATACTTTTTCAAAGAGAAACTTCCCCTCCTTTTGGTTACTCAGTAGTACAGATAGCATAAGAAGGAAAATGCTGATTCTTTCCCTTCACTTATTAGTTTTCAAAATAATGTGTTGGTTTCTAGCATCCTCCAACAGTTACCTATTGTGTGTTTTTTGTTTTTAGATTGCTGTATTTTTCCTGTACTGCAACAAGTACAAATTGACAAACAGCTGAGAAAATGAGATTTCATACATTCTCGGCAGGATAAAATGTCGCAATCTAGTTTAAAATTTATCTTTAATTTACATACAGTAAAATTCACTCTTTTTGGTGTACATTTCTATGAGTTTCTCAAATGCATACAATCAAGGTTCAGTTCTATCACCACTTCTATTCCCTTGTGCTACCCCTTTGTAGTCAAACTTCCCATCCCCCACCCCCAGGCAAACCCTGTTTTCTGTACCTGTAGTTTTGCCTTTTTCCAGAATGTCATACAAGTGTCAATGTCATACAGTATATAGCTTTCTGAGTCTGGCTTTCACTTAGCATAACACATTTGAGATTCATGCATTTTGTTGCATGTACTAATTTGTTCATTTTTATTGTTTGTATGGATCTACCACAGCTTGTTTATCCATTTCCCAGATGAAGGACATTTATATTGTTTCCAATTTTTGGTGAATAAAGCTGCCACGTAGGGACTTCCCTGGTGGTGCAGTGGTTAAGAATCCGCCTGCCAATGCAGGGGACACGGGTTCAAGCCCTGGTCCAGGAAGATCCCACATACCGCGGAGTAACTAAGCCCGTGTGCCACAACTACTGAAGCCCGCACGCCTAGAGCCCGTGCTCCACAACAAAGAGAAACCACTGCAATGAGAAGCCCACGCACCGCAATGAAGAGTAGCCCCCACTCGCTGCAACTAGAGAAAGCCTGCGTAACAACGAAGACCCAACTCCGCAAAAAATAATTAATTTAAAAAAGAAAGCTGCAGTGTACATTTGTGTACTTTTTTGTGTGTGTGAATATAAATTTTCATTTCACTAGAGTAAATAAGTAAGAGTGGGAGCACCAGGTGCACTGTTAAATATGTTTCCAATTAAGTTTTCAAAAATTATCATTAGTGACACATAGATCTTAATATATTTGATGAATTTCTATTGTTATTATTGATGCCCAAATTGTCCTACTTTTGGCCAGTGGGAGCCTCTTCAAGTTGGCATCTGAGTTCTTTAAACAAAAATGTAGTAGTCTTTGATAGCTTCTTTGCTGTCTTGCACAAGGTGTTTCAGGCATATGGTGTCTATTTCCTGTCCCAATTAGTGTTCAATTTTAACACATTAAGAGAGTCAATCTGTATAGCTGGTGGTTATAGCAAAGACAAAGTGTTTGGAACAGTGTTATAGCGTGACTCCTTCCCTTCCCTAACTCTGTAAAAGCTGATATTTAACCTGAATTTTTTGTGCAATTAATGAACATCCCAAATTCTAGATTCTGCTGAGAGAACATACCGTTTGTGTAAAACTGTGCAAAACAATGATTCCTCTTTTCAATTCTGAATGTATTTGCCACTCTCTGTAGGAAAAAGGAGAAACTCAATAATGCCTAAAAGCATTAAGAGACTTAAAAGTCTGGGTGATTGATCTTTCCATGAGGTCAAAGTTCAGAAACAATACAGCATAATTCTCTAAGCAGAGCAATTCATTTAGTAGAATTAAGGCAGTTGATCTCTTTTCCAAAGTTTAATGGTTGATCAACTAGGATGTCAGATCTGACTAGAGCTTCCCAGTTTGAGCTCCGGGGAAAGTCTATGTAGGGGGTCTCAGGACAATCCTTTCATTCATTCAACAGAAACTTATTTTAGCACCTACTATTTGGCAGGCACTGTGCAAGGTGATGGGGATGCAAGAGTAGGCATAACATCCAACTGACCTCTGGGGCTACAGCAGTACTTGCAGCAGAGAAAAACCACAAGAAGAAAGAACGATTTTCTTGTTGGTTTATTTATTTATTTTTTTAACATCCTTATTGGAATATAATTTCTTTACAATGGTGTGTTAGTTTCTGCTTTATAACAAAGTGAATCAGCTATATATATACATATATCCCCATATCTCCTCCCTCTTGCGTCTCCCTCCCATCCTCCCTATCCCACCTCTCTAGATGGTCAAAAAGCACCGAGCTGATCTCGCTGTGCTGTGTGGCTGCTTCCCAATAGCTATCTATTTTACATTTGGTAGTATATATAAGTCCATAACACTCTCTCACTTCGTCCCAGCTTACCCTTCCTCCTCCCCGTGTCCTCAAGTCCATTCTCTACGTCTGCGTCTTTATTCCTGTCCTGCCCCTAGGTTCTTCAGAAACACTTCTTTTTCTTTTTAGATTCCATATATATGTGTTAGCATACGGTATTTGTTTTTCTCTTTCTGACTTACTTCACTCTGTATGACAGACTCTAGGTCCAGCCACCTCACTACAAATAACTCAATTTTGTTTCTTTTTATGGCTGAGTAATATTCCATTGTATATATGTGCCACATCTTCTTTATCCATTCATCTGTCGATGGACACTTAGGTTGCTTCCATGTCCTGGCTATTGTAAATAGAGCTGCAATGAACATTATGGTACATGACTCTTTCTGAATTATGGTTTTCTCAGGGTATATGCCCACTAGTGGGATTACTGGGTCATATGGTAGTTCTAGTTTTAGTTTTTTAAGGAACCTCCATACTGTTCTCCATAGTGGCTGTATCAACTTATATTCCCACCAACAGTGCAAGAGTGTTCCCTTTTCTCCACACCCTCTCCAGCATTTATTGTTTGTAGATTTTTTGATGATGGTCATTCTGACTGGTGTGAGGTGATACCTCATTGTAGTTTTGATTTGCATTTCTCTAATGATTAGTGATGTTGAACATCCTTTCATGTGCTTGTTGGCAATCTGTATATCTTCTTTGGAGAAATGTCTATTTAGGTCTTCTGCCCATTTTTGGATTGGGTTGTTTGGTTTTTTGATATTGAGCTACTTGTAAATTTTGGAGATTAATCCTTTGTCAGTTGCTTCATTTGCAAATATTTTCTCCCATTCTGAGGGTTGTCTTTTTGTCTTGTTTATGGTTTCCTTTGTTGTGCAAAAGTTTTTAAGTTTCATTAGGTCCCATTTGCTTATTTTTGTTTTTATTTCCATTTCTCTAGGAGGTGGGTCAAAAAGGATCTTACTATGATTTATGTCATACAGTGTTCTGCCTATGTTTTCCTCTAAGAGTTTGATAGTGTCTGGCCTTACATTTAGGTCTTTAATCCATTTTGAGTTTATTTTTGTGTATGGTGTGTTAGAGAGTGTTCTAATTTCATTCTTTTACATGAAGAGGCTGTCTTTTCTCCATTGTATATTCTTGCCTCCTTTATCAAAAATAAGCTGACCATATGTGCGTGGGTTTATCTCTGGGCTTTCTATCCTTTTCCATTGATCTATATTTCTGTTTTTGTGCCAGTACCATACTGTCTTGATTACTGTAGCTTTGTAGTATAGTCTGAAGTCTGGGAGCCTGTTTCCTCCGGCTCCATTTTTCTTTCTCAAGATTGCGTTGGCTATTCGGGGTCTTTTGTGTTTCCATACAAATTGTGAAAGTTTTTGTTCTAGTTCTGTGAAAAATGCCATTGGTAGTTTGATAGGGATTGCACTGAATCTGTAGATTGCTTTGGGTAGTAGAGTCATTTTCACAATGTTGATTCTTCCAATCCAAGAACATGGTATATCTCTCCATCTGTTGGTATCATCTTTAATTTCATTCATCAGTGTCTTATAGTTTTCTGCATACAGGTCTTTTGTCTCCTTAGGTAGGTATTGTCTCCTAGGTATTTTATTCTTTTTGTTGCAGTGGTAAATGGGAGTGTTTCCTTAATTTCTCTTTCAGATTTTTCATCATTAGTGTATAGGAATGCAAGAGATTTCTGTGCATTAATTTTGTATCCTGCTACTGTACCAAATTCATTGATGAGCTCTAGTAGTTTTCTGGTAGCATCTTTAGGATTCTCTATGCATAGTATCATCTCATTTGCAAACAGTGACAGTTTTACTTCTTCTTTTCCAATTTGTATTCCTTTTATTTCTTTTTCCTCTCTGATTGCTGTGGCTAAAACTTGCAAAACTATGTTGAATAATAGTGGTGAGAGTGGACAACCTTGTCTTGTTCCTGATCTTAGAGGGAATGGTTTCAGTTTTTCACCATTGAGAACGAGGTTGGCTGTGGGTTTGTCATATATGGCCTTTATTATGTTGAGGTAAGTTCCCTCTATGCCTACTTTCTGGAGGGTTTTTACCATAAATGGGTGTTGAATTTTGTCGAAAGCTTTTTCTGCATCTATTGAGATGATCATATGGTTTTTCTCCTTCAGTTTGTTAATATGGTTTATCACATTGATTGATTTGCATATATTGAAGAATCCTTGCATTCCTGGGATAAACCCCACTTGATCATGTTATCTGATCCTTTTAATGTGCTGTTGGATTCTGTTTGTTAGTATTTTGTTGAGGATTTTTGCATCTATGTTCATAAGTGATATTGGCCTGTAGTTTTCTTTCTTTGTAACATTTTTGTCTGGTTTTGGTATCAGGGTGATGGTGGCCTCGTAGAATGAATTTGGGAGTGTTCCTCCCTCTGCTATATTTTGGAAGAGTTTGAGAAGGATAGGTGTTAGCTCTTCTCTAAATGTTTGATAGAATTCGCCTGTGAAGCCATCCGGTCCTGGGTTTTTGTTTGTTGGAAGATTTTTAATCACAGTCTCAATTTCAGTGCTTGTGACTGGTCTGTTTATATTTTCTATTTCTTCCTGGTTCAGTCTCAGAAGGTTGTGCTTTTCTAAGAATTTGTCCATTTCTTCCAGGTTGTCCATTTTATTGGCATGTCATTGCTTGTAGTAATCTCTCATGATCCTTTGTATTTCTGCAGTGTCAGTTGTTACTTCTTTTTCATTTCTAATTATGTTGATTTGAGTCTTCTCCCTTTTTTTCTTGATGAGTCTGGCTAATGGTTTATCACTTGTGTTTATCTTCTCAGAGAACCAGCTTTTAGTTTTATTGATCTTTGCTATCGTTTTCTTCATTTCTTTTTCATTTATTTCTGATCTGATATTTATGATTTCTTTCCTTCTGCTAACTTTGGGGTTTTTTTGTTCTTTTTCTAATTGCTTTAGGTGTAATTGCTTTAGGTTATTTATTTGAGATCTTTCTTGTTTCTTGAGGTAGGGTTGTATGGCTATAAACTTCCCTCTTAGAACTGCTTTTGCTGCATCCCATAGGTTTTGGGTTGTGTTTTCATTGTCATTTGTTTCTAGGTATTTTTAAATTTCCTCTTTGATTTCTTCAGTGATCTCTTGGTTATTTAGTAGTGTATTGTTTAGCCTCCATGTGTTTGTATTTTTTACAGATTTTTTTCTGTAATTGATATCTAGTCTCATAGCATTGTGGTCGGAAAAGATACTTGAAACAATTTCAATTTTCTTAAATTTACCAAGGCTTGATTTGTGACTCAAGATATGATCTATACTGGAGAATGTTCCATGAGCACTTGAGAAGAAAGTGTATTCTGTTGTTTTTGGATGGAATGTCCTATAAATATCAATTAAGTCCATCTTGTTTAATGTATCATTTAAAGCTTGTGTTTCCTTATTTATTTTCATTTTGGATGATCTGTCCATTGGTGAAAGTGGGGTGTTAAAGTCCCTTACTATGATTGTGTTACTGTCGATTTCCCCTTTTATGGCTGTTAGCATTTGCCTTATGTATTGAGGTGCTCCTATGTTGGGTGCATATTTACAATTGTTATATCGTCTTCTTGGATCATTATGTAGTGTCCTTCTTTGTCTCTTGTAATAGTCTCTATTTTAAAGTCTATTTTGTCTGATATAAGAATTGCTACTGCAGCTTTCTTTTGATTTCCATTTGCATGGAATATCTTTTTCCATGCCCTCACTTTCAGTCTGTATGTGTCCCTAGGTCTGAAGTGGGTCTCTTGTAGACAGCATATATAAGGGTCTTATTTTTGTATCCATTCAGCCAGTCTATGTCTTTTGGTTGGAGCGTTTAATCCATTTACATTTAAGTTAATTATCGATATGTATGTTCCTATTACCATTTTCTTAATTGTTTTGGGTTTGTTATTGTAGGTCTTTTCCTTCTCTTGTGTTTCCTGCCTAGAGAAGTTCCTTTAGCATTTGTCGTAAAGCTGGTTTGGTGGTGCTGAATTCTCTTAGCTTTTGCTTGTCTGTAAAGGTTTTAATTTCTCCGTTGAATCTGAATGAGATCCTTGCTGGGTAGAGTAATCTTGGTTGTAGGTTTTCCCCTTTCATCACTTTAAATATGTCCTGCCACTCCCTTCTGGCTTGCAGAGTTCCTGCTGAAAGATCAGCTGTTAACCTAATGGGGATTTCCTTGTGTGTTATTTGCTGATTTTTCCTTGCTGCTTTTAATATTTTTTCTTTGTATTTAATTTTTGATAGTTTGATTAATATGTGTCTTGCCGGGCTTCCCTGGTGGCGCAGTGGTTGAGAATCTGTCTGCCAATGCAGGGGACACGTGTTCGAGCCCTGGTCTGGGAAGATCCCACATGCCGCGGAGCAACTAGGCCCGTGAGCCACAACTACTGAGCCTGCATGTCTGGAGCTTGTGCTCTGCAACAAGAGAGGCCGCGACAGTGAGAGGCCCACGCACCGCGATGAAGAGTGGCCCCCGCTCGCCGCAACTAGAGAAAGCCCTCGCACAGAAACGAAGACCCAACACAGCCAAAAAGAAAGAAAGAAAGAAAGAAAGAAAGAAAGAAAGAAAGAAAGAAAGAAAGAAAGAAAGAAAGAAAGAAGCTTTCATTAAAAAAAAAAAAAATGTGTCTTGACATGTTTCTCCTTGGATTTATCCTGTATGGGACTCTCTGCGCTTCCTGGACTTGATTGACTATTTCCTTTCCCATATAAGCAAAGTTTTCAACTATAATCTCTTCAAATATTTTCTCAGTCCCTTTCTTTTTCTCCTCTTCTTCTGGGATCCCTATAATTCGAATGTTGGTGCGTTTAATGTTGTCCCAGAGGTCTCTGAGACTGTCCTCAATTCTTTTCATTCTTTTTTCTTTATTCTGCTCTGCAGTAGTTATTTCCACTATTTCATCTTCCAGTCGCTTATCCATTCTTCTGCCTCAGTTATTCTGCTATTGATTCCTTCTGGAGAACTTTTAATTTCATTTATTGTGTTGTTCATCATTGTTTGTTTGCTCTTTGGTTCTTCTAGGTCCTTGTTAAACGTTTCTTGAGTTTTCTCCATTCTATTTCCAAGATTTTGGATCATCTTTACTAACATTGCTCTGAATTCTTTTTCAGGTAGACTGCCTATTTCCTCTTCATTTCTTTGGTCTGGTGGATTTTTACCTTGTTCCTTCATATGCTGTGTGTTTCTCTGTCTTCTCATTTTGCTTAACTTACTGTGTTTGGGGGTCTCCTTTTTGCAGGCTGCAGGTTCATAGTTCCCATTGTTTTTTGTGTCTGCACCCAGTGGCTCAGGTTGGTTCAGCGGGTTGTGTAGGCTTCCTGGTGGAGGAGACTAGTGCCTGTGTTCTGATGGATGAGGCTGGATCTTGTCTTTCTGGTGGGCAGGGCTGCGTCCGGTGGTGTATTTTGGGGCGTCTGTGACCTTATTATGATTTTAGGCAGCCTCTCTGCTAATGGGTGGGGTTGTGTTCCTGTCTTGCTAGTTGTTTGGCATAAGGTGTCCAGCACTGTAGCTTGCTGGTCCTTGAGTGGAGCTGGGTCTTAGCGTTGAGATGGTGATCTCTGGGAGAGCTTTTGCCTTTTGATATTACTTGGAGCCAGGAGGTCTCTGGTGGACCAATGTCCTGAACTCGGCTCTCCCACCTCAGAGGCACAGCTTGACACCCGGCCGGAGCACCAAGACCCTGTCAGCCACATGGCTCACAAGAAAAGGGAGAAAAAAAGAAAGAAAGATAGAAATAAAATAAAGTTATTAAAATTAAAAATTAAAAATTATTAAAAATTAAAAAGTAATAAAAAAAAGAAGAGGGCAACCAAAGCAAAAAACAAATCCACCAATGATAACAAGCGCTAAAAACTGTACTAAAAAGAAAAAAAAAAAGGACAGACAGAACCCTAGGACAAATGGTAAAAGCAAAGCTATACAGACAAAATCACACAAAGAAGCATACACATACACACTCAGAAAAAGAGAAAAAGGGAAAAAAAATATATCTTTTGGGAAGTCTGAGGTCTTCCACCAGTGTTCAGTAGGTGTTCTGTAGGAGTTGTTCCACATGTAGGTATATTTCTGATGTATTTCTGGGGAGGAAGGTGATCTCCACGTCTTACTCCTCTGCCATTTTGAAGGTCTCCAATCTCTCCTGTGAGTTTAAAAAATCATTTGGAGTGGACTATAGAACCACAGAACCAAAGGGAGGCATAAGAGAATTAACCACCTTTTTTTTTGGACTATCAATCATGCTCAGGCGCACATTATCTCATTTAATTTCACAGCAACTTTGTTAGCTATTATCTCCAGAGTTGCACAGCTCGTTTGTAAAATAATAATAATACCTAAAAAGAAAAGGTAGAGCAAGGATTCAACCCTGAGTCTGATACACCAATGGTTCCCAAACCTGGGGTGTGCTAAGAATTGACTGGAAGGAACCTTTAAAATAATAGATGCCACGGTCCCCCCAGACTTACTAAAATGGAATCTCTAGTGATGGAGGAAGGGAAGGGAGAGTTCCTGAAAAGAGAAAAAAATTTTAAAGTTCTTAAACTGATTTTGCAGAGCCAAATTTGGAACCACAGCCCTACTCTATGCTGCCTGACAAGCAGTGGTTCCTAAACCAGGTGTCAGGCTTCAAGACAACCTTGCAAATTCGCTTCAAGATAACCTTGCAAACTCGAACTCCAAAATTCCTCATTACACTCAATCTTGGCCCTAAACGCCTGCTCTTTCCAAAATCAAGACTACCAAGACTCTAAAATGCCACGGGAAGGAGAGTGGCACTTTCCTGTGTACCGAGTACTGGGGGTGGGGATGGTGGAATGCAGTCAAGCACAGACTGGCTGACACTAGGCCAAAAACGAGCTGAAGCTGATAAACTTTGAAGATCAACCATGAAGGGAATTTTTTGTTTCCTTTAATCCATCACAGGGGCCTACTAATTGCACCCCACAGCTGCAACTGATCAAGGATGGGGGCCACGTGACCAGGCGCCCTCCACGCCTAAGTCTTCCGCTCTGGTTCTGCGATTAGCCCAAGAGGGACTGGAGGGAAAGCCAGAGCTTGTACCAAAATGTTCATTGCAGCTCTATTTACAATACCCAGGACATGGAAGCAACCTAAGTGTCTATCATCGGATGAATGGATAAAGAAGATGTGGCACATATATACAATGGAATATTACTCAGCCATAAAAAGAAATGAAATGGAGTTATTTGTAGTGAGGTGGATGGAGTTAGAGTCTGTCATACAGAGTGAAGTAAGTCAGAAAGAGAAAAACAAATACAGTATGCTAACACATATATATGGAATCTAAGGGGGAAAAAAAGGTCATGAAGAACCTAGTGGCAAGACAGGAATAAAGACACAGACCTACTAGAGAATGGACTTGAGGATACGGGGAGGGGGAAGGGTAAGATATGACAAAGTGAGAGAGTGGCATGGACACATATACACTACCAAACGTAAAATAGATAGCTAGTGGGAAGCAACCGCATAGCACAGGGAGATCAGCTCAGTGCTTTGTGACCACCTAGAGGGGTGGGATAGGGAGGGTGGGAGGGAGGGAGATGCAAGAGGGAAGCGATATGGGAACATATGTATATGTATAACTGATTCACTTTGTTATAAAGCAGAAACTAACACACCATTGTAAAGCGATTATACTCCAATAAAGATGTTAAAAAAAATGTTTCAATCATAAAAAATAAACTTCATCTAAACATGATAGAAAAAAAAAAAAAAAGACTACGCAAGAGTGGGGAGCTCCCCATGCATCTGAGCCGGGGAGTGGGGACAGAACTCCAGCTCGAACCCAGACTCCACCCGATATAAGAAGGCGGGGAATGCAAAATGGATAGCAGGTGCGGTTCCGGAAGGCCACAGAGCTGACCCTGGCAGTGCTCTTCCCAAACTCTCAAATTTCTCGAGCGCTCCGCCCCTCAGCGGCCGGCCCTTCGGTTTCCGAGGCGTCGCGCCGGAAGTGACCTCACGGCGGCGGCGTGGAGTCGCGGGCGCTTCTGGCGGCGGCCGCGGCTGTTGGGGTGGATGTGGAGAAGCCCTGTGGTCTCTGGGTCCTGCGGTGTTTCAGGGCCGTGTTGGTGTGGTGTGCGCAGGAGGCGCAGGCCCGGCGGCGTGGAGGTGGGAGCGAGGGGGAGGCGGGTGGCTAGTGGGCGCTCGTGGGAGGGGGCTTCGGGGTTGCCAGGAGGCTTTACTTTTAGGCTTCGTGGTTCCAGGCCTTGCAGACCTTTTTAGAGGCGGGCACGAGCTGGGGGCCGCTTCGGGTGCGCAGGGGGCCCATTACTAGGGCTTGCCTCCGGGGTATGGTTTGAGGTGGGAGGCCGAGGGGAGCGGGATTCTAAATAGTCGAGGAATTGTGGGAGGTGTGAGGCATTAGCCGCCTAGGCTCTTAGTTTAGCCTTGTTGATGGCTCTTGCAGCCCGCCCACTCATTGCTCCCTGCTTCAGTTTCCTTTTGCACAATGAAGTACGGTGGCAGGAAAGAGAGCGAGTGGCACATCCATGACTGATAGCTGGAGGACAGAGGTGACCTGGACTCTGAGAGGGAACGGTGGCTGAGAAATAATGATACCTGCTAGGGTGCAGCTTCTGCTGAATCCTGGGGACTTCCCCTTGATTGTTTACTGCAGTTGGTGAAAGTCTTAGCTTCTTATTATCAGTACTCTTTGTGCGATATTAGGTGAATTGATCAGTAATTGACTTGTTAAATGGTTCAAGTTCAAGTGTTTTGGTGTGAGGGAGGCATAGTCTTCACCTGCTTGGCCAGTTGGTTGTCAGTAAACCTCCCAATTCCGGAGGTAGGAGTCCTCTAACAATCTTCTGCGGTTACAGGTGAGGAACTCGAGACCCAGAATGGTTTTTGTTCTCTTTCCTAGCCACAGGCTAAACTGATTTCAGTCTGTGGTCTGTCTCAATCCCATCAAAACGTAAGTGACTGTCCCTGAGCAGGTCACTGTTTCAACTGGAAACCTCAGATGGATTCCAGGCTTTTTTTATGAACGGCAGATAAAGTGTACTGAACACAGAATTCCTATTTTTTGGTTTCTCTGTATGAAACGGAGATGGTTACAAATAACATAACTTAAAAAAAATTTTTTTTTGAATTTCTGAATTTTATTTTATTTTTTTATACACCAGGTTCTTATTAGTTATCTATTTTATACATATTAGTGTATGTATGTCAATCCCAATCTCCCAATTCATCCTCCCCCCCCCCACGCCGTAACATAACTTTTTGATTGCTAAGAAATTTTTGGTGGAGCTTTCTTGAGGGGTCAGGGCTGTGGGACTAGCAGAGTGTCTCGCAAACTTTTTGACCTGTGACCCACAGTTAATGTATTTTACATGCTGACCCTGTGTGACCCCTGCATACACAGAGTGTGTACACACACAGGAAACAAAAGTTTACCCTTTCTATATATGATGCCCTCTGACATTTTCTATTTCATTAAAAGAAAAAAAAAGTTGATTGCATCTCACTAAATTGACTCTGACCTGTAATGGGTCTGACTGCTAAAGACCTGTAGTTTGAAAAACATTGGACTAGAAAATGTTTAATTAAGATTCTTGAGATTCCTGACATTCTGTAAGTAATGCAAGGTGGAAAATATGTCATTTTTCTGTTCTTATCAACCAGAGGAGCAGGGTTACTAGAGTTCTTCAGCCAGAACAACAGGACAGGACATCCATATCGGTATCTCACAGGAGTGCAGTATTCATAGTGATAATGTGTCCGAATTTTGGCAAGGTGTTTGAGTCTTTTCCGATGACCTGGTGGGTGACATGGGGGGGATTTGCCATATAGTGGTAATATTAGATGACGTCATGACTTTGAGCATCTATGTCTGTAGGGATTTGATTTGTGGACACAATTTACAGCTGGGATTTTGGTGATCAGTGTTGAGGCTCTGTCACTTTCTTTATACACAGTGTGTATTTGAAGCCTTATCTAGAGAGTGTGCTTATCAATTTGTTGCCTTTATGAAGTGGAGAGAGAAGGTATCATCTGGGTAATCTCAAGATTTGCCCAGTGCAGTTTAATGAAATGGAAGGGTCATCAGAAATTTAAGTAGTCTAAATATTTAATTTTAAATAGTTTAGGATGTAATTTCTTTTTTCTTTTTAAAATTTATTTATTTATGGCTGCGTTGGGTCTTTGTTGCTGTGCGCGGGCTTTCTCTAGTTGTGGGGAGTGGGGGCTAGTCTTCGTTGTGGTGTGCGGGCTTCTCATTGTGGTGGCTTCTCTTGTGGAGCATGGGCTCTAGGCCTGCGGGCTCCAGTAGTTATGACACATGGGCTCAGTAGCTGTGGCTTGCGGGCTCTAGAGTGCAGGCTTAGTAGTTGTGGCGCACAGGCTTAGTGCTCTGCGGCATGTGGGATCTTCCTGGACGAGGGATCGAACCCATGTCTGCTGCCTTGGCAGGCAGATTCTAAACCACTGCGCCACCAGGGAAGTCCCTAGGATGTAATTTCTGACAGGTTGTAAATATTGACTTTTTAAAAATAAATACAAAGTTTCTAAATGTAATAGCAATTTGATGTTTTTAAAATATACAGATATATTTATTTTTTAAAATATTTATTTATTTGGCTGCACTGGGTCTTAGTTGTGGGATGCAGGATCTTCGTTGCGGCCTGGATGATCTTTAGTTGTGGCCCGCGGGCTCTTGGTTGTGGCATCTAGTTCCCTGACCAGGGATCGAACCTGGGCCCCCTGCATTGGGAACGTGGAGTCTTAACCACTGGACCACCAGGGAAGTCCTCAGATAACCTTTTTTTATATTAAAAAAGCCCTCTAAGATATGGATATGTATAAATGGTGTATTACATTACTTGATTTTCAGGTGTTAAGCCAATCTTGTGTTCCTGGAATGAATCCCATTGAGTCGTGGTGTATAATACTTTTTATATGTTGCTGAATTCAATTTGCTAATATTAAGAATTTTTGTGAACATCTCTATGTTCATGAGGGTTATTGGTCTGAGGTTTCCTTTTCTTATGATATCTTTGGCTGGCCTTAGTATTAGAGTAAAATTACCCTCATAAAGTGAGTTGGGCAATGTTCCTCTTCTTCTGTTTTCTAAAAGAGTTTATGTAGAATTGTTAATTCTTTCTTTCTATGTGTTTTATAGAGTTTACCAGTGAAGTCCTCTGGGCTTGGGCTTTTCTTTGTAGGAAGATTTGAAATTACTAAATCAGTGTCTTTACTTGGTATAGGTCTATCCGGATTTTCTATTACTTTTTGAGTCAGTTTTGGTAATTGTATCCTTCTGGGAATTTGTCCATTTCATATTTTTCCTTTTTCTTTTTGAACTTGTATCCATTCTACTTCTCCCACAGAATTTTATCCTAAAACAGGAGTCAGCAAACTTTTTCTGCGAAGGACCTGGTGGTAGGCTTTGTGGGCCATGTGGTCTCTGTCAGTACTACTCAGTTCTCCCATTGTAGTGCAAAACCAGCCACAGACAATAAGCAAACAGCTGTGCATGGTTGTGTTCCAATACAACTTTATTGGTAGTGGGCCAGATTTGGTACATGGGCCGTAGTTTTCTGACCCCTGTTTTAAAATAATAAATTTTATACTTGAAAACCTTATTTGATAATCCAGTTATCTAGGCAGATCAGGTTTATGAAAGAGTAGGGTGGAAATTGATTCCCTTGCTTGCATATCTTTGTGTACCCCTAAGGATATATTCCAATTTGTAGTTTTGTTCAGGTGTTATGGGAGAGGCCCTCACAGTGTGATTTTCTAGGACCATAACTCAAATCCCCTATCTGGCCAGTATTCTTTCTGTGAAAAAGAGATATCTGAGGGACTTCCCTGGTGGTCCAGTGGTTAAGACTCTGTGCTTCCACTGCAGGGGGCACAGGTTTGATCCCTGGTCAGGGAACTAAAATCCTGCAAGCTGTGCCCAAAAAAAAAAAGAGAGAGACATTTGAAATAAAATTTGCTGTATCTTAGAAACTGTATAGATTATCTCATTTAATCTTCACAGTGGTTCTATGAGGTGGTGGTATAATTGGTGTACAGCTGACTCTTGAACTATTGGGGCTAGGGCCACCAACCCTTTGCAAAGTTGAAAATTCGAGTATAATCTGTAGTTGGCCCTCCACATACCTAGTTCTTCTCTATCTGCGGTTCTGCATCTCAGATTCAACCAACCGCCCATCGTGTAGTACTGTAGTATTTAGTAAAGAAAATTGGCATTTAAGTGGACCTGTGCCATTCAAGCCCATGTTGTTCAAGGGTCAACTGTAATTCCCATTTTATAGTGAGACGATTAAGACTCAGATTAGGATAATTTGCTCGTAATTCTGGCCTGTAATGTCTGACTTCAGAAGTCCATGCCCTTTTCACTATGTTGCCTTTTGTGGAAGATAGGGACTTAGTACTAGGGTTGTACTAGATGTTTTCTTTTAAGATCTCTGCCATTCCCAAGCTTTTGATTCTACAAACACCTTTCTACATAGATGTGCGGAAAAATACTTAGTTTTTCAGAAATCCATAACTAACCACTCGTCCATAACTGTTGATTTAATTGTCCTTAGCAGACCAAGGGATTGCTCCTTGGATCTGAATGCTGTGAGTTCTGTGTGATGGGGCAGATGAGATGGAAGTTTGTAGGTCTGTTATTGGCAAGTTGTTTTTGAATCATTTTGACAACTACCTCAGTTGCATAATGGGTGGAAGACCGTTTAGGTCTACCTGACTTTGTTATCTAAAGGCTTCTTACAAGAGAAATGATTCAGTAAAGTCTCATAGTGTGGTATTCGGTAGTCTGGAAATCCTGATAGCATTTGAGCAAAATCATCCCATAGCTACTCCTTTGTGTGGTATGCCCAGCATAAATGGGTACATTTGTCCACCACAAAGACATATACAAAAATGTTTAATTCTTTATTCATAATAGCCCCCAAACTGGAAATAATCCAACTGTCTATCAGCAGTAGAATGGATAAATACACTGAGGCATAGTTATATAATAGAATACTACATAGTGATGAATCTCACAGATGTAATATTGAGCAAAAGAATCCAGACACTTTAAAAGAGAACCTTTATGATTCCATTTATATGAAGTTCAAAAACAGGCTAAATGAATCTTTTGTGGTAGATATCAGAATAATGGCTGCCTTTGTGGGAACACAGTGGAACCTTCTGGAGTGTTCAACATATTGTCTTGATTGGGCTTCCCTGGTGGCGCAGTGGTTGAGAATCTGCCTGCCGATGCAGGGGACACGGTTCGAGCCCTGGTCTGGGAAGATCCCACATGCCGCGGAGCAATTAGACCCGTGAGCCACAACTACTGAGCCTGCGCGTCTGGAACCTGTGCTCCGCAGCAAGAGAGGCCGCGACAGTGAGAGGCCCGCGCACCGCGATGAAGAGTGGCCCCCCACTTGCCACAACTAGAGAAAGCCCTCGCACAGAAACGAAGACCCAACACAGCCAAAAATAAATAAATAAATCAATCAATAAATAAATTAAAAATGCAACTGCGGAAAAAAAAGGAAAAAAAAATAGGTCTTGGTGCCTTTGTTAAAAAAAAATATATTGTCTTGATTGAGTGGTGGTTATTTGGGTAAATTAATACGTAAAAATTCATTGAGCTGTAAACTTAAAATATGTAGACTTATTATCTATGTAATACCATGATAGAAAAGTAGAAGATAAAAAACAAACATTGGTCTGCTTGGGAATTCCCTGGTGGTCCAGTGGTTAGGACTCTGCACTTTAACTGCTGAGGGCAAGGGTTCAATCACTGGTCCGGGAACTAAAAATCCACAAGCCACGCAGTGTGTCCGAAAAAAGAAAAAGATTGGTCTGTTTGTAGCTCCTAGATCATCTTCAGTGGTAGCTCTTCTTTTGACATGAAGGTGTTAGCCCTGTAATTGATAAAGCCTCCTCGCTTAGTGTGTTCATCTGATTAGAAACCCAGATGTTGGCATTCCACTTGTTTTATTTATTTGTTTATTCAATTAATTTTTGGCAGTGTTGGGTCTTCACTGCTACATGCGGGCCTTCTCTAGCTGTGGCAAGCGGGAGCCACTCTTTGCTGCGGGGTGCGGACCTCTCATTGTGGTGGCCTCTCCCGTTGCGGAGCATGGTCTCTAGGCGTGCGGGCTCAGTAGTTGTGGCTCATGGGCTCCAGAGCGCAGGCTCAGTAGGTGTGGCGCACGGGCCTAGTAGCTCCGTGGCACCTGGGATCTTCCCAGACCAGGGCTCAAACCTGTGTCCCCTGTGTTGGCAGGCGGATTCCCAACCACTGCGCCACCAGGGAAGCCCCTCCACTTGTTTTAGATTTACTGTTTTCAATTAATAAAGGAATTTTCTTTAAAACTATTAAAATTCTATTTAGTTATTATTTTTTTTAAATAAATTTATTTTATTTATTTATTTTTGGCTGCTTTGGGTCTTCGTTGCTGCGTCGGGCTTTCTCTAGCTGCAGCGAGCAGGGGCTGCTCTTCGTTGCGGTGCACGAGCTTCTCATTGTGGTGGCCTCTCTTGTTGCGGAGCACGGGCGCTAGGTGCCTGGGCCTCAGTAATTGTGGCACACGGGCCCAGCCGCTCCGCGGCATGTGGGATCTTCCCGGACCAGGGCTCGAACCCGTGTGCCCTGCATTGGCAGGCGGATTCTTAACGACTGCACCACCAAGGAAGCCCCTAGTTATTATTAACATAATATAAACTTGAACGTATAACATCAGTGTCTTAAAGATATATGTTGAATGAAGAAGTAAAAAGTCTTTTCACATATGATTAATTTCTGGTATTTCTAAAATTCTTATTACAGCTCTTCATTCTGCATCTATCTAAAATACGTATCAGGGACTTCCCTGGCGGTCCAGTGGTTAAGAATCCGCACTTCCACTGCAGGGGGCACGGGTTTGATCCCTGGTGGGGGAACTAAGATCTGGCATGCTGTGAGGTGCGGCCAAAAAAAAGAAAAAGGCAAAAATAAAATAAGCATCAGAGTAGGATTATGATGGGGTACAAATGATAGGAAAGGAATTTCATACTTTTGTGACATTAAGTAGACAAAGGCCAATCAGGAAGGGGAAAATAAGTATAAAACGTGTATTATGTTCCTTTTACCATCATCAGTGTTGTGGAAATTGTGTTGCATTGGAAGTTCACCTGATCTCTTAAATTCTTTGAGATATATTGGTAACTGTTGCAACTCAGTGATGGGTATATGGGGTTCCTTATGCTGCTCTGTCTATGTTTGGATATGTTTGAAATTTTCTATAATAAAATGTAAAAAAAAATTTATGGATGAGCCTGCTAATGCATTGTTTCTTTTATTTTCTGTTCTGTCAGCACAGTTTTGTGATACTTGCTCAGTTCAATACTAGAGAACTACCTGAGTTTGTCTTTAGGTTTTTGTGTTTCTAATGAGACATACTTTTTTTTTTTTTTAACCACAGGAGTGCCTTTTTTGCTTCTTTAAATATATATATATATATATAGCTATTTTTCCTTTTTTAGACTCTGTTTTATGTAGGTATATTTCTGAAATTAATATTTGAAAACTGTTTAAAACGCTATTCTATTTCTTTTCTGTTTTTCATGGGAAACACTAAGCCAGTGTTTCATTTTATACTGAGTATTGTATGTTATGTTTATATACTCATCTGCTGTTTGCTGACTTCCTTCTGTGTGTAGGGCAGTGTTAGATTTCATATCTTACATAGGATTTTGCATAGAATATGCTTAGGGATATTGTATTTTTAGAACCATTTCCAAGGAGAGCCAAGGCATTTAGATATAAATATTTAGATGCTCTAGATTTTGAGTGATTAACTTCTGTCAGATTTATTATATCTAATTCATTCATTGATTGGATTAATATTTATTGAGTTCCTCTTCCATTCTAGGCAGAACAAAACAGACAAGGTCCCTTGCCCTCATGGAGCTTACATTCTAGTGGGGTAACACGTGCAACATAAACAAATAAGATAATTCATATGGTGAGTCATTTTGAAATCGTAACAGAAAGTGTTGGAGAGTGATGGGGAGTAGCTGCGTTAAATTGGATAACCAGGGAAGGCCTCTTTGAGGTGGTGACATTTTAGCAGATAACAGAAAGAAAAGGTAGAACTAGCCATTCATAGAGCTGGGGCAAGAGTGTTCTGAGAATACCTGGTGCAAAGTTTTGGAGGGAACAAACTTGATATGTTTGAGGAAGAGTAAGCAGGTTAGTGTGTCTGGAGAACAGAGCGAAGGGAGTGGTGAGAGATGAAGCTGTCTGTAGAGGTTAGCAGAAATCAGATCATGTAGGGCCTACAGTCCATGGAAAGGAAGTTATTAAGCAGAAGCATGACAAGTGATTTACATTTTAAAATTTGCTCTGGCTGCGGTGTAGAGAAAGAATTGGAGGGGCAGAAGTGGAAGCAGAGATACTAGTTAGAGGTATCCTGTAATTATGAGATGATGGTGACTTGGACTAGGAAGGTGGTAGTGGAGATGGAGAGAAATAGACCTATCTTTGACGTTGTGACAATAGGATTTGTTGATGAATTGAAAGTATGGGATGAAGGACAAGAAAGGAATCAAGGATGACTCCTGACTCTTTTTTTTTTTCCTTTTTTTGCCTAAGCAGCGTAGTGGATATTGGTGCCATTTATTGAGACGGGAAAAGCTTGGGAAGGAACAAATTGGGGGATGTTGAGTGTGGGGCTAAAGAAATCAAGAATTCTATTTTGGGCATTTATGAGATGCCTGACAGACATCTTTGTAGGAACTGTCCAATGTGTGAGTTTTCATCTTTATGTTTTATGGAAAACCTTTCTAGGAAGTTAATCTTATTGGAGGAATGGCTAAATATTCTGTGGCATTATATAGTGGTTATGTTGGCTACATATACTTTTCCTCCCTTTTTATTGAGATATAGTTTACATACAATAAAAATGCACAGACGTTAAATGCCCAATTCAGTGAGTTTTGATAGATGTGTACATCCTTGTAACTACTGCATCGGTAAAAACAGAGAACATTTTCATTTCAAGAGGCACAGAAAGAGGCCCCTGTGCCTCTTTCTAGTCAGTTTTCCACCCTATAGGCAAACACTTCTGATTTTTCTCACTATAAAGTAGTGCCTCTTGTAGAAATTCTTATAAATAGACTCATATAAATGTATCTGTATGACTTCTTTCAGTTTTTGAGAATCATCTACGTTGTTGCATAAGTAGTTTGTTCCTTTTTATTGTCCAGTAGTGTTCTGTTGTATAATTACACCATAATTTGTTTCCTCTCTTCTCCTTGTTTCCAGTTTTCAGATATTGTAATAATGTACTTTGTACATTTGTGTACAGGTCTTTTTGTGAATATATGTTTTTATTTCTCCTGCGTAAATCCTAGGAATGAAGTTTTGGGTCATAGGTGTGTGTTTAATATTGTAAAAAACTGCCAAACTCTTTTCCAAAGTGCTTGTATCATTTTACACAATCAGCAGTGTAAGAGAGTTCAGTTGCTTCACATTGTCATACACATTTGGTGCTTTCAATTTTGATCCATACTAGTGGGTGTAGTATCCTCTGTTGGTTTTTTCCCAATTTAATATATTTTTTTTTTTATTGTGGTAAAGTATACGTAAAATTTATCATTTTAACCATTTTTAAGTGTACAGTTCAGTGGCATTGAGTGCACTCACATTGTTATGCAACCATCACCATCATCTATCTCTAGAACTTTTTCATCATACCAAACTGAAACTCTGTTCCCATTAAATAGTAACACCCCGTTTCCTGCTCCCCCAACCCCTGGCAAACACTGTTCTACTTTCTGTCTCTGTGAGTTTGACTATTCTAGATTCTTCATATAAGTGGAATCATACATGATTTGTCCTTTTGTGTCTTATTTCACTTAGTATAATGTCTTCAAGATTTATCTGTGTTGTAACATATATCAGAACTTCCTTCGTTTTTGAGACTGAATGATATTCCATTTTACGTATATAGCGTGTTTTGTTTATCCATTCGTCCAGCATGGACGTTTGGCTTGTCTCGTGCGTGTTTTTTTTTTTGAATATTTATTTATTTGGCTGCACCAGGTCTTAGTTGTGGCACGCGGGATCTTCATTGCCACGTGCGGGATCTTTAGTTGTGGCTTATGGGATCTTTAGTTGCGGCGTGCGGGAGATCTAGTTTCCTGACCAGGGATCGAACCCAGGCCCCCTGCATTGGGAACACGGAATCTTAACCACTGGACCAGGGAAGTCCCTCATTGTATTTTAATTTACATTTCTCTGATAATTAATGATAATTGAACAGCTTTTCATATGTTTATTGGCTATTCATATAACTTCTTTTGCCTGCTTTAAAAAAATGTGGTGTTTCCTTTTTATTCCTGATTTGTAAGCATTCCTTATATATTCTGGATACAAGTCCTTTATCAGATATATCTATTGTGAATATTTTCTCCTTGACTGTGACTTACCTTTTCTTTTTTTCTTTTCTTGTTTTGGGGTGATTGTAATAGAAGAGGGCAGAAACATCTTTTTGCCATCATAAATTTGAGAGTTTTCTTGAAATGCTTGGCTGCCTGGGAGGTAGCCTTCATTGGAATGATTTTGAGATGGGGCTAGATTATATGGAATACCTTCCTAAGTATTTTATTACAGTACCTTTGTTTTAAATTTATGACTGTCTTAACCCATCCAGAGAATGATTTGGTTTGGGGAAAAATGGAAAATAATTTGGTTAAAAAAAAGAGTTTTCTGCTCTGGAGTATTGTAATCAAAGCTAGGTGGCTTTACCTTTTGACTGACTGAGGCTCCATCCTGAGAAAATTATTTAAGACAAGCACTGAATGAAATTGATCATTGCTGCACTAACTATAATTGTGAAAAATGGAATTATCTAAATGCCCATTGAGAAAAAAACTGTGACATGTGAATGCAGTGGAATATGTACAGCATGGAAAATATGCCATTGTCCTAAGAAGCTGCCTTTATGCTCTGATTACAAGTATGTAAAATATCCATTATAATCTCTCCGTTGTAAATTCCCCATCTGTAAAATGGGATAGTAAAGTAGCTACCTCATAGGGTTGTCATGATGATTGAAGGAAAGAATGCCCCTAAAGTTTTAGCTCGTTCCTGAGACATAGTAAGTGTGCAATAAATGCTAGCTGCTGCTGTTGTTACACAATGTGATGGTATGTGTATAAAGGCTGTGGGATTATGTGTGTTCCATTCACCTTTTGTTTTCTTAATGGTGATTTCCCCCCCCTTCTATTACTTACTTTATTAAATCATCACCAAATTTAAACCATCACCTATATAGGTTTTGAATCCGTCATCTTCTTTCCATCTTCATTGCTTCTGCCTATTCCAGCTTACCACCATCTCTTAAATGGGCTGCTCTAGTTGCCTCCCAGCTGTTCTCCTGCATCTTTTTTATACCTCTTCCAATTTGTATTCTTTAATGATGACTTGTGATGAGCAAGACTTTAAAATTTTGATGAAATCTAATTCATCAGATTTTTTCTTTTATGATTAGTACTTATTTGTGTTTTGGCTAAGAAATCTTTCTCTGCCCTAAGGTCACTAAAATATTCTATTTTTTTGTTTTCCCAGTAGCTTTAGTTTTTATGTTTAGATAGTTTATTTCAAATTAATTTTTTGGTATCTATGTGGGATAGGACTAGAACGTTATTTTTTTCTCATATATATCCAGTTGTTCTAGCACCGTTTATTGAAAAATACTTTTTGATTTTTCCATTGATTTATCTTGGTACCTTGATCAGAAGTCAGTTGACCATATGTGTGTAGGTCTATTTCTGGACTCTGTTCTGTTGATCTTGTTGTCTATCCTCGCACCAATACCACACTGATTTTCTATAGCTTTATAGTAAAACTTGAAATAAGATCGTGTAAAACAACCACCTCTGTTTTTCTTTTATATGATTATTTTGGCTATTCTAAGTATTTTGCATTTCCATATAGATTTTAGGACCAGTTTTTCAGTTTCTCCAAAAAGGCCAGCTGGGATTTTTATTAATATTTGTATTTGATCCACAGATCAATTTGGGGAGAATTGGTAGCTTTAAGCTCTTCAGTCTGTGAATGTGGTACATCTCTCCATTTATTTAGATCTTCTTTTAATTTTTCTCAGCAGTCTTTCAGTTTTTATCATAGAGGTCCTGCACATTTTTCATTAGATTTATTCCTAAGTATTTTGTTTTTTAATACTATTATAAATAGTATTTTAAAATTTCATTTTCATTTGTTTGTGGCTATTATATAAAATACCGTTGTTTATTTTATATTGAGCATGTGTCCTGTGATCTTGCTAAAGTCATACTAGTAGGATTTTGGGGGGGTACATTCCTTAGGGTTTTCTACATGCACAGTCAATAATACAGTTTACAAATAAAGATAACTTTACATCTTCCTTTCCAATATTTATGCTTTTTATTTCTTTTTTTATTGCACTGACTAGGACCTAAATATAGCGTTGAGTAAGAAGCAGAAGTGGTGAGAGTGGACATTCTTGCCTTGTCCCAGTCTTGCGGGGGAAAGAATTCATTGTTTCACCATTAGTATGATGTTAGCTTTAATTGTTTTGTAGATGCCACTGCCCCTTTTTTATATCATGGATGGATGTTGAATTTTGTCAGATTATCTTTCTACATTTATTGACATGACCATTCATGATTTCCCATTTACTTTGTTAATGTGGTAGAAGACGTTGATTTTTTAAAAAATTGACCTTTTTATTTGCGATAACTGTAGATTCGTATGCACTTGTAAGAAATAATACAGAGAGATTCCATATACCCTACCTGGTTTTCCCCACTGGTGATGTCTTGCAAAACTATAGTACAATATCACTACCAGGATATTGACATTGATATGGTCAAATATAGAATGTTTCCATTACTACAAGGATCCCTCGTGTTGCTCATTTATAGTCATCCCTGTTTTCTTCCTGCCACCCAACACTTCCCTCACCCCTGGGAACCACTAATCTCTTTTCCATTTCTATAGTTTGTCCTTTCAAGAATATTACACAAATGGAATCATACAGAATGTAATCTTTTGGGGTTGGCTTTTTTCACTTTTTCTGCCTGGCATGAATATACCACAGTTTGTTTCACCATTCACACATGGAAGGTCATCTAGGCTGTTCCAGTTTGAGGCTATTAGGAGTAAACCTGATATGAACATTCGTGTACAGGTTTTCATGTGCACTTATGTCTTCCTTTCTCTGAGATAAATGACCAGTCGTGCAGTTGCTAGGTCATTGAGGAGTTGCATGTTTAGATTTTTTATAAATTGCCATATTGTTTTCCAGAATGGCTGCACCATTTAGTAGTCCTGTCAGCAATGTATGAGTGTATGAGTAAAGCAGTTTTTCCACATCCTTGCTTGCACTTGGTGTTACTGTTTTTCATTTTAGCCATTCTGGTGGATATGTAGTGATATCTCATTGTGGTTTTAGTTTGCATTTCCCTAATGGTTAATGATGTTGAATATCTTTTCGTGTACTTATTTGCCATCCGTATATCTTCTTTGTTGAAATGTCTTTTTGTGTCTTTTGCCCATTATGGATTGGATTGTTTGTTTTTTTTTTTTACCATTGAGTTTTGAGAGTCCTTTTTAAAAAATTTTTTTAAAAATATTTATTTATTTATTTATTTGGCTGTGCCAGGTCTTAGTTGTGGCACACGGGATCTTCGTTGCAGCATGTGGAATCTTTAGTTGCAGCATGCAGGATTTTTAGTTGTGGCATGTGGGATCTTTAGTTGCGGCATGCGGGATCTTTAGTTGCGGCATGCGAACTCTTAGTTGTGGCATGCAGGATCTAGTTCCCTGACTAGGGATCGAACCTGGGCCCCCTGCATTGGGAACACGGAGTCTTAGCTACTCCAGGACCACCAGGGAAGTCCCGAGAGTTCTTTATATATTCTAGATACTAGTCATTTGTCCTTGTCAGATAATGCAGTTTGCAAATATTTTCTGCCAGTCTGTAACTTGTCTTTTTTATCCTCCTAACAAGGATCCTCTTGCAGAGCAAAAGTTTTTAATTTTCAAGAAGTCCATCTGATCAGTTTCTCTTTTAATGGATCAAGTCTAAGAACTTTTTGCCTCACCCTAGATCCTGAAGGCTCCTCTTATGCTTTTCCTAAAAGTTTTGTAGTTTGACATTTTACATTTAAGTCCATGACCCATTTTGAGTAAATGTATATATAAATTATGAGATTTAGGTCAGTGTTCATTTTCTACTGATGGATATCCATTTATTCCATCACTGTTTGTTTGTTTTAACAACAAAAGCAAGGTATAATTGTATTCTTTCACTGGAGGATACGAAGCCTGATATAGTTATTAAACTAAGTATCTATGTTATTTTATTTTAAAAAATATTGATGTTCTGCTGCTTGAGTCATCAAAGAAGATTGTCTTAATTCTCTTCTGTTGACTTAAAAAATTATTCTTGAATTTTTTTTTTTTTTTTACATTTTTTGGCTGCATCAGGTTTTTGCCGTGCATGGGCTTTCTCTAGTTGTGGTGAGTGGGGGCTACTCTTCGTTGCAGTCTGTGAGCTTCTCGTTGTGGTGGCTTCTTGTTGCGGAGCATGGGCTCTAGGTGCGTGGGCTCAGTAGTTGTAGCATGCGGGCTCAGTAGTTGCGGCATGTGGGCCCTAGAGTGCGTGGGCTTCAGTAGTTGTGGCACGTGGGCTCAGTAGTTGCAGCATCTGGGCTCTAGGGCTCACAGCCTTCAGTAGTTGTGGCGCATGGGCTCAGTAGTTGTGGCTCACGGGCTCTAGAGCTCAGGCTCAGTAGTTGTGGTGCATGGGCTTAGTTGCTCCGCCAGCTGTGGGATCTTCCCCCGCATCATGTGGGATCTTCCAGGCCCAGGGATTGAACCCGTGTCCCCTGCATTGGCAGGTGGATTCTTAACCACTGCACCACCAGGGAAGTCCCTATTCTTGAATATTTTATATACTTGTTTTATAGTCTATATTATATTTTGATATAATAAAATTACCTATGTGGAGAATTATAGTAATATATATTATAAGTGAGTTGTACCCTGTATGGACATGAATTAAATCTCTTTCTGTGTTTTTGCCTTAATTTTTTATCTGACATCTCTGTTGCAACCCTTTTGTTTCTTTTCTTTTTTTTTGGCCGTGTTGGGTCTTCGTTGCTGCACGCGGGCTTTCTCAGTTGCAGCGAGCGGGGTCTACTCTTCATTGTGGTGCACAGGCTTCTCGCTGCAGTGGCTTCTCTTGTTGCAGAGTATGGGCTCTAGGCGTGTGGGCTTCAGTAATTGTGGCTAATGGGCTCTAGAGCACAGGCTCAGTAGTTGTGGCGCATGGGCTCAGTTGCTCTGCGGCATGTGGGATCTTCCCAGACCAGGGCTCAAACCCGTGTCCCCTTCATTGGCAGGTGGATTCTTAACCACTGTGCCACCAGGGAAGCCCAATCATTGGTTTTAAACCTTTCTTCTTTTCTAATATAAGCATTTATATTAGAAATAGATAAATATATAAATTTCCTTGAAACACTATTTTAAGTGCATCCCATAAATGTTGGTATGTTCTATTTTCATTTTCATTGAGTTTGAACTGTTTTCTGTTTTTTGGCCACGTGGCATGGCGTACAGGATCTTAGTTCCCCGACCAGGGATCGAACCCGCGCCCCCTGCAGTGGAAGCGCGGAGTCTTAACCACTGGACTGCCAGGGAAGTCCCGAATTTGAACTATTTTCTAACTGCCCTTTTGATTTCTTCTTTGACCCATAGGTTATTTAGAAATGTCTTGCTTAATTTCCAGATATTTTGGGATATTTGAAATATCTTATTATCAACTTCAAATTTAATTCTGTTATGGACAAAGAGCATACTCTGTCTGATTTCAGTCCTTTGAAATGAATTGATACTAGTTTAAGGCCCAGCATGTGTTGGTGAACTTGAAAAGAATGTTATTCTGTGGTTTGGTGTAGTGTTCTCTAATGCCTTCAGTCAGCTTTTTTAAAAAAAATTTTGTCCACAATTTTTCATTATCATCAGCAAGAGGGTTAGTCTGATATGAGCTACTGTGACTACCAACATTATTATTTAATATATTGTTTCTTATTTATTCTCTTTGAAAGCATTCTGGTGGCAGATATATTAAAATATAATGTTATAAACAGGTGATAGTTCTTGTGATTTGATGTCCAGGTAAATATCCAGTACATGTGGTTTAAAGCAGTTATAAGATCTATATATATAATGGTATTGCTTATTCATTAGTATGCTTACTCCTACTAAAAAAAAAAGCTTTATTTTTTATGCTTTATTACCTCAATTAAGGATGTGATAGAATATATATTATTGAGCAACACCTGGTACAGACCTGATATAATGTTTGGTGAATTTTATTAAAGATTTATCTGTTTCTCAAGGTACACTGCATTGTTCCTTCTCTCCGCGGTGGTCTCACATCTGAAACATGGCTACGGATTGGCTGGGCAGTATTGTGTCCATCAACTGTGGAGATAGCTTGGGTGTCTATCAGGGAAGAGTATCAGCAGTGGATCAGGTCAGCCAGACCATTTCTCTCACCCGGCCTTTCCACAATGGAGTGAAGTGCCTTGTGCCAGAAGTCACTTTCAGGTGAGTATCCTGATTCTTCCAAATCCAGTCTGGTGATCTGTGGAGCTTGACCTAGGTCTCATTGCCAATATTCTCTTGCATAGGGCTACTTTTGAGTAGAGTCTTATCAGGGGTGAGATTTTGCAATCTTAGATGTTATAGTTCTACTCTCAGCAGAGACTTTGTGTCGTAATTAGCTTTCCGCTAATGATTCAGGGTTTGTGAAACATTTTCCTTATCTCTGTCAAACATGCAATATTAAATGCGTCAAATTCAGAATAATATTTCTGTTTTCTTTTATGGTTTCAGATTTCCTTTCTCAGTTTTGTATTATTTGTGCTTTCTTACGTCTAAGGTCTTTATTGATCCCCCCCGCCCCACCATGTAACTATCTCTCTTTGTAGATTTATATTATGATTTATCTCCAGAGACACACTGTAGCCAGTAGCTGAAGTTCTTAGCTACAGGAATGTATTTTTCTTAGTGTTTGCTAACAGATCTCAACCTTAGATGTCTCCACATCCGTCTTTTCACAAGTTTGACAGAAACCTCCCTTTCTTATGTTTTGTTTTGTTTTGTTTTTTTTAAAAAAGAGACTGGGGCTTCCCTGGTGGCGCAGTGGTTGGGAACTCACCTGCCAATGCAGGGGACACGGGTTCGAGCCCTGGTCTGGGAGGATCCCACATGCCGTGGAGCGGCTAGGCCTGCAAGCCACAACTACTGAAGCTTGCGTGCCTGGAGCCCGTGCTCCACGGCGGGAGAGGCCACCGCGATGAGAAGCCCGTGCACCGCAACAAAGACCCAGTGCAGCCAAAAATAAATAATAAATTAATTAATTTAAAAAAAAAAAAGAAGAGGGGCTTCCCTGGTGGAGCAGTGGTTGAGAATCTGCCTGCCAATGCAGGGGACACGGGTTCGAGCCCTGGTCTGGGAAGATCCCACATGCCACGGAGCAACTGGGCCCGTGAGCCACAATTACTGAGCCTGCGCGTCTGGAGCCTGTGCTCCGCAACAGGAGAGGCCGCGATGGTGAGAGGCCCACGCACCGCGATGAAGAGTGGCCCCCGCTTGCCGCAACTGGAGAAAGCCCTCTCACAGAGACGATGACCCAACACAGCCATAAATAAATAAATAAATTAATTAAAAAATAAAAAAATAAAAGAAGAACATTTAAATAACCAAAAAATCTTTTAAAAAAAAAAAGAGACTGTCTGGCAAGAGCTTCCTTGACTTCCTAAACAACATCCACATGTAACCTTTTCTGTAGGTGTATCCATTCTTATTGCTTATCTCCTCTGAAGTCTTCATGGAAGAAATATCCTTTGTGTTCAGGGCTAACGTTATCGTGCGTATGCTTTACGTGCTATCCTTTTCTATCTCCTTTTCTTTTGTGTCCTCACTTGCAACCTTTATACTGTCTCTTCTCTTCGCTTTCTAACATTCCCAGGCTTCCCCCATAGTAAAAACACTCCCCCCTGCCCCCCCCAACACACACCTTGCATTTGCCACTAGGTATTGCCCTGTCATTTCCCTTCTCTTTGTTCTCACAATTATTTTCAGAGCAAAATACAGTTGACCCTTGAACAATGAGGAGGTTAGGGCGCCAACTGCCTGCACCATCGACAGTCTGTGTATAACTTTACATTTGACCCTCAGTATCCATGGTTCTGTCTCTGCAGATTCAACCAACCATGGATCGTGTGGTACTATAGAATGTGTTTAGTAGGAAAAAAAAAATCCATGTATAAGTGGACCTGCACAGTTCAAACTGTGTTGTTCAAGGGTCAACTGTAGTCTGCTTTCATTCCCTTTGTGGCCTGGTCCCTCTAGGCCCTCCCTACTCCACCATTGTCTTTTTTCCAACTTTACCATCTTGCTGAAGTAGCTTTTGCCAAGTGCCAAATGCAGTAGAGTGTCTCAATTCTAATCTTATTCAAATGTGCCCTAACTGTTGGAATGGCCTCTTCTTTTTATTTCTTTGTCACCCCTTGGGTTTTCCTGCCATATATTCCTCCATTCCTTTATACACCTTCCCCCACCCCCACCCCCAGATTCCTTTTCTTCTCACTTTTTAAGATGGGGTTAGTCAAAGTTCTATCTTTGGCTCTTTTCTGAGTCTGTATTCTCTCTAGACAGTCTCATGTGTACCTTCTTACACATTAGTGAGATCCCAAATCTTTAATTTAGACCCATTATCTGAGTTCCATACACTTTAGTTGTCTACTGGTCATTTCCAGGTGGATATCCCACAGAATATCCTAAATTTAAGATTTTCAAAGCTGAGCTCATTATGTTATCTGCAGATTTCTTCCTCCCAAGGTGTACCCTTAATTAGTGACTAACGACACCTTTCACCCAAGTTAGAAGCTTTGGAGTCATAATAAATTCTTTCTCTTGATCTTCATGTTCAGTTAGTTACCAAATTCTGTGGATTCCAAGTGTTATTTGGTTCTGTCCTCCCCTCTCTCTTTGCATTGTCACTTCCCCTCTTATTTCTTGCCTCATCTCCTAACTGGTGACCCTGTGTCTAGTTTCTCCACCTTCCTTACAGCCACCAGGAAAATCCAGTGTGATTATGATCTGATCCCTAATTTCCTCCACAGCCTTAGCTCCTAATGGCCCTCCATAAGCATTTTGCTCTTCAGTAACACTGTGACATTTGCAGGTCCTCAAATGGCCCACATTTTCTCAATCTCTGAGCCTTGGCCTAAGATGCCCCTCTCCCTACCATACTCTGCTTGGCCAACTCTTATTTTCCTTCCCCGACCAGACTTAGCTTAAGCGCTTCATCTATCTCTGCCAGACTCACATGTATTTTGCTTTGGGGAGCTCTAGTCCCCTGTACACACTTCTGTCATAGTATTCAACACTTTTGATTACCTACTTGAATTTTCTGCCGACCAGACTGCGAGTTCCTTGTGGGCATGTAATGCTTTTCATATCTATATACCCCACTCCTAGTACAGGGCTTACCATATGGTAAGTACTCTGTGTATACCTATCGAATGAGCAGGTGAGTGAATGAATGAAAAAAAACTGTTAAGCAGTCTAGAAATCTAAGATGTTAATGATAGTTTTGTGATTAACAATAGGTCTCTTTATTTTTTACTGAAGTATAGTTGATTTACAATGTTGTGCTAATTTCTGCTGTACAGCAGAGTGACTCAGTTATACATATGTATACATTCTTTTCTATACTCTTTTCCATTATGGTCTATCCCAGAACACTGAATATAGTTCCCTGTGCTTTACAGTAGGACCTTGTCCATCCATTCTATATGTAATAGTTTGTATCTCCTAACCCCAGACTCCCAGTCCATCCCTCCCCCTCCCCAACTCCCCCTTAACAATAGGTCTCTTTAAAGGCCAGTGCTGTGTCAGTTGAATGTCAGTGGCTGAGCCTTGTCTTTAAGTGCTCTACTACCTTTTCTAGGTTTTGCCTCTGATGACTCATTGAAATGCAGCCCTGCAAAGGTGTAGCTGGTTGCTATTGATCCCAGTTTCATCTCTGTTATCACTATTACAATTTTGAGACTTGGACTCTTTTGTATATTTCAGGGCAGGTGACATAACGGAATTAAAAATTCTGGAGATACCAGGTCCTGGAGAAAACCAACATTTTGGAGACCTTCATCAGACAGAATTAGGCCCCTCTGGTGTTGGGTGCCAAGTAGGTGTCAATCAGAATGGCACGGGCAAGTTGGTCAAGAAGCCAGCCTCTTCCAGCAGTGCCCCTCAGAACATCCCTAAGAGGACAGATGTGAAGAGCCAAGATGTTGCCGTCTCTCCCCAGCAGCAGTGCTCAAAGAGCTATGTGGACAGGCACATGGAATCCTTGAGTCAGTCCAAAAGTTTCCGTCGTCGGCACAACTCTTGTAAGTTGGATCAAATTAATATGTCTTCTTAATCTGATGTTTCCTGTCCACTTATCCACTTCTGTTCTTTAAATAAGTCATCTATTACCCTAATAAAAAAAGGATGCTGGCAGAGCTTCACAAAAATATAGCATGTTTCTTTTCTTCCGGAGCTAGTTCGTCAAGATATTAAAGGGAAAGGAAATGAGCTGTTAGAGACTCACACCAGCTCCCTGCCCTCTCCCACCACTTCCCTTCCTTCAAAAAAAGTCAGTGATCTGCCTAGAGTTCACATAGACAAAAGTGATGTTGTTTTTGATCTGGTAACTGGTGGTAGTAGTGATGTCTGGGTTGAACCTGCACTAAAGCTGTTCTGGGGATTCTTGAATAACTTCTCTTTTTGTGATTTGACTCCCATCCTCAGTTAGAGGAGAGGAAGGGACGGGCCTAGACATCTCTGTGATCTTACAGTTTCTGACAGACACAGTTTTAAATTTGCTGTGTTCACTGTCCCTGCCGGCACACCAAGGAGGGCATACACTGGTGTGTGTTAATGCCCAGTTTTATTTGGTAACTGACAAATTGTTGAATGTCATTTGCTCATTATAGAACCATAGTTAATTCACTAGAATCAGGTATGCTCTTTAACATATTGAATATTTACTAGAATAATGTTATAATAATGAATTATAGCAGATTCACTAGAATCTGTGTGGCCCTTCAGAAGCCAGCATTTTTAAGTTTTGAAAGTGCCTGATTCCGTGAATAAACTATTGAAATTTTGAGGAAAAAAAAAAAGGTATTTCAAGGCACTTTTCCTTCATTGCTTCTTAAATAACTCTCTGAATTGACAATGATTGAAGATCTGAGACTGAAATTGAGTTGTTAGTTCTTCTGTATCCTTTGAAAAACTGTAGAATTATTGGATACAAAATGACTTTTTCTATTTAGACTTCAACCTTCTGTACTTTGCTTCATTCTCTCTTTAAGAAAAAAACAAAACAAAACTTTTTTCTAAATAAATAAAAAGGTAGAACCAATGTACTGAGCTTCGAAGTTGATGTACCTGCCCTTTAAAAAAAAAAACAAAAACACCTTTTTTCTTTACCAAAAAATTAACTCTTTGTTAAGTTCGAATGTTCAAGCAGTTTATAATCTCTCATGTACTTGTAGATAATCTTCATTAGCAATTTGTAAATTACTTTTTTCACACATATTTTCCCCGTTATTAACATCTTAACATTAGTATGATACATTTGTTACATTTAATGAACCAGTGTTGATACATTAACCAAAGTCTATATTTTATTCAGATTGCCATAGTTTTTACCTCATGTCCTTGTTACAGACTCTCATCCAGCATACCATGTTACATTTAGTAGTCATGTCTTCTCTTAGCTCTGACAGTTTCTCAGACTTTCATTGTTTTTGATGACCTAGACAGTTTTGATGAGCACTGGTCAGCTATTTTGTAGAATATTCCTCAATTGGTATTTGATGTTTTTCTCATGATTAGACTGGGGTTATATGCTTTTGGGAGGAAGACCACAGAGAGAAAGTGTCATTTTCATCACATCATATCAAGAATATGTACTGTCACCATGGTTTATGACTTTTGATGTTGACCTTGATTGCCTGGCTGAGGTAGTGTGTGTCAGGGTTCTCCTCTGAAGTCACTATGTACAGCCCACACCTAAGGCGTGGAGACTTATGCAGAATATCTACATAAGTTACTTGGAATTCTTCTGCATCAGAGGTTTGTCTCTTCTCTCTCATTTGTTTTTATCATTTATTTTTATCAGTATGGACTTATAAGTATTTATTTTATACTTTGGCTTATAATTCAATACCACTTTATTTTGGTACTCAGATTGTTTCAGCTTTGGATGCTGAGAGCTCTTCCAGTTGGCTACTGTGTACCTTTGACATGCTCCCATCATTGTGGGTGGGTTTTTTTTTTCCCCCCAGTACTTCCTTACTTTCTGGCACTACAAGGTGCTCCAGGTTTATCTTTTAAATTTCCTGCCCCAACCCTAGAATCAGCCATGTCTCCAAGGAGCCTTGTTTCCTTTTACTGGAGAATGGTATTACAAACCACAGTCTAGCCACTAGATGTGCTCATTGCTACTGGGTGTCGCCCTTCAGCTGACAGAGCAGGAAAATATATATGTGTATACTCAACCAGTGTATGTGCACATATCTGTAAATACTTCTATATGTAACCTTCACTACTATAATATTAAGCTAAATATGAGTTCATAGTGATGTGTCCAAGTCTAATCCATTACCACGTGGATCATTCTAGCCTCCTCCTTATCTGTAACCTCTCCCTCCAACTGTGAGAAACCCATACTGTCTGCCATCCATTGACTTAAATTATTCAATTCCAATATACAGTATCAGAATTACTAACCCTAATCCATACTCCCACCCCCTTCATTGACTTGTTTCATGTATTCGTAACAGATTGTTTCCTTACATTCAGCATTTCATCCTTGGACCCTCCAACCTCCTCAGTGATTTTTTTAAAAATTTGCATGCATTAAGGCTCACTCTTTGTGCTCTAAAGTTCTGTGGGTTTTAACAAGTACATAGTATCTTGTATCTCTCATTACAGTACTCTGCAGAATCGCCTGTGTTTCACCTATTCCGTCCTTCCCCTTTTCCCTCAGGGACCGCCCGCCGCCCCCCCTCCCCCAGCAACTACTGATCTTTTTACCCTCCACCTCTGTAGTTTTGCCTTTTCCAGAATATCACATAATTAAAATCACATAGTATGTAGCCTTTTCAGACTAGCTTCTTTCACTTGATATGTATTTAAGATTCATCCATGTCTTTTTGTGGCTTGATAGCTCATTTCCTTTTATTGCTGAATAATATTCCATTGTATGGATATATCAGGACATCTTGGTGGCTTCCAGCTTTTGGTGATTATGAATAAAGCCGCTGTAAATATTTGTGTGCAGGTTTTATGTGGACACAAGTTTTTAGGTGAGTTGGGTAAATACCTAGGGGTGTGATTGCTGGGTGTTATGTGAGACTGTCAAGTTTGTTTCTTTTTCTTTTCTTCCCCCGTTACTAACGATTATAGCAACTCTCTTGAAAGAGTACAGTTAACTTCAAAACAAGTAATTTATTTGATCTTTAACAAGTCACTCTGATATAGTAAAAAGTGGGGTCACTCTCAAAAGTATACTCTGGTTGGGCTTCCCTGGTGGTGCAGTGGTTAAGAATCAGCCTGCCAATGCGGAGGACACGGGTTCGAGCCCTGGTCCAGGAAGATCCCACATGCTGCGGAGCAACTAAGCCCACGCGCCACAGCTACTGAAGCCCACGCCGCGCCTAGAGCCCACGCTCCACAACAAGAGAAGCCACTGCAATGAGAAGCCCGTGCACCGTAACAAAGAGTAGCCCCCGCTCGCCGCAACTAGAGGAAGCCCACGCGCAGCAACGAAGACCCAACGCAGCCAAAAAAATAAAACTAAAAAATTTTTTTTAAAAATTTTAAAAAAAAGTGTACTCTGGTTGACACTTCTTCTGCTTTTGCTGTTTGATCCATTCCCCTTTCCTAGATTATTAAGTGCATGTAAATAAGGTAAAGAGATCATGGGCAGTAAACTGTTAGACTCTCTTTTCGAGAATTTCTTTTGAATCCAGATTTGTGTGGAAGATGTCTGTGGCCTGGGAATTTGATGATGTGATGTGGCTCAGAATTGGTTTGTGATAGAAAACAGAGTTACATTTATTTATCTGATCAGTGAACCCTGTAAGGTAAGTAGGAAGGTCTGCCGGAGATTGACTGACTTAGCATTTATGTAGCATTTTAAGGATTCCAAGGAAGTAGATTGGTTTCTTCCCACCACAGTTGTAATGTAGATTATTAATGTTTTTTTCATGGATGAGTGAGAAATGGAGATTAAGTATTTTTCTCATTAGAGATCTGTAAATCAAATTTTCTCTGGTATATGTACATTGATGTTGAGACTAATAGATTGATAAAGCTATAAGAATATAATCTCTCGGGCTTCCCTGGTGGCGCAGTGGTTGAGAATCCGCCTGCCAATGCAGGGGACACGGGTTCGAGCCCTGGTCCGGGAAGATCCCACATGCCGCGGAGCAACTAAGCCCATGCACCACAACTACTGAGCCTGTGCTCTACAGCCCGCGAGCCACAACTACTGAGCCCACGTGCCACAACTACTGAAGCCCGCGCGCCTAGAGCCTGTGCTCCACAACAAGAGAAGCCACTGCAATGAGAAGCCCACACATTGCAACAAAGAGTAGCCCCTGCTCACCGCAACTACAAAAAGCCTGCATGCAGCAACAAAGACCCAACGCAGCCAAAAATAAATAAAAAAATTAAAAAAAAAAAAAAAAAAAAAAGAATATAATCTCTCGTTGATTCTGGCTTTTAATTGTTCTTTCAAAGTTAGTAACAAGTTGTTGACGGGTTTGTTGGTTCTAGTTACCTAATCCAAAACTGATGAGAGATTTAGCACAAGCAGATTTTAATCTCTTCTTTTAGGTTGTAAAAGAAGGGAGGGTGGGAGGGTGGTTATAAAGAGTAGTTCCTGTGACCTTGGTCGTTGAACTGACCACTTAGAATATTTGTCAAGTGGATGAATGGAGCATCAGTCCCAGGGAGCAGAGGCAAACCTCCTGAGGCCTGTTATATGGTCTGTTTAGTGTAACAGTGATCCCACCATCTGAGGCCCTAAAGTTATTTTTTGCTAAGTTTTCATGGTCCTTCTGAGGTTCTAATGTGACTTCTTAACCTCCTTGGATGTGCTTCATATATCCACCAGACTTGAAAACCCTGGTGCTGCTGCTGGAGCCCAAGAAGTTGACTGATTACCAGGGCCTGGAATTTGGGAGTTGAAAACAAGGTACCAGATACTCTCAGGAACCTGCTCACAAAGCCCATTGAGTCTGGCACTAAAACATTTGTAATTTGACCTTCAGGTGCCCTTTAGCGTGCTGTAAGTGCAGGACAAAGTTCCCCTTTACAATATGTGTGTGACAAAAACCAATAAATAAGTGGCACTGAGTGTTACACAACAATGGGTTTGTTATAAGTTGTCCTGGCCAAAGGGCCTCTGTGCCAAAGGCTGGCAGCAAAATGGCACAGGAAGGCGGCCAGCCTCTAGTCTTAACACACACTTGGCCCTTGTAATTGAAAGGTAAAGAAATCTGGGAAGCATTGTTTATCTTTTCCAGAGGAAGTGCTTTTCTCTCCTAGTGGCCAAAGGCCAGTTTAATACAGAGCCAGGCCCTTTGGGCTGAATAAGCCAAGTATTGAGACAGCTTATTGACCCAGGACTTCCCAATATTTGTTTTAAGGTATGAGGGAAGGGAAGAATAAGAGACAACTGAGAATTTTAGCCTGCCTTTCATTTACTTTATATTCTCTTTTTCTTGCTGACCTATGGTGTCAGTATTTCCTCTTGGAAATTTTTTTCACTGTCTGCTTTCCTGACAGTATTTGGAACATAGCTGATCCTTAGTGTATCTTTGTCAAATGAATGAATGGAAGATCTTTAGTCAGAGGGAGCATGAGAAAATACTTGACACTTTCTAAAGTCAGAACTGTGGGTTTGTAAGTTACGTTTGTAGAGTCTGTGGCCAAGCCAAAAATGATTTCCCGTTTTGCTTCTTTTACTGTCTTCTCTACCATTGATTAACTGCTTGTCTTCATCTGTCATTTTGATAGGTCCAGGATAGTTCATTGTCAGTTCATAATGGACATGACTGAACTGCTTTCCTGTGAAGCCCTTGCCTCATACTCCCTCTTGAATCATTGTTGACTTCATCTTCCTGTCCTTTTCAGTCACGCAACACACTTGGCATAGTTTTTGCTGGTTCCCTTTCTTTCTCATAGTCTCAAGTTGTCTTTTTTTTATAACCTCTTTAGAGGCTTTTGTTGTTTGGGGTTTTTTTGTTTTGTTTTGTTTTTTGATGTGGCTGTTTTGATTTCATAATTCACCAGAGATTCTTGTTTACTTATGGTGGACCAGGCATAGTATTGGCTGACAGGTCTGAATGACAAGTGACACACTTAACACCTTGAATAGAACAGAGATTCAAAGAATTCTGGTTACACTCAGTTAATTTAAAAAAATTAGTTTTTATTTTAATGGCAGTCATAGTTGGAGAGAATACCTGTGAGAGGCATGATGTAGAGCAGACTGAGCAAACTTTTTCTGTAAAGGATCAGATATTAAATAGTTTAGGCCTTGCAGGCCATAAGGTCTCTGTTTCAAACATTTAACTTTGTCTTTGTAGTACATAAGCAGCCTTAGACAATATGTAAACAAATGAATGTAACTGTGTTCCAGTAAAACTTTATTTACAGAAACAGGCAGTGTTTGGGCTGGATTTGGCCCCAGGGCTATGATGTAGAGTATACACTTAGGGTGAAGTTAATCAGTGGTAGTCCATATGGATTCATATTTGGAATAACCTTGATTACTTTTTAATTTGGGAGGCTGTCTTCTTAGATCTGATTAGATTAAATTTTTAAAACAGTCTGGTTAAAGAAGCCTATAAGAGAAATAGAGGGGGCTTCCCTGGTGACGCAGTGGTTGAGAATCTGCCTGCTAATGCAGGGGACACGGGTTCGAGCCCTGGTCTGGGAAGATCCCACATGCCGCGGAGCAATTAGGCCCGTGAGCCACAATTACTGAGCCTGCGCGTCTGGAGCCTGTGCGCCGCAACGAGAGGCCACGATAGTGAGGGGCCCACGCACCGCGATGAAGAGTGGCCCCCGCTTGCCACAGCTAGAGGAAGCCCTCGCATAGAAACGAAGACCCAACACAGCCCAAACAATAAATAAATAAATAAATAATAATTAAAAAAAAAAGAGAAATAGAGGAAGTGTTATCTCTGCCATTCTCTTGTTCACTTATAATTGCATTATTCGTATTATCTTTAATGCATAGCTGCTTTTTTTTTGTTTGTTTGCACTGTACGGCATGTGGGATCTTAGTTCTCCAACCAGGGATTGAACCCGCACCCCCTACATTAGAAGCATGGAGTCTTAACCACTGGACCGCCAGGGAAGTCCCAATACATAGCTTTTTTATAGGAATCTTTTAAAGCGACTTACTCATTTTTGTATGCTTTAGTAGTTAAAAATGTATATAGTTGCTCAGTGTGAATGTACTTAATGTTATCGAACTGTACACTTAAAAATGGTTTAAATGGTAAATTGTATGTTATGTATATTTTACCACAATTTAAAAATTTTGATGTAAATCCACTTGGATGGACACACTTCTTATTATGGAACATCATTCATTCCTCAGATAGTTCAAATACTGGCAGTGATTGGGTGGCATGAAACCTCATAAGGGTGCCAATTTCCATCTGTACATTAAGTTCATAAGGCTTAATTTCTTCCTGTTTTTAGTTAAAAGAAAGAATAAATAAAATATTCAATATCTTCTCCCTGCATCCCAGTGGATCATCCTTTGCACTCCTGGGTATGCACACAACCACTGGAGAGAGACCACTGGGCCAGAGACCTATTTCCTAATAATCTTGATTTAATATTTTTTATTTTTTCAAATAAATTTACTTATTTGGCTGCGTTGGGTCTTCATTGCTGCGCGTGGGCCTTCTCTAGTTTTGGCGAGCGGGGGCTACTCTTCGTTGCGATGCACAGGCTTCTCATTGCGGTGGCTTGTTGTGGAGCATGGGCTCTAGGTGCATGGGCTCAGTAGTTGTGGAACATGGGCTCTAGAGCGCAGGCTCAGTAGTTGTGGCGTACGGGCTTAGTTGCTTCACGGTATGTGGGCTCTTCCCAGACCAGGGCTCGAACCCGTGTCCCCTGCTTTGGCAGGCGGATTCTTAACCACTGCGCCACCAGGGAAGTCCCTATTGATTTAATATTGAGGCAATACATTGATAATCCTACAAACTGGACTTTTTTCTCTAGTTCTTCCCTTGCCTACATACATTGCTAATGGTGTTATCCTGACCTTGTATTTTCATTCTCTCTTTTTTTTTTAAACAGTATTTAACAGTATTTACATTCTAATTAGACAGTCTCTGTCTTTTTTTTTTTTTTTTAATTTATTTATGGCTGTGTTGGGTCTTCGTTTCTGTGTGAGGGCTTTCTCTAGTTGCGGCAAGCGGGGGCCACTCTTCATCGCAGTGCGTGGGCCTCTCATTATCGCGGCCTCTCTTTTTGCGGAGCACAGGTTCCAGACGCGCAGGCTCAGTAATTGTGGCTCACGGGCCTAGTTGCTCCGCGGCATGTGGGATCTTCCCAGACCAGGGCTCGAACCCGTGTCCCATGCATTGGCAGGCAGATTCTCAACCACTGCGCCACCAGGGAAGCCCTGTATTTTCATTCTTGTTCTCCCATTCCTAACCCAGCTCTGTTTCTCATCCATATTTCTGTAGCACTTTATATAAACTTCTATTATAATTCTCATTATATTGTATTTTAGTTATTTGCTTATATATCTCTCCTCCTTCCTTTTTGGGTAGCATGTCTTGGTTATGTACTATATTCCCGGTACCTGGCTGTGGCACACAGCATGCTCTCACTAAATGTTTTTATCAAATTATCAGAACTAGAACTTAACCCAGACTTTGACAAGCTTCTCAGTGGTTCATAATCTCAGCTGTTCATGGTGACTCAGCCAACTCTTCCTCCCCTTCATAATTTTGGTCAGCCTTAGGTTTTTCTCAGAGGCCTAAATCTCATCCTAACTGCCAGCATAGCCCTTTTCCATACCAATATTTGGCATTAGGAAGACTTAGACATGAGTTATATTTGCATAGTATACATCTTTCAGAATAATTATTGTAATTGCTCTTGCTGATGTTGATTGATAACATTAAACAAATATTTATTGACTGACTGCTATGTACTAGAAACCCTGCTGGGGGTACCACAGTGATCATTTTACACACAAGGAAATTGAGAAGTTGGGTGATAGGTATAAGATTATACAACACGCAAATAGATCCTAGGTCTCGTGACTCATGGTCCATTGGATAGAAGGGAGTTGCTGTGAGAAAAGTTAGAGCAGTATAGTTGGGATGATACGTGTGAGGGGGTTTGCTCATGATCATCCTAACCTCTTCTTGAGTATTTTCAATAATTGAGGAGCTTGTTCTCACAAAAGGAAGTACATGATGTTTATCCAGACTATGTTGGCAGTTCCATTTGCCATACCAGTCAGCTGATCCATCCTTTCAGGGTGATCAGATGGGGCTCAAACTATAAATTCAGTTCAGGATTCTCTGGGAAGGGATGGTTTGGAGAATTCTGTGGGGTCTTCTGCCTTGGCTGCTAGAGGAGTAGTTGACTGATATGTGGTGGCCAAACAGAGTTTCAGAGACAGAGAGTGACTGACTGCTGTGGTGTTGATATGCATCTTGGTGTGCCCTCTACAGGATCAGGTCAATATGGTCCTTGTCGTCATTTGATGGTTCAGAAATTGCCTTCCTAGAAGTGGTAAAATTTTGAGAAAAGAGTTCACATTAACCAAAAGATATAAAAACAGGCCTGTAAATCAAAATATATCAACTTATAGTGGTAGATGTATATCTGGCTCAAGGTCTGGAATCTGTCTAAACCCAGGGATTCCCTCCTACTGGGGTAGCCTGAGACTGAGTTAAAAAATCAGAAGATTGCTTGCTTGGTAAGCATGGAATTCAGAGCCACTTGAATAAGATCTTCCTGTGAGCTTCAGGTTATGAGGACTTGGCCTTCTTTTACTCTGGGGGTATTTCTCTCTTAATTAACTGCTGGACATTCAGAATCAAACCACCCAGACCTGTGGGAAGAGACTGCTGTATTGTTGCCCTTCCACTTTTTTGGTATATTCAGTTGTCAAAAAAGCCTCAGTCATTACCAATTCCCTTATGAAGAGCAGAGCTTAAGATTTCCAGACGCACTGCTTATTTCATATTCACTGTTAGTCGGGTAATATACGAAATCTATTATTCCATGAGATTTGTGGTAATTTTTTCTACTTAATGTGATTTAGGAATAGCTTTACCTTATACCATTTTCACATTGATTCCTGTAACACTGTCCACAAAGGACTAATGTATTTTCCACTTACAAATGAGCACTTTATGTGGGCACACTGACTTTAGTCCCTTTTTTTTTCTCCAGGGTCATCTAGTAGCAGGCACCCAAATCAGGCAACTCCAAAGAAAAGTGGCTTAAAGAATGGCCAGATGAAGAATAAAGATGACGAGTGCTTTGGGGATGATATTGAGGAGATCCCAGATACAGATTTTGATTTTGAAGGGAACCTGGCCCTTTTTGACAAAGCAGCTGTGTTTGAGGAGATTGATACTTATGAGAGGAGAAGTGGTACCCGTTCCCGGGGCATCCCAAATGAGAGGCCTACTCGGTACCGCCATGATGAGAACATCCTGGAGTCAGAGCCCATCGTCTATCGTCGGATCACAGTGCCCCACAACGTGAGCAAGGAGTTCTGCACAGGTAAGTTAACCCCATGTCCCACTGGCTGCTTTTCCTTTTTTTTTTTTTTTTTTAATACTTGAAACAGAATGACCCAGATTCTGAGTCAGAGTCTTGTAGTAGGAGTTAACTCAAGGGGCATGGTGGTTGGCCCATTATATTGTCTTTTAGAGACTGTGGCCAATATAGCATCCTACCTACCACTAGGCTGGGGTGGGGGCTGATTTCTCTACATGTCCATTTTTATCCTGTACCTGGCAGGATCTGGTCTGCTGTTAAGTATGTTATGATTAACAACTAAAGGCATAGAGGCTGACTATCTAGATTGACATAGTCAGCTCTATTTTTACTTTGGCTTCCCTGTTACTGCCTGTAGATTTTACCAGAAGTTCAACTCTGCTTCACTGGTTGTTTGCTGGGGTAAGAAATAGAGCTGAGTAGTTGAAACCATTGGCTAAAATTAGGGTTTCAATAAATTACATTTGTTTACTGCACTGTCCTCATCTCCTGCTAACCCTGGTCATTGAGGGTTGGCTAGTCATAATGCTTATGTGACAGTGTAGTGCCTTGGTAATTAGGTAGGTCACTGTGTATGATAGCCTAGTCTGTTAACTCAGTGATTTTTAAGTTTGTGGTTTTGTTTTATCTTTTAGCATTTGGATCTTTTCTTCAAACATGGCATTTGAGGCAGCTGTAGGACAGGTGGTCTACCTCGTCCCTGTCTCTGTCCCTTCCCCCCAAACTTATTATTAACTGGGCTTCTTAGATTACAGATTGAAACTATTGTTGTTAAATGATCTTAGGAGCTAAAGGAGGAATCAGTCATTTTAATAAGTATAATAATCATCTGAAGTCTTGGAGTCTTGAATATAGGGAATATAAACCTTGAATGCTAGTAGCAGTTACAGGGAGATTTATGGAGACAGCTTAGTTACATATGGGGGAAGATCAGAGACATGGCATGGCATTTTTGTAAACATCAGTAGGGCTCTGTGGTATTTGGTTTTGCTGAGTGTAAAAGCTTCCATGTGAAAAAAAAGAAATAAGCAGGTTGTCAGGTTAAGAAAGACTACTAATTTCTGTCTTTCACTATCAGACTCTGGCAGGCACGCCTCTTTACTAAGGTAGTTTCCTTAAGTGACACTGACAGTGTGAGTTGCTGAACTCCTTTGATTTTTATCACCTATGTTAAGGCAAACAACCTAGCTCAGAATCAGGCTTAATTTAAATTGCCAGGTTTTAAGCTTTTCAAAGGCAGCTATCATCCAGCAGGTCTGGTTGTATACTCAGATCCTGCCGTCCATCCACTTTTTTTTTTTTTTTTAACATCTTTATTGGAGTATAATTGCTTTACAATGGTGTGTTAGTTTCTGCTGTATAACAAAGTGAATCAGCTATACATACACCGTCCATCCACTTTTGACTGTTCTCCTTTTTACTGCCCTCAGTGGCAAAATAAGCTGCCTCTACTGGTAACTCTCTGGAAGCTGAGGTGGTTGGGTCGTGCCGTATGTGATTTCCCTGAAATTCCTGAGCTTGGGGAGATTATAGCCTGCCTTGGAGTGAAGTGGCTAACAGGGAGAGAATAGCAATAAGAATCAGGAAAGATTCTCAGATCTAAAAGAGCCTAAGAAAACATTTGCCAAAGTAGACAACAGGAGAGGTGGGAATTTTTCTTCCTACATACTCTTATCTCCCCAGCTTAATGTTCACACTTTGTTTAATGACAGAAGTGAAAGTTCCCCCCTCTCATATTTTTCCAGAATTGCCATTAACAGACATACTACAAACCACATGTGCTAGGCATTGGCCAAGAACTCGGGTATGGCGGCTTGTGGTGTGTAGCAACCAGCTGCGTTTCACTGGAGCATGACAGTGAGGGTACAAGAGGCCCTATAGCCTCATGCCATCTGGTTTTTCTCTTTGTTCTCAGCAGTGATAAGGAGTGGAAATGAAGTCCTTTTGCCAAGCAGGATCTATGCTGGAAATAGAGCAAGCAAGCAATTATCTTGCTGAGCAGCTTCTACAGGTGATTTTGTCTCTGTTCCAGCTCCAAGGCACAAGTCTCAAAGCAGGTTTTTACTCAATGTTATTCACGTAGTGCCTGGCTGGGGACACTTTTCCAGTTGGATTTACTGTCCAAATGTTAGTATCAGAATGAGGCAAGCTATCTGGAATATGTGGGGAAACAAGCTAGGACAAAAAAAAAATGTTAGTGTTAGGTTACTTGATCACCTAGTATAATTTTCTCATTTAACAGATTGAGGACATTGAGGTCCAGAGAGGTAAAGGCTCTATAAACCTTATCTATCACATTTCCTTTCCTTTTCTGAATACAGATATGTTAAAGAGAAAGAAGGATATAAGAAGAGAAGGGCAGTTTAATGGCAATTAGACTATATAGTCTTTTCTCTTTAGTATTCCCTCAGGACTAGACCAACTTAGATCTGCAGTTGTAGAGAGTGGTTTGGCTAGCTCCCCAATCTAGCCTTGTGGCATTCATGTCCTAGAACCCCAAATACTTATTTTCTGCTAATTCCCAGAGTAGCAAAAGAACATGTTTACTACCCATTTGGTAATGGCTTGGGTTTCAGGATTCTGGCAGCTTGCTGCTGGTATCCTACACATTGACTGCATGCTGAGTGGTGTCAACAGTTTCTAAGCTGTTATTCTCTAATTGCTCATACTCCTCTTGGCAATACTCTTTGCCAACTGTGTGCATGGAGGGGGGCAGTGTTATAAAAGGTCTATTGATTGGGAAAACACATTCAGGAAGCAGCTAAATTTAGCTCTTTGTTTAACCCAAATCTTTTCTCTCTGGAGGGTCCCTTTGGGTCCTTTAACAGTGCTGCTATCTCCAACAGATTGTCAGACATTCCTCCAGCTTAGACCTACGCTGCTAAATAATGGTACCCTGTGGTTGCATACATGTTGGTTAAGTTTGCCTGTAAAATGCTAGATGCATGTGAGCACTCTGTGTTCAGAGGTGAGAGGTCCCCAAAGAACACCGGTTAGGAGAGTGGTAAGGCTTCAGAGAAGAATCTTTGCTCAACATTCATAGTATTCTCAAAGTAATTTTTAAGACAGTGTGGGCCAGTAGGAACACTGTGCTTATTATATGTAAGTCACTCTAAGACAGTCCTTGTATCCAAGTAATTAAGATGTACTAGGAAATGGAAAGATACCATATATGCCTGGAGTCCAGTGAGAGTGTGGACATTAGCATTGGGTGTTGAGAGGCACGAGAGGTCTTGAAGGCTGGGCTGATCAGGAAAGGCTTCACAAAGGGAGCAGGACAGAAGCCTTGAAGCATGGGCAGGATTTCACCAGAGAGGAAGAGGAAGATACTTATGGGTAGGCTGGGCAGGTGCTGGTGTAGTGTGATAAAGGCTGTGTGGGAGATTGGCTATTGGCTGGTTTGGCCAGGGCGGAGATTTTTGTGTGGGGGAATAGCAGGAATTAAAAATAGCTTTAGACCAGAGCTCAGAGAGCCTGTGTGCTAATGCTGCCCCTTGTTTTATGGCCATGAGGAGCAACTGAAGGATTCTGAAAAAGACATGATCCAAAATCTCTTTTAGGAAAATTTGTTAGTCTTTAGCAAGACTGGTCTCGTGATAGAGTTCAGAGTAGAATTTGAGGAGAGAGACCAGAGCAGGAAGATAAGTTAGACTGATGACATAACTAATATGCCAGGGGTTTGGACCTCTGAATGGAAAGGAAGACAGAGATGTGAGAGAAGTGACAAAGGGGAATTTGATAGGATTTGATGATTGAAGACAGGTTGAAGAGGGTTGAGTGAACAACAGAATTGAAAAGCATTGAATCTGTGGGGTGTGAAGAATGGCAGCGAGTCTAGTTGTGGAACGTCTAGGTTTTAATGGGCCAAGTTTTTGTGATTTTCTTCTTGCATTGCTTTGTGGCTGAGCCCAGAGAAAGCAATTAGTAGAGTTGCCACACTGAGGGACTTACTAATTATTCAATATTAAAGGCTTCAATGAGGAGGCTTCTGTAGGGTCAGAGAATTGAGATATGTAGCCACGTGGGGACTACTGAGCCTGTTTCCTTGTCTGTAAAGTGGGATAATATTTGGCAATTAAATGAGATCACGTGGAAAGCAACTAGTGCAATGCCCGGCTTATAATTATTATTCAGTCAATATATGACTTTAATGTGAAGTGCAAAGGCTGTCTCAATAAAGTTACTTCAAAGCGTCAACATTTATAAAACTTTTACTATGTGCCAGGCACCGTTCTAGATGCTCTGGTAAGTCATTGTCCATCACCTCAGGGGCCTTACATAGGGTAACCAGATGTGTAAACAAATAATGGAAGTGTGTACAAGATTTAGAGGTGGCAGAAAAGGAAGGGTGAGTGCCTGGTTCAGGAGAAACAATATTATGATCACCGTCATAATATTGGATGTTCATTGGGTATTTACTGTGTCCTGGGCACCATTCTAAGCACTTCACATGCTTATCACAGTTAATTTTCATGGCATCTCTGTGAGGTACTGTTTTCCCCTTTTTGTTATTATCCTCATTTTGTTGGAGTTAAGTGTTCCATTAAATCTTTCACCAGGAATGACTTCAAAGTGTCTAGAATTCTTCATTCCCTGGGTTCTAATAAATTCTTCTCAGGTTCATTTATTCAAGACCCCTTCATTTTGGGTAGAATTCTGATTTAATTTCTGCCATTTTTTTCCCACTGTGTAGCCTTCTTTTGTCTTCAAGTATATAGAAGCCAGATGGGAGGCAACAGGGTGCTATTGGTACAGGCACTGAATCTCCACAGTTGTCCCATCGGCTTTGCCTGAAGGATGTTCCTCAGCCTCCACACTATGTGTCTGCTGAAGTTTGGGGAGTAGCAAGTGTATGAAGATGACCTGAAGTAGAGTTACTGCTTACTGTCTTGCAAAAGGATCAAGTCAGAGTTTGAGTGAGGCACTCTGGTTTGAGCTCCCTTAGTTCAGCACCACTTAACGCATACTCATTTTTCTCAGTAAAAGCAGTTCTAGTTCTACTCTGAAGGGGAGTAGCTGGTGAAGCCACAGTTGGCTTGTTTCTGCTGCTTCTGGCTTGCCTCTTTATTCTTCTCTTTGCGCTTCAGTAGCGCTGTATCTTGCTCTCAGGACAAGCTCTGCTTTCACCATTCCAGGCTGTCAGTTGTTTTCCACAGCTGGCGTTCCATTTCTGCCTCTGAGCCCTGTCTGCCTTCCTCTGCTTCTTGTCCCCAGAGGCCCTCAAGATGTGTCCTAATGCTTTCAAGACGAGCAGTGTTTTTTACCTCCTGAAGAACAGGTAATCAGGAAATCTGTTTTGGGTTTGTTTATGTGTTCAGAAGGAATTCAGAAAGAAAGAAATCTTTGAGCTTAGAAGTGGCCATTGAGGAATTTTACCCTGAGGATAGTGAAGACTGCCTTCAGTGGCTATCGTGCTCCTGAGGAGGATCCTTCTCACGCGGAGACTCGAGTGTCTGCTGCAGTGGAACTGGTCATGATCTCACTGCTTTTTCAAACCATTGACCCAACCCACATGGGTTCTTCCTTGATCTCCCTTCAACCCTCATTCCCCTTCCTGTGTTTACAGATTAGACCATGTGCTACAGGGATGCCACTCCCGGGGAGGCACCTCTTTTACATTTCTTATCCTAAGAGAGCCACAGGGGAGACATGAGGAGGTAAATTCTAGGAAGTGTTCTGGACCAGAAAACCTGCATTAACAATACCTGTGCTCCTGCACCAAGTGCCGCCACAGCTTTTCATTGAGCAGAGCTGATGAGCCTAGTTTCTGAAATTGTGTCTCTGCAGGCAGACTTCCTTGACAGTGACTTGGTTGATTCTGGGGAACCTCAGGTTCTAGCAGATCCTCCGGTGCCAGGAGTGGAGGGAGTAGTTATTGCTTTTAAAATTTATTTATTTATTTATTTATTTTCTTTTTGGCTGTGTTGGGTCTTCGTTTCTGTGCGAGGGCTTTCTCTAGTTGTGGCGAGCGGGGGCCACTCTTCATCGTGGTGCGCGGGCCTCTCACTGTTGCGGCCTCACTTGCTGCGGAGCACAAGCTCCAGACGCGCAGGCTCAGTAGTTGTGGCTCACGGGCCCAGTTGCTCCGCGGCATGTGGGATCCTCCCAGGCCAGGGCTCAAACCCGTGTCCCCTGCATTGGCAGGCAGATTCTCAACGACTGCGCCACCAGGGAAGCCCAGTTATTTCTTTTAATGTGGAATCCTTCAGAGTTTCTGGGCTTGGATAATCAGGTGGACACTTGTCATCAACCTGAAGGGCTTGGTTGTCGTCCTTGGCACTCATGAGGTTTTAGAGCAGTACTGTTAAGACAGGTGTCTTGGCTTAGACTCTTCCCCCAGTAATGAACACTTGTGCTTCCTACAGTCCTACTGGAAAAGGTCTCATGGCAACTTGCTGCCAGAGTTTTTTTTTTTTTTTTTTTAAGTGTATGTCTGTATTTTAAATTTTTATTTATTTGTTTATTTATTTTTGGCTGTTTTGGGTCTTCGTTTCTGTGCGAGGGCTTTCTCTAGTTGCGGCAAGCGGGGGCCACTCTTCATCACGGTGTGCGGGCCTCTCACTATCGCGGCCTCTCCTGTTGCGGAGCACAGGCTCCAGACGCGCAGGCTCAGTGGTTGTGGCTCACGAGCCTAGTTGCTCCGCAGCATGTGGGATCCTCCCAGACCAGGGCTCGAACCCGTGTCCCCTGCATTGGCAGACAGATTCTCAACCACTGCGCCACCAGGGAAGCCCTACTGCCAGAGTTTTTTAATTTTAAGAGTTTAAGCTCAAACTAAGGGCTGGGGGATCTGGAGCCAGCACATGATGGCCTGGCACCTGAGTTTTGATGAAGGTGCCAATTGGTCATTTTAGAAACTTGAGTTGGTCTCTGCAAATGTGATTTTTTTTGCTATTATGTGCCCTTTGCCATTTCACAGCCACACGCGTCTGGCCAGAGCAAGGAAGGGGTTTGATTTCAATGTATCCATCATCCTCCTTAAATTCAACATATCAAAGCTAAGTCAGTCATTCACCCCCTCCCATAGCTTTGACTCCTTAGCATTCCCATTTCTTTCAGTGGAATCACCATTTTTAAAGTGTCCAGCATGAAACTTTGTGGCCATCTTTGCCTCTTACTTCTCATAAAAATTCATGACTAGAGGGCTTCCCTGGTGGCTCAGTGGTTAAGAATCCACCTGCCAATGTGGGGGACATGGGTTTGAGCCCTGGTCCGGGAAGATCCCACATGCTGCAGAGCAACTAAGCCCATGCGCCACAACTACTGAGCCTGCGCTCTAGAGCTCGCGAACCACAACTACTGAGCCCATGTGCCACAACTACTGAAGCCTGCACACCTAGAGCCTGTGCTCCACAACAAGAAAAGCCACTGCAGTGAGAAGCCTGCGCACTGCAACAGAGTAGCCCCCGCTTGCCACAACTAGAGAAAGTCCACGTGCAGCAATGGAGACCCAACGCAGCCAAAAAAAAAAAAATTCATGACTAGAAAGAACCCTGGAGGCCATTTTTTGCTAATTTAATAACACAGTGATTCCTTCTGACAAGGAGTTTTCCTTTATCCTCAGTATTCATTCTGACTCTAGATTCTCTTCTTCCTCAATGGTCCTTGAAATTGTCATGACCTTTTACTTTTTTATGCTACCCCACAGGTTCCCTTTGTCCCTTGAAATCGATTCTACATGGCCTTCTGCCCTCATTTTCTAGCCCTGTCAACTTCATCCTGTATAAAACAACTTGGTTTTAATGCCTTCTGAAGTCTGGCCCTGCCCACTACTCTAAACTAGCCTTCATGGCAGTCTCTGGGCTCCAAGCCAGGGTAGTTTTCATCTGCTCATGTCACACCCTTTCCAGCCTCTGTAACTTTGTTCATGGTTCCTCCGCCACCTCAGGTGCGCTCCCTTTTCTATCATTGTGACTGTAATTCTGTCTGTCTTGCGAGGCGTGGTTCAGATTGAGGATTTGACACTACCTACAGCTCCTGGTTTGAAATTCCTATTTTACACCTGTGCTCAGGATGACACAGTTTTTTTTCTCTGATGTTTGCACATACATATTTTTTGTTTCCAGCTAGGTTGTAAGACTGGGAATGTGGTTTGTTTTCATATTCTTTTTATTTATTCTGTTTCCTGCCATTCCCGCCCCCCACCACCACTGGCTTGATGTATTATTACTCTGCAAACATTTGTTGATCGTATTTGGAGGCACTTTACTCTTTTTTCTCTCCAACTTTTTTTTTTTTATTTTTTAATTAATTAATTTATTTATTTATTTATTATTTTTGGCTGTGTCGGGTCTTCGTTTCTGTGCGAGGGCTTTCTCTAGTTGTGGCGAGCGGGGGCCACTCTTCATCGCGGTGCACGGGCCTCTCACTGCCGCAGCCTCTCTTGTTGCGGAGCACAGGCTCCAGATGCGCAGGCTCAGTAGTTGTGGCTCACGGGCCCAGCCGCTCCGCGGCATGTGGGATCTTCCCAGACCAGGACTCGAACCCGTGTCCCCTGCATTAGCAGGCAGATTCTCAACCACTGCGCCACCAGGGAAGCCCTCCAACTTTTTATATTGAAAAAAATTTCAAACTTTCAGAAAAGGTGCTAGAATAGTATAGTGAACAACCATACGTCCTTCATTTAGATTCACCAGTTAACATTTTGCCACATTTACTTTATAGAAATGCACACACACACACCCCTGAACAATTTAGATTTAGTTGCACTCATTACATTTCACCCGTAAATACTTCCATATGTATTCAGTAGGATGTTGCTCTCTACAGCCACACTACAAGATTGCGCTCAGGAAATTTAAAATTAATACAAAAGTATTATCTAATTCCATATGCAAAGCTTTCCAGTTGTCCCAATCATGTCCTTTATAGTTGTTTTTTTTTTTTTTAACTCATTTATTTTTTGGCTGCGTTGGGTCTTCATTGCTGTGCACGGGCTTTCTCTAGTTGCGGTGAGCGGGGGCTACTCTTTGTTGCAGTGCGCAAGCTTCTCATTGCAGTGGCTTCTCTTGTTGCACAGCACGGGCTCTAGGTGCACGGGCTTCAGTAGTTGTGGCACATGGGCTCAGTAGTTGTGGCTCACGGGCTCTAGAGCGCAGGCTCGGTAGTTGTGGCACACGGGCTTAGTTGCTCCACAGCATGTGGGATATTCCCGGACCAGGGCTCGAACCCATGTCCCCCGCATTGGCAGGCAGATTCTTAACCACTGCGCCACTAGGGAAGTCCCTATAGTTGTATTTTTAGTCAACCATTGCATATTACATATATAGTTGTCAGATCTCTTTCATTTCCTTTAATCAGGACAGTTCCCACAACTTTTGGTGTCCTTTGTGATATTGACATTTGTGAAGAGTCTAGGCCAGTTGATTTGCAGAATATCCCTTGGTTTTGATTTATTGATTGTTTCCTTTTGATGTGATTCATGTTGAATCTTTTTTCCAGGATTTTGGTGGGACTCTGTCTCTCTTGGAGCATTACATCATACAGTACACAACGTCAGTTTGTCCCATCACTGAGGCTAGTTTGATCACTTGGTAAGGTGTTGTCCAACAGATTTCTTCCTTGTAAAGATACTTTTCCCCTTTGTAATTAGTAATCTTGTCAGGAAGTCCTTTACCTCTTGAGTCCAAAGCTTGTTCCAGTAGAGCTTTAACCTGAGGGAATGAGGTCCAGTGTGGATAGGAGGTTGTTCTAGTTGTTAATGGGGGAAGGAAGAAGTGGGGAAAGAGTCAGAAACATCTTACCCGCACTTGCCTTTGGTTACAGCTGGACTCTTACCCAGCTGCAGAGAGGAATGCCCTGAGGCTGTTATACAGGTTTCCTTCACATTCATTCATTAATTCAACACATATTTATGTAGCCCCTCCACTAGGCACTGTGCACTGAAGGCACAATGGAGAGGAAGGGGATACAGCAGTGGACAAGACAGTTACTGCCCTCATGGAGCTTACAGTTTAGTGAAGTAGATAGTCCAAAAGGAAAAAAGAGTTATTTACAAATTGTATTAAGCACAGTGAAGCAGGTAGGCAGCATGCTGAGACTGAGGGATCTTTAAACTGAGACCTGAAGAATGAGGAACCTGCCATGTGTGGTGTCAGGGAGCATTGGAAGAGAGAAGAGAGTGCCGGAAGAGGGAAAGCATGTGAGGGGACGTGCTTCCTGAGGCTGGGAGGAACCTGGAGTACTGAGGAACCAGGAGGCAGCCCCGATGCCCAGAGCGTGGTGCAGGATGAGGCCCGAAGTAAAGGGGCTGAAGTGCACAGGGGCCAGATCACGGGGTGCCTTGTGGACCCCAGTAAAGAGTACTAGGGGTATTTAGGTTTCTCGTAACAAATTCTTCTTTCAAAGGTATGCTTGACACCAAATTGCGTTTTGTGGCAGCCTTAATATAAGTCTACAGGGGCTGTCTGTACATTGGGTCTAAAGGTATGCGTTTACCAGTTGTTTTATACTCCAAAAAAGAACTCGTCTGATATCGCTGCCCAATTGTGTGACCACCACAGAATGGAATCAGAACTCATAGTCCTGGAGAAATCCCCATGCCCAGTAATGGGCTGTGCTCCTCATTGATAAGACATAGGATACAAACAGCCTTTCCAACTAAAAGGCCATGCCAGTGTGAGGATTGAGTTTGGATTTGAGATGACGCTTTGTTGTGGGAGCCCTGTTACACAACAGAAAGGCTGGGAGGTATGAAGGACAGGGAGGGAATGTACATGCAGAGGCTGCGGGGGAAGGCTTGGACGTGGTGCTAGAAGGTGTCTTGAGGGTGGGGAAGTGCGATGGAGGGTGTGATAACATGCATATGTGTCCGTAAAGGAGGGAAAGGCCCCAAATAGTATGTACTGGAAGGAGCAGTGCGGAAGTGACAAAGACATGAAGAAGGGGCAGCACACATGGTGCTGGGCCGTGAGGCTCCATGGCCCTGCTTCAAGCTGTGGAATGAGCTGTGCGGGGAGGAGGCATCTTCTCTCCTGGCCTGTACTGGGTGTGCTTAAGCCGTTTTCCTTGATATCCTAAGATTAATCAGATCCTAAGAAGTGCTCTGCTTGTCACGAACTGGCTATAATTATATCTCTCTCTTGTTTCACTGACAGCTCTGAAGTACATATTAATATTAAGAGAAGCCCTACCAACTAATTTTACTGCCTTGGTTCCCAAACAATAAAGATCCACCTTCCAACCAAAATATAATTGGGCTTGGCCCATGTTCAGGCTTTGGTGATGTTATTGTTTGCAGTTTACACGCTATGTTCTTGGTTCCCTTCCTTTGGAGTTTATTTTATTCCCTCTGCCTGTTTCTGATAAGCCAGTCTGACTGGTTGGACTCTGTGTGTAAATGTTGAAAAGGAACATTTTGTGGTGCTAGCATGTTCCTTTCAGAGATACAGAGTAGAATACAGTGAAGTCCTAGACCCTGCGACCGGCAGACTAAGCAGAAAGGATTCCTGGCTATATCTTTCCCTAGGCTACAAAACATGCCAGTTCATCAACAGGACCCCTTCCCTGCAGCACAAATCAATGAGATGTAACAGACACACAGTTTCCAGCTGCAGCATTCAGCCAGCCAGCATGGAGTAAACTCTTCTCCGCCTGTGCCATGAGTTTTGTACCCCTAAGACTGAGGAGGAAGGTAGCAGAAAACACTCAGCCTGCCCCCAGAGAGCCCTCAGAACCGGAGAGGGGGTGCCTATACGCAGAGCACAAGACCTAGTCCCAGAAAGAAAGTTTGATTAGTGGGGTGGCAGGCCCAAGACTCACTGCCCTGATCTGTTTCAAATTCACCAGGAAGGGAATACGTAGGTGAAGAAATGCACAGACTTGAGGGAAAGCTCTCCCTTGCGTGACTCTGCAGGTGAAGAGGGTGTTTGAAGTAGGCAAGTGCATGACTTGTCTGACAGGTTTAGAGTTGTTAGTGGCTTAGGACTCCTGAGAATTCATTCAGCTTTTTCACACTGCTATCAGTGGTTCCTAATTAGTTCTGATAACATGTGCATGTCTGGAGCAGGCCATAAGAAATGGCTCTTTTAATCAGCGGTTGACTTGCAAGGTCAGGCTACAGCCTCCAGCATCGGCATCCGGGATATCAATGACTGACATTTCACAAAGGGTGAGGGGAGAGGCGAAGCTCACTGTTCGTTGTCTCTGCCCCAGGCAGGAGTAGGACTCATACAGGTGGAAGGGGTCAATTAACCGACTGGATAGTGTGAATTTTGACATGGCGATGGTTTTTATTTCATTATTACATTAAGTTATTATCATTTTGCCTTATTTTACCTTCCCTTGAGAGGATACAGATGTGGGTGCTTTAAGTTCAGTCTTTATGCTTGGATTTCTGTTGTTAAAATGTACAGCCACAGTCTAATTCTGTGTGGCTTTAAGAATCCATGTAGGCAGGATTGGATATCTGATAGAACCTCAAGAAACTTCTCCCGAAAGGATCAGTGAGGAAGAGAAGTTTTTCTATACAGGGTTCTGGAACCAACAGGATGATGATGCACTTTCTGAAAACTTCTGCCTTCGAGTTAAGTAAGCCACACAATAAATAACAGTAGGTTTGCATCATTTATACGTTTGAGTACCTGATGAGAACTTGCCTCTATTGGTAAATAACTAGAGCTGGGACAGTATAACTGAGGTGGGGGCTGAGGAGGTAAGAGGCTTATTTCCTACTTTGAGGAGTTTACAGTCCAGTATAGATGAGGACACAGGATCTAAAAAGGCATGTGATCCAGCCAGACAAAACTAATTACATGCAGTCCCACGATGACTTGCTGATTGGAATCTGTGTTTCTTGGTCTGCCAGTGAGGCCAGATGGGGCTGTTTGGCAGAGGGTTTGCTCCCTTGGGGCCAGCCCAGTGGCTTTAGCCTTTGTAAGATGGCATTGGTTGTCAAGGCAAAAGATCACAATTTTTGACTTTGTTGTCTCTTTCCTGTCCTGGTTTTCTGGGCCCTGAAACGGCACCTTGCTACTGATATGTATAATACTATGGACTCCTTCAAGTGTACCCAGCTGCTGCAGACTTTGACCTTGTAAAACCAGGTATCAATACTTTCCATGGTGTACTTTCAATGACTATGATTCTCCCTAACCTTTACAGAGTTCTGTTTGTTTATGGTGAGTAAAAGATTCTTCTGAGTCGCTTAAAGCAAGCCATAGGTTACTTTCCGTGTACTCTTTCCCTGTGGTAAGAGTATTGGGTTACAGTCACCCCAAATGGGGAGAAAATGACAAAATTATTTAAGAAAACAAGTTCCTAGTTGAATTTCTTCAGCCAAAAGGAAGGGCTAAATAGAGGACAATAGGAGGAAGAAGATGTGGGGAGCAGATGGGATGAACAAGTCATCCTGCCTTGAAACTGAACAGCAGGGACCAAGAGGGTCAGGAGGGTTAGCTAGTGTCTGTTCCACTCTGGGGAAGGATAAGGGGGTCTGCTTGTGAGGAAAACCTCACTGCCAGGAACGGCATTTCCCCCACTTTGAGAAAAGCATGTTTTCTTCTAATGTGGTTGATAGATTGCAGCCTTTTCTTGATAGTACCAAATACATCTTCATGGATTTGGCCTTTGTGGTCTAAAGCTACACTTCTAAGAGAGTTTAAGTTCATCCCTGCTCTGTGGTAACCTGAAGAGGTTGTTACTCAGTTCCCCATGCACTGCCTGAGCTCTGTGGAGAGCTGCATAGCACGCCTAAGTCCCAGATTAGGCAGATGGGCTGGGGAGGGTCAGTCTTAAAGTCTTGGCTTTCACAGATCAACTACACCAATTTGTGGAGCTGGTTTCCTGTAAGCACTTTCCCTTTTTCCTCACCTCCTTTCCAACTGCAGACTCTGGCCTGGTTGTCCCAAGTATTTCCTATGAGCTGCATAAAAAGCTGTTGTCTGTGGCTGAGAAGCATGGCTTGACTCTGGAGCGGAGACTGGAGATGACAGGCGTGTGTGCCAGTCAGATGGCACTGACCCTACTCGGAGGACCCAACAGGTAAATGCCTCCAGGTCGGCGGGGGCTGAGTGTGGGGTGAGGCTGCTCTGCCTCAGCACCACCACAGTGCGTCACACACACAGTTCATCAGACCGTTGCTGCTCCTCTAATGTGAGTACCTCTGTGAAGTCACTTTCCTGGATGCTACAAGGTTTTTGTTTGCCTCTCTCACCCTTGTCCTGGAAGTCCTCATTCTTCTCCCAGCAAACCACCCTTTTGATCCTTCCTTCGTGGTAACAGCTGACTCTCAGACTCCTGCTGACTACCAGAGGCTTGCTTTCTAAGAACCTTCAGAGACCCAGCCTTTGGAACTCGCCATTCACTCAGAGGGCTGGGATAAAAATCAATCCTCAGTTCTATACCTGAGAGCTTCTAGAATAACCCTGACAACTGGGTATAAGAGCTAGACTTTGGTACCTTTCCACTTGCCCTTTAGGCTGCTATATCAGGGGCAGTGCTTAGTTTTGTGGATGTTTACTGATACCATGTACCAGACCTTGTGCTAGGGCTAGGGATACAAAGAATAAGAAAATACTGCTCCTGTCCTCCAGTAGCCTAGTGAGGTCTCCAGAAAGTCCAGTGCTGTGGTAGAGGAAACAGAAGACTCTCCAGGAAGCCACATTTCTACTCCAGGCTGGAGAAGCCACTCAACACCCTTCCTAGAGCAGTGGCATCCAAACTGAGTCCTACAGAGCAAGGGGGAGTTCACGGCGGCGAGCAGGAAGGGGGAAAAGTAAAAAGCATGTGCCAAGGGCAGAAAGGATCAGGAGACTGTGGATCCATAAGTCATTTTGTGTGGCTGGAAAGTAGGGCTTTGGTACAGCTGAGAGATAGGGAGCTGCTGAAGGGATTTCAGTAGGGCTGTAACATGGTTAGTCTTGTGTTTTAAAAAGGCGACTTTGGCCAAGTAGATTAATGGAGGCAAGACTGGGGCCATGAGACCAGTTAGAAAACTGAGCCAGGGGCCAGATGATGGTGGCCCCAAGCGGGGAAGTAGGGATCAGAGAAGTGGGTGGATGAGGGAATTTTTAAAGGTAAAATCAGCAGGGCAGGGTATTGAATGGATATGGAAGGTGATAGAAAGTGAAGTGTCGGTGATCACTGAACTTAAAGCGTTCTAGCATGGACATCTGGTTGGATAGTGATAGCATTCACTGTGATAAGGAATGTGGGAAGAGGGGCAGGTTTGGGGGAGATGATGGATTTTGTTCTGGATATGTTGGGTTTAGGAGGCCTGTGAGACATCCAGATAAACCACTGGCAACCTGGATCTGAAGTTTAGAAAAAGGTCTGAGCAGAAGATAAAGATCTGGAAGTCATCATCTGGTACATGGTATAAGAATAGGCAAGCTCCTCTAAGGAGAGGGTGTAAAGGGAGGAAAGGGCCTAGGGTGGAATTCTGGGGAACATCAGCATTAAAGCAGAGTTACGAGATGAGGAGCCTTCCAAACTAGCTAAGAAAGTTTAAAGCCAGAGAGGTAAGAGAACCAAGAGGGTAGTGTGTAAGAACCAAAGGAATGGTGTTTGAGGAATAAAGGGATGGTCAGCAGTGGCGATGCTGAGAGAGCAAGCACAATTAGAGTTGACAGGTATCTGCTGGATTTGTCAATGAAGAGGAGGACTTTGGTAGCCTTGTGGGAGAGTGGTGTCTAAAGTGATCCACGCTGGCTGTGAGGTTTCCCCTCCTGGCTGCTCCACTCCCCTCACCCTATAGCATTGTGTTCATTCCTCCTTGTCCCTTGATTTAGGCCTGCTTCCCAACCTGGATCCCTGGCCTCTCCTCTGCCAGGAAAGAGCCAGTGGAGACCCCAAAAGAGGAAGTAGTGCAAGCTGCTCTCTGAAGGAGTATCCTGCCCTTGGGTCTGATGGCCGTTGAACCTTCTCCCAGAGCAGCCATTGGGGCAACTTGAGGAATAACCCCTGTGAAGGGAGAAGTACTCATCATATTTCCGTAAGATGCAAACACGGTGAGGGAAATGAATGACTCGGTGTATATGTAAAGTACATTACCACATTCCCCCAAATGTATTTGGAGAGTGGGGGTTTCCTCTTTGGCTTGACAACATCTGTCTTCCTCTCTTTGGGGAGAAACAGTGACTGTCACTGCTCCGCCCCTAAGCAGGGGCCTAAGCCTCTTTCTTGCTGTTCATCTCCCCTTCCCTTCCTGCCCTGGGGGCAGACTGAGTCGGGCACAGCTCTAGGGCTAATCCTCTAAACCTCCTTACTTGTGGCTGAGACCAGAGAGGTCTCAGCTTTGAACGGCAGGAAGCTGGAAGTGACTTCATCAGGAAGTGGGTGTCCAAGGCAGCTACCAGCCTAGGAGGCCGGGAAGCCCCTAGCCTGCCCGCTGCCTCCTCTGTGACCGGTAGTGTAACAGTGCCAGCATCGATTGAGTACTTTGTGCGTCGGTTCCTGTTCCAAGTGCTTTACATCCATTCATCCACCCAGCGTCCTGTGAAATAGGTACTATTAGTATCTACACCATTGCCCTTATTAGCTTACTGGCAGCTCAGTACAGAGAACTTGGACTGGCAACTGATTGAGGATGTTTAGAACTACCCTCTTGGGTACTTGCTGTGAGTGTCTTAGGAGTTGAGCCAGAGTAATCGTAAAAGGGGTGGGTCAGAGTTTCACAAGTGAAGGGGTTTCTGGGCAGGGGAAATAGTTGGAGCAGAAGCAAGAAAGAACCTTACACGTGCAGCAGAGAATGATGAGACCAGTGTTCCTGCAGTGGAGCAGGCATGTCGGGGAAGAAGAGCAAAGAAGGCTGCAGAGGTAGAGAAGCCTCTTTGCTAAGAAGAGTTTGGACCTAATAGGTCATACGGAGAGAACAGTAAGTGTCCTTGGTCAGAAAGCAATGTTCTGGCAACAGTGTTATATGGAACAAGATCTGGGTGAACTACCTAATGAGAGGACCCAGCAGATGACGTGACACCGGGATGTGGGACAGTGGGAGTGCCACCCTGTAAACCTGGCCTTTAGTGCATTTTGTCCATCCCCCTCTGGAACCTGGGACTAGCGAGAACTCTGAGAGCAATAGGTGCCGAGAGGCACTTGCCTGGTATATGATGCAAGGGATTGGCAGGTCTGCAGCTGATAATGCTTCTTTGCCTTCTGTTCCAGGTTGAATCCCAAAAATGTTCACCAGAGGCCTACGGTGGCCCTGCTATGTGGGCCGCATGTGAAGGGGGCTCAGGGTATCAGCTGTGGGAGGCACCTAGCCAACCATGATGTCCAGGTCATCCTCTTCCTGCCCAACTTCGTGAAGATGCTGGAATCCATTACCAACGAACTGTCTCTCTTCAGCAAGACCCAGGGCCAACAAGTGTCTAGCCTCAAAGGTGAGCACTTGCACAGAGCTGGGCTGAGGCCCTCTCCGTCCTCGGTGCTTTCACTGGTCTGGCGGTGCCGCCCAGTGGTGACAGGTGGAAAAGCACCACAAGTGTAAAGAGTGCTTTGCCGGCAAGTAGTCTTAGTGTCTAAGGAAATAAATACCTTTGGTGTCGACTTGCCTACTTCCTATCCCTTCACCCTCCTCCTTCTCCCACTACTCAAATGGAGAGGTGGGGACCCATTTATTCATTTCACAGTTATTTACAGAACGGGCACTGTTTTTGACACTGGGGATATGGCGATAGATTTTTTTTTCTAAAAAAATATTTATTTATTTATTTGGTTGCATTGGGTCTTGGTTGTGGCAGGCGGCTCCTTAGTTGCAGCTCAGGGGTTCCTTAGTTGCAGCTCGCTGGCTCCTTAGTTGCAGCATGCGAACTCTTAGTTGCGGCATGCATGTGGGATCTAGTTCCCAGACCAGGGATCAAACCCAGGCCCCCTGCATTAGGAGAGTGGAGTCTTAACCACCGTGCCACCAGGGAAGTCCCAGATTTATTTTCTTAATCCATGCTTCCGTGGAGCTTACATTCTGGTTAGGACAGATGACAAGTAATATCTCTATCGGGTCACATGGCAGTAAGTGTTATGGAGACAAATAAAGCAGGGAAGGAAGACAGAGAATGTCGGAGGGTTGGGTGGAGGGTAGCAGACTTAGACATTTCAAGGTCCAGTTATAAAGGGCCTGTGGATCACTGTGAGGGTTTGATATTTTACTCTGGGTGAGATGGAGAGTCACTGGAGGAATTAGTAGAAGAAAGATATAATCCAACTCAGGTTCCAAATGATCATTATGGCTGTTGTTTGAGAGCAGACTGTAGGCTTACAAAGAGTTATTAAGGCTGTTGTGATAATTGGAGAGAGAAATGTTGGTGGCTAAGACAGCGTGGAAGTGATGAAAGGTGGTTAGTTTCTGAAGCAATATTGAAGATAAGAGTTTACAGATTGGGTGTAAGGGACGAGAGAAAGAGAAGGGTTAAGAATGACTCTAAGGTTTTTGGCCTGAGTAACCGGAAGGATGGAGGCCCCATCACTGAGATGGGAAGAGCTGGGGGGGAGGTTTGGGGAAGAAGAGCAGAAGCTCAGTTAGAGATGCCTGTTGGATATGCAGGTGGAAATGTTGATTGATGGAGAAGAGTCTGGAGTTAAGGGATCTGGTCTGGAGTTACAATTGTGTGGGTGGTATTTAAAGCCATAACGAGCCTGGATAAGATATCTCCTAGGAAGAGAGATTAGATAGAGAAGTTGTTAGACTGAGTTCTTTGTATAGAAGTCAGGGACTTGAGAGACCAGCTAAGGAGACAGGGAAAGAGTGGTCAGTGAAGGAGAAGGAAAACCCGGAGGGCCTGGTACCTGAAAGGCAAGTAAAGAAAGAAAGGTGTGTTCAGCTATGTCAGCAAGCCATTCTAGGTTGCGTTACTCTCAGGCCAGGCTCCTCCTGTGGGCGTGCGGAAGATAAGATGCCGCTCCCACTCTTGAGAGCCTCAGGGCCCACAGGGACACCACCACCTCCATCCGTAGTGGCCTGTTCTGAGTAAGGAAGCCATCAGTCTCTAATTGAGATGTGTCATTACTTAAGGCTGAGACCTGGGGAGGGGTTCTCGTATGTGGGTTCCCCCCTTGAGATCTATAACATGATGCCCTTTTCCAGGCAGTTGGTTCTTCTTCTAGCTGCCCACAAGCCTTTCTATCCCAACTGCCCCAGGAGGCAAGTCTGAGGATGCTCACCTTTGAGTTTGGTCTGATTTCCACTAGTCTCAGTTTAACCTCTTGGGCTGGTCAAGACTTACATACTTGTTGAGACATCTGTTCTTACACTGTCCCAGAGGCCTGGTTAGAGCAGAGAAGCCTTTTAAAACATCTGGGAGAAGTGATAGATTTCTTCCCCGTTCTTAAGGTTGGGCTGTAAGGAGGACTCATTTCCAGGATAGTGAGAGGGGCCAGCAAGGCCAGGCGGTCTGGAGCAGGCCAGCCTGGTGTAGAATGAGCATGCTCTTGCCTGCTCACACTTCTTGGGCCGGACGGCAAATGGCAGTCAGCCCATTTCTCCTGAGCCCTAGGCACGGTCTCCCTGTGAGGGCTGACATGGCAGTAGAGCCCACCTTCCCAGAGCTTATAATTTACCAGGGAGTCAGTCAGATGTGCGGAGGAGGCAAGGGCCTTGTGTCCTGAGAAGCTCTGCACACCCAGCAGGACAGTGCTTCAGCCTGGGAGCTCCATGAGGACAGTGGTCCATCAGGCTGACACGCCCTTGGTCTCTAGCACCCAGCCTAACCAGGCCTTGGAACTTCCGGGGCCTGAGTACTGACCCAGCCTTGAGAAGGCTGGCCTCTGGAGAGGCATTGGAGTGGTGTCTGAACAAGACACTCTTGGGGGCCACCATGGTTCTAGTCCCAGCCTGGGCTGCTCTCTACTTTATAGGGGTTTTCAGATGGCACTCTTTCCACTTACAGATCTGCCCACCAGCCCTGTGGACCTGGTGATCAACTGCCTGGATTGTCCCGAGAATGCCTTCTTGCGGGATCAGCCCTGGTACAAAGCAGCTGTGGCCTGGGCCAACCAGAACCGGGCACCAGTACTCAGCATAGACCCTCCTGTGCATGAAGTCGAACAGGGCATCGATGCCAAGTGGTCACTGGCTCTGGGCCTACCTCTGCCTCTGGGGGAGCACGCAGGCCGCGTCTATTTGTGCGACATCGGCATTCCCCAGCAGGTATTCCAGGAGGTGGGCATCAGCTACCACTCGCCCTTTGGCTGCAAATTTGTCATCCCATTGCACTCTGCCTAGAAGGGCTCTGGGCAGGCTGGACCCTGCAGTCCCCTGCTGCTCCTGACAACGAACGCCTTAAGGATGTGAAGCTTCATGGATCTTGTTGTTAAGTTTTTTCTCTTTTTGGTTTCTTTCTTTGAGAGAACAGCTCATATTTAAAACGGACTTGTCACCTGCCCTTAGCCAGGGAAGGCTTTCTCACTGGGTGTGCGGGGCGAGTGGCAGGCTCGCTGCACAGTGGCTCCAGGCATCGCTACACTCGGCCCCCTGCGTGATCAGGTGGGGCTTTGTTTACAGACATAGGCAGCTCACAGACTGTGTGTCAGGTTTACAGCCACTGGGCCTGGGCGAGCGCCTCGCGGGGTGGGGCAGCCCTGTTTGGGGCCTGAGCTGGCTCTGGTGCCGAGCTGGCTCTGTCTCCCTTGCTTCCCTCACAACCCCAGCTAAGCGGCCCTTCCTCAGATCTTGTAGAACTGGCTGCGCTGCAGTTGTCCACTAGAGGGCACACTTGCAGTCTCCGTTCCGTTGAGGGCTTTGAGGCCTTCCCTCAGCCCCGCCACAGGTTGATTTGGGGGCTTTTGACCCTTTCTCTTGAGCTGATCCAAGTTTTATGCTGGGGTTTTTTTTTCAAGTTTTTTTCCACTCCATCACTCTGGGAGGCAGGGAAGGGGAATGGCATCAGAATGGTGTTACTGTACTGTATTGGGATTTTTTTTACTGTTTTTCTGTTGTCTTCAGCACAGGTAGTATAAGGTTATGTTACTGTAGAACCACAGTGCCCATCTTGCCAGCAGTGCCCCCCAACCCCATACTCTATAGCTGGGGGCTGAGCCTTTGCCTGGTCTGGGGCCAGACCCCTCAGGGTGCAGCTTTAATGTTCAGTATTGGGGAGGCCCCTGGGGGAGCCTGGTGCTGAGCCAGAAGAGGCTCCCTGGTGCTTCCGTCCTAAGCCACCACTCCCCACCCCTCCTTGCCTGCACACACACCCCCTACGCTCTTCTGCCCCCTCTGCCCTTCCCCTGAAATGGTCCCCGGCAGCTGTGATCCCAGAGCAGGACGCACGTCCCTCCCATGTGGGCTCTACCCCAGCTTTTACAGTCTGGGCTTTGAACCCTTTATGATTGTTGTCTCTAGATGAGTGGGCTCAGGGCCAGCACCCTGTCTCAAAGATGCCAAAATGAGGCTAGTTCTGGATGAGCCAGCCAGTGGGGCTCAGCCTTAGGAACACACTGCTGCTCAGATCCTAAGGCACTAAGCCCCCAGCTGTTCACAGGCCCAGGCCCTGAAGGCTGGTGGAACAGGAGCCATGCCCTGAAGTTCCTGAGAGGGGCCCTTGCAGAAGGCTTGTGCTTTAAAGCCTTTTTCAGGGCTTCAGGCTTCCTTCTGCTCTGTGCCCACCCACTCTGGTTAAAGGGGTGAGTGGAAGGGCTTGCCAAGGATCATGGACACAGGGTAGGCCCTGGTACCACGGGTTTCAGGCTACTTATCACTTTTCTTATAGGAGCATAGCCAGGAGCAGATGAGGCAGGGGAGAGAGGGCTGGTCCCTCCTTTCCTCTCATCTTCCCTCAGATGTTAGTTAAATTGTCTCCAGCAGTGGAAGGCCAGCGACTGTGAATCCCGTGCTGTGTATCCTTCCTGAGCCTCTGCTCACTCTCAGGACCAAGAAGCTCCCAAAATGGGGCCCTCTCTTTAGAGGCAGGGCCATAATCTGAGGAGCAGTGCTGGATTACAGGCATTTTAGTAAGCAACCATTAAACAGGTTCTGGCTGCCTGTTAATGCAGTGAGGTCTCCTAATTGGGTACAGTGAAAAACGAGCTAGAAGAACCCTGGCCCAGAAGACTGTGCTTGCTCCAGTAAGTCACAGTGACCCTGGGGTGATGGCCTTGTGTTGAGGGGCCACTGGGAGTTGGTGCCCAAGCCTCTCCCTGTTCTCTCCCCAGGTGGCACTGGAGCCTCTTCCTGCCCTCAGCCTGGGCCTTCCCCAGTGGTGGTAAAGATAAGCATGATTCCTCTCTCTTCAGCTCTTTTCAGAGGCACCCTGCCCACAGTGCCCAGTCCCAGGGACCCCCCCCCCGTCAGGTGGCCAAGATGATCACTCATGCAGCTCTTGGGGAACCAAAAACCAGCACGAAAATAAAGCTGAATGACGGAGTCCTGTGCTCTGTGGTAAATTGCTCGGTATGCTGCAGTGAAGTACTGCATCCCCAGCCCTAGGAGCCTGCGTTGCTTCTCACACTTCACTTCATTAAAGTTATCGGGCACATAACAGCCTAAAGTCCCAGCCAAAGACAGGGCTGGAAAGATAGGTAAAACCAGTGGGCCATTTCCCTTACGTTCCTTGGGGCTGAGAGGTACAGGGGCCTGCAGTCCCCTTTTAGGACTGTTCAGCAGACCTACCACTGCTCTTCTGGGCCCAGAGGGACACCCGAGCTTCTGGCTAGCCCTTCTGTGCCTGGCCCAGTTCACACTTAGCTCTCCACAAGCTGAACTGCTAAGAAAGACTTTATTAATAAGGTAGGGAAGGGAGAAGGCAAGGAGCCTGGAGATGGACACACTGGTACCAGGGGTTACAAACAGTAAGAAACACTTTATTATAACTTTACAACATATAAATAGCTTGGGTCAAATCTGTGCTTTCTGGCAGCTGGGCATCAAGTCTCCTCCCCTGTAGGCTCCTGCCTTCCTTCACATTGCACTGTTCATTGGGTGGCTCTGGCCCTGGGGCCGGTGGTAGAGGTTGGAGAAAAGGGGCCGGGCAGCCCAGTTCCGCTCTCCATCTCCCAGTGCGGTGGCCTGCGCCTGTCATCTGCTTGGGTTGCGGCTGGTGTGGAAAGACCGCTCCTCAGGGGTCAGACCAGCAAAGAAGGGATGCAGCAGGGCCTCCGCCAATGTGATGCGCTGGGCAGGGTCAAATTCTAACATCCGTCTCATCAGGTCAAACAGCTGCACGTGCTCCGGGGAGTCTTGGAGCATATAACTCTGCTCAGGGACACAAGGCGTCTCAGTGTGATGGCAGGGTCGTGGGAAGCCACAGCAGGTCCCCTTGCCTCTGGGAAGCCTTGCTGCGTGGCTGAGGAGGCAGGGATGCCTCCCTGGAGGACTACTTCTCCCCTCCTGGACAATGAGCAGCTCTTTTCATTTTGTGCCTGTAATAATGTTTGCTCTGAACTTGTCAGGCTACTGGGTGTCTTGCTGGCTTGGTGCCTCTGCCCCCAAGTGCAAAGTTCTGACAGGTGGGTAGAAATCACCTCTGTGGAATTCACTTGTCCAAGCACCAAATGCAGTTGACAGAGGCTTCCTGGCCATGTCTAGGTCTTCCCTACCCCTCACCTCAGTCCTGCCTAGTTCTTCCCAAAATTGAGAGAAGAGGGGGCAGGAAGTAGCACGGTCTCTGACATCTGGCTCTTCTGGTGTTCCCCAATTACATTCACAGCCACCCTGTGGGGAAGGGGTAGAGCTAAGGGCCCCTCTGGGGCAGTTTGCAAGAAGCCCCACTGCCAGCACCCAGCAGCCTTAGGCACAGCCTCCCATAGGGCCGGAACCAGGAGGCAGCCTGTAGCTGCCTGGCCTGTCTCTGCTGTGTGTCTGCCCAGTGCCTGGGGTCTCCTTGGCATGAGTTGAGCTGGGGGAAGCCAGAAACTGACCTTAAGAGGTTTGCAGTTCTCCTTCACATACCGGCCATCAGAGCTGTTCTCATCCCAAACCAGGCCCCCTTTGTAAAAATATTTCTGCTTCCTGAAAACAAAGGACAAGAAGGGTCAAGTCCTAAATGGGAAAGACAGCGGCAGCCGGAGGAATGGCAGCAAAGCAAGGCAGGGGATCCTGGCCTGACCCAGTAGGAAGGTCTCGGCAACAGGTTTGCCAGGTCACTCCAAGGTGGGAAAGGCCCCTAGGCCAGCCCTGAGGGAGCAACCAGGGCTCCTTACCTGGTACGGTGGATCATGTGTGATGGGATGGGCCCTAGGATCTTCTCCATCATCACCAAATGCTCTCGGTTTTCGTGGGTCTGTGGAAGGTTAGGGACACAGCAAGTGGGGGTCAGTGCCAGCCTCCGCCCCCTCAGGGTCCCTCAGGGAATAAAGGACAAAAAAGATGGGCAAGTTCCCTTCTTGCCCCAGGAGATGCAAACCCACCAATGGAATAGCAGTCCCAGCCTTTCTGACCTGGTGGCAGCCTGGGACCAGGGATGAGGCCAGCCTGTTCTCTCAGGGTCACGGTCAGACTCCTTGACCCTTCAGGTGCACTGCATAACTACACACCTCTTTCTGGCTACGTTCCTCACTCTCTCCCCGGAAGGTGCCCTGCCCCAGCCCACCTCCATGCCCTCACGCATGCGGTGCCCCTTGCCTGGAATGCTCACTCCTCCCACCCCAGTCCCGCATCCTTGATGGCTGACCACAAGACTCCCCGAGTGTTCCAGCTACCCTGACCTCTTCCTTCCAGCATCTACAACCCTCAGGAGACAATCTCACAACATGCTGACTGGTGGGCAGTGGTCCCACACTAGGCCTCTGCAGCCTGTCAGAGTAGCAGCCCTTAGGGTAGTGGGGTGATGTGGGAGAGGCCTTACCTGGAAGAGTGTGAAGCCCCGGTAGTACTCAAAGAGAATGCAGCCAATGCTCCAGACGTCGCAGGGCTGTGCCCAGCCCAGCTCTGAAAGCCAAGATGGGACAGGCTATGAGATCCCAGCCTAGAGGTCACAGCACAGCTACCACACTGCCTGGCGAGGCTCCTGCCCAAAACCCAGTAGAAGTCTCTTTCTTGGTAAGGCCAAGTCAACAGCCACAGTGACTCAGGACACTGGCCTCAGGTGGTGGACAGGCACCTCACTCCCTGTTTATACCCTCCCAACAACTGCCCGCTTTATCAGGGTTGGGAGCTACACAGTCACTCACCCAGGATCACCTCAGGCGGGCGATAGTGACGGGTGGCCACAATGGTCGTGTGATGCTCGTGGTCAAAGGTAGCACTGCCGAAGTCAGCCACTCGGATGCTGGTGTTCTTCACCGACTTCTCCTCACAGCTCTGAAGGGCAAGGAAGGTGAGCCAGGTCGAGTCTGTCCTGGTGGGTAACGCACCCTGGAACAGGGCCTCAATCTTTTCCCCCACCAATACCTTGTGCTCATTGTAGAGAGTTTCAAACTCAGAATTCACAAACAGGATGTTCTCTGGCTTCAAGTCTGTGTGGGTCAGTTGGTTCTCATGTAGAACTGGGGAAGCAGGAGGGAAGCAGACACTGAAAACCTGGGCTTCCTCTCTGGCGCACCTGCCAGCGCTAGGCCAGCTCCCTCCTCCAAAGCCAGCCTGCCAGAGCCCCTCACTGCCCCTAACCTCAGCAGTGGGCCAAGGGAGCAGACCGAAGTGCCTCTGTACTGGCTTCCCTCTCTAGAGTTCTCTGTGCTTACGGCCTTGGAAGGTTCTGATTCTTGAGGGGGCAGGGGAGACTTTTTCCATTTATAAAACCTCCCTCCACCTCTCTGCAGGGGACCAGGCCTCCTCAACCTGTCTCTCACCAGAGCTGCAGCATCAGCCTTGGGGTGGTTCCCTCTCCCCAGTACCAGCTATGTAATTTGCAAGGCGCAGGGCAAAATGAAAATGCAGGTCTTCTTATTCAAAAGTTAAGAATCTCAAGATGGTAGCAGCAGAGTATTAAACCAAGCACAGGGCCCCCTGTGAAGCACAACAATGAAGCCAGTCCTGCCTCTCCTCATCCCCAGCCCCGAGCGGGGAGAGGTCTGCCTTCTTTCTCCAACTCCTGTCCCACCGATGGTGGTACCCTGCCACGCATCACTTTTCCCATCTGGCACTCAAGACCCTCACAACGATGTGGCCCATCTCTCCCAACATGGGCCCTCTCTTCACCAGAATGAGTTGCAGCACATGCCAGGCTCTGGGCCGTCGCTGAGTGCTCACCTGGCTTGGAACACTCTCCCCTGTCCCATCATCTATGCAGACCCTGTAGTCTAGCTCTAGGTCTATCCACCTCCTCTCCAACGAGCCTTCCTGACCTGTTCCAACCACTGCAAATCCTGCAGTGCTGAGCACAGGCACCACCAGATATGCTCTCAAAGGCTGGCAGACAGATGGGAAATGACGGTGAGACAGAGGGTGTCTATGTTGACAGGACCTGTGGGTGGGACCTGCCAGGTCAGTCTTTGACCTCTTCATCCTATGCAGGAGGGTAGGAACCGGGGTGGTACGGGGCTAATTCTAGAGCGGCTCTTTCCTTTTATTTTTCCCGAGTGCCTGGGGGCAGAGGCCAGCTCAGGAGGCCCCTGGAGGGGACTGCAGCCTCTCCATCCTCACAGATTCCTACCTGAAGGCCTTTCAGCCAAAGGGGCCCTGGTGTCTCTGGCCCAGCAGAATAGTTAACGATGTGCTACAGCGAATGATGGAGAGCAGGACCACCAGATGACTTTGCTGCAGATATGTGGCTGACCCATGCTCCATTTGAGGGTGGAAACTTACACCTAAGGGCGTGGCAGAGCTGGTAGGCCATGTGCCGGACATGTGGTAGAGGGTAAGGCTGGAAGTTATTCTCCTTTAGGAACTCAAAGGTGTTCTTGCCCAGGAGCTCAAAGGCGATGCACATGTGACCATGGAAGTTGAACCAGTCAGACATCAAGACGCACAGGCTGGAGGAGAAGGATGGATGGGGCTCAGGGTCTGCGCTGGGGGGGGCTGGCTGCCTCACCCCCTCTCCTCAGGTGACTCCAGTCCCCACTCCCTCCCAGGCTGCTGGGTCCCACTCAGGATGCAGATACACATAGACAAAGAAAATTATGGGCACAATCCCTGCATCTCAGAGAAAGAGGTGGGGTAACAGCAGTACACTCCACAGAACAAGCATTGCTTTTTTCAACTCCCTCAGCTGAGCTTCCTGAGATCCTGCAGGGCTCAGCACAGTGCTTGGAGGAGGGGAAATGCTCAGTGTCTGTGTGCCACAGGTGGCTCTCCCTTGGATATCTCTGACTATATGAGAGCCCCAAACAGCTTTGGGTTTGTATCTTGTCTAATGCCCACCACAACCCAATGAAGCCCCCAATTCACAAACTCAGGGCGGGGAGGCCCGCCTCAGAACACAGAGCTGGTTGTGGTGGAGCCTAGATTGAAATCCAAAGGTTCCTTCCAGCAAGACTCACTCGCCAAACTCCCCTGGCTCTGGTTGTCGGCAGAAGGCATGGTGCCAACCAGGTGAAAGGGCACACTGCTCAGCCCCAGTGGGTCCAGGCAGTTGGGGCCGGAGTGGACGCTGCCCCCTAGGAAGCTTCCCTCCCATTCCTTGCCGACACTCACAACTTGTTCTCTTTGTCCTTCTCCTTGATTTTTTTGAGAACATTGATTTCTAGCCGGGCGGCCTCCCGGTACTTGCCCACGTTGCGGATGATCTTCAGGGCAACCTGAGACTTCCCTCTGGACCAGGGAAGGAAGCAGAATTTCTCATGAGAAGCTGTGCAGCCCTTCCCCCACCCGCCACCCCAACCCAGCAACTCCTGGCAAACACTACTCAGGTCTCTAGGAACAGGGCCTGCCCTGAAGACAGCAGATTCTTGATGCCCAGCCTACCCCTTATAACACTAGACCTCTACCCTTATAAAAACAAGTTGCTGTTGGCATCCGTGCCAGTCTTAGGCTTTTATGATCTCAGCCACTGCCAGCTCCCGGGGGGGTGGGCAGAGGAGTACAGCCCTATCCTGCTGACCAGCGCCAGCCCTAGAGCTCACTCAGTAACCCAACCTGTAGGCCAGTCCGTTGATCCTGGCCAGGCGGTCCCACTCGGAACCCTCTGCGGCACCTCCTGACCTTCCACAGCACATCTACAAGTCTGGGGTTCCAGCATGGAGTGAGGGCCTGGCAAGAGGGTAAGGGCCCCAGCAGCAGGCTCTTCCCCCTGGGAACCCCAGGGCCGATCCCTTTAGCACACCACCCTGGCCCCACCTGCCTGCCTACCAGCCACGGCATTTATCAGAGACCACTGACTGCCAGGAACCCTTGTTCAGTGTCCATGAGGATTTTAATAATTCCTGCTCCACACCTCCCACCCTTACCCCCAGCACCACCCCTGTAGGCCACCTGCAGAATCTCAGCAGAGAATATCTGCTGAGGGTAGCCTGCTAGGCCCAACGCTGTCAGGAAGGAACAGCCAGAGTCCAGATGCCCAGTGGGATACTAGAGTGATAAGTGTTGGCCCACAACGGTGTGGCCTTGAGGCCTCTGGGAAGCTGGCCTCGGTGCCTGAGGAAAGGTTTACAGGCCCCAGGGCAGAGGCATCTTCTAGAGAACACCCTGCTTTTCTCTCCCTATCCCATTTTCCCAGATTTTCAGGGCAGGAGAGGACCTCAGGAAAAACCACCACTCCAGCCTCCTAGAACAGGATCCCTCAAGGGCATTCCGACCCTCGACACAGGGAGCTTGTCACTTCCACACAACTACTGCCAGGCTTGGACGGCCCTTCCTTTTGCTGAGCTGAATTCTGCCTCCTCACAACAAGCCCACTGGCCGACTCCCTCTGGACTCCCTAAAGGTCCCCCAAGCCCTGTGCCTACCCATTAGTGACTTCAAAGGCTCACTTTCCATCTAGCTACTCAGAGTGACACAGCCCAGAGAGCCCCCATGTGGCACAGCTCTCAGATCTGCCACATCTCTCTCTGGTCACTGTATAGTCTACATGTCCCTATGCCTACTGGTCCCGGCCCTAACCTCTTGGGCCACACGGGGTCTGAGGGGTGTTTAAATGGGAACTGGGCGCCCAGGGAGGCTTCCTCAGTGATAATCACTACCTTAAATTGGGGCCACATGGCTGGCTGGGCTGCTGGGTCTAACTGTCCTTTCCGAGCAACCCTCTGAACGTGGGAGCACCGAGCACAGCGGTACCCGGCTCCTCCATTCAACAGCTGGGGGATACAGTCAGACCCCAAGTGTGTTTGTTCATCTCTAAAATAGTGCAAGTCACATACGGGCAGCACGTGGCTCAAATGAGACAACAAGGACACAAGCACTTTCTGGTCAAAGCGCCAAACCAAAGAGAGGGCCATTAAGGCGGGAAGGCAGTGGGCTCCCAGGAGGTAGCCTCCCAGCCTAAGGTGGAGGAGGCAAGGCTTCTGGTCTTGAGGAATGGCAAGGGGACAGAAATGTTTTTCACTGTTCGGTCTAGAAGGGAGCAAGGTACCCCCAGGAGCACCCCTACACACACGGGTGCACCCCTGCTCTACCTCGGCACACTCAAAGGGGCCCAACCCTAGCCACACTGGAGAAGGCAGCAGCCTGCCTGGTGAGAAAGCCCAGGGTCTTTTTCTCTCAGCGGGGGCCTGCACGGCCTCTCAGGCAGACCTTCAGAGGGTGAGGGCTCATGCTTGAGTCGGGCTCAGTAGTACTCTCAACCCCCTGCCAGGCCCAGATTCTAAGAGATCACAGGAAGCAGATCCAGACCACGGAGGAGCCAGGTCCTTGCCCTGTTCTGATATCCGCAACCACAGTCCTGGGGAAGTGGGGAAACTGGGGCAGCGCCATTCACTGACCAGCAGTTCTTGGGCAGAGATGCCACATGCCTATGGAATCCCAAGAATTTCTCCCTAGTTCAGGGGATCAGCACAACCCCAATATGCACAGGTCAGAACTCTGCTTTGGTGCTACCCTTTAAAAAGAAAGAGGTTAAGCTCTGTCACCACCTTCGAGAACCTCAGGCCAACTCTTCCCAGGAAGATGGCTCACCTGGCATGGTCCAAGCACTCCACCACCTTGCCAAAGGTGCCTTCACCCAGGTTCCCCACGATCTCATCTAGGAGAGAAAAGAAACAGGGCATGAGGATCTGGAGGACAGAGGATCGGCAGCTCCTGCAAGTTCACAGCATTCAAATTCTCAAAAACAAAAAAGGTTTCTCTCTCACTGCTACACTCTTAAAAACAGAAGTTGCTAGCGTCTGTGTCATTCAGGCAATTACTGGTGGCCCCGCTAAGGCGCCACGCGCACTAGAGGCCCCTCCAGGCAGGAGAGGTCTCGTCTAACAAGGGGGGTAGAAAGTAGAGAGGTAAAGTTTTACGAAAGGTGGCTGTACATCGCTCTTGGAGCCAATCGCCGATCCGGCACACCAGGTGGCCCTCCTTGTCATCTTCCACACTCCGGCTGCTGCGCTTACTGCTCTGTTGGCTTCTCTGCATGCACCGCCCCCCGAAACGCCATCCGACCAATCGCATGGTAGGCGGTTCCGATTGACAGATTGAGGTGTCAGTCAAAGGCAGAGGTGGAGACGGTGAGGAGCCGGTGGGTTGGTTGATTGGATTTTCCAGATCCCAGCATTTCATAAGGCACACAGCATATATAACGATAGGGATATTGCAAGGGACACGTCAAGACACAAACTGACTTCAAAAACAGAAAAGTAAAAACAGCTACAGGTATGTAAAGAAAACTCGGACATTATCTAAGAGAAGGGTGCTGCAAATGCTCAGAAAGACAACCAGCCTCTGCTGCTGAGGGGCTGCCGTGTAGGGAGTCACAGGCCTGACTCCCTCCTCCACTGAGTCTCCCCCTCCCGGGCCCTCCCATGATGGCTTCGGCCAGGGTGAAGACGCAGTGAGAACGGCGCAAGAAGATGGCTGGCCCAGCCTGGGTCCGATCATCCAGAATGGTCAGAGGCCACTCTGGCTGGCTTCAGCTGCAGAATGCCCAGCCTGCCCTTGCCTGCCTCTGTTCGCCCACGCAGTCCTGCACATGCCCGACAGCTGCCACCTGTCCCTAGACGGCATCCGTGGCCAGACTTAATTAACATCACCAGCAGAAACGGCCTTCCGTCAGCAGCCCTTGTGCCACCAGCCTCGAGCAGGGAAGGAGCCCTGGATCCTCTGGGCCAGTCGACTCTCCAAGGCCTACCACCACGATGGCCCACACAGGCCCCAAGCCAGCTCCTGCCCTGGCCTTGGCACCTATGCTACTCACAGGCCAGGCCCGGCCCATCCTGAGCCTCATGACGACAGAGGGCACCAAAAAGAGAAGAAGCAGAGCCACAGACCTGCACTACCATCCTGTGGCAGTGTGCAGAGAGGCCACCGGGCCATGCCGGGTGCCCAGTCAACCTCAACCCGTGGCCACTCAAAGAACCACGGGAAAGCTCGGCAGAGAAGACGCCTGGCTCCCCTCCACTGCTGCACCACTACTCCTCAGGGGCCTCACGGCCGGCAGCGAGTGAGGGAGGGAAGAGAGCTGGGGAAGAGAAGAGAAGACAGCATATACCCTCAGAGATACACAACTGGCCTTCCTTCCCAGAGGCCTGAGTGCAGTGTGGTTTCCTGGTCTCAGCAGAGACCCTTCTATACAACCCTTCACATTAAGGATGTTTCCAGGCCCTGCTCTGGGCATGTGGCCTGCAGCTGGACAAGGCCTGGAGCTGCGGGCCTTTCTGCCATTTCTTCACATGCCCCACCACATAGGCAGCTCGTCCCCCTTGCCTTGACTGCCCCTCACGTGAAGAGGCTAGGCTGCAGAGGACCTGACTGGAGGTTAGAGGGAAGGTCCCAGTCCAAGCTAATTGACAGGCCCTCCCCTACCCGTGGGCACTCCAGCCTCCGGGCCTTTGTTGAGGGGTGTGGAGAAGAGACTGCAGAGGTGGATGCAGTCCATACCAGTCGGAGCACTCAGCTGTGTGTGTAGGGCAATCTCTGGGTGGGGAGGACCAGGCCATACAGCTCCAGACCACGTACCAGCAACCCTATTAAGGATTCTGAAGAAGTGTCTCTGGCTACTTGCGCATGCGGCCTGTGCCTGGAGTGGTGTGGAGACACAGATAGGCTGGGGACCAGCCAGCGCCGGAACCAGAGCCCCTAAGTTGCCACTGCCCATGGACCAGAAGATAGAGGAGCCGGGCCCCCTGCCCAGCCCTGCACCTGGACCAGACGACACATACACACACACACGCACGCACACCAAATGCACGTGCGCAGGGCTGGCAGTACTCACCCAGACCAGCCAGCCTGAGAGAAGGCTAGAAAGAGACGAGGCCTTTAAGCCCCAGCCAGCACACTCTGGCCACCACTCACCGAGGAGGCGCTGCTACAAGACCTGGTGCGGCGTTTGTGGCAGTGGTGGGCATGCTTGCGGGTCCGGTATGGCTCCCTTTCCCGTGACCGCCGTCGATGATGGCAACGTGAAGATCCATAGTAGTCCTCTCCAAAGGATGGGCTCCGCTCTTCACACCGGTATGTGTCGCTGTCATGGTGCTCCCGGTATCTCCTCTGGTAGGGCAGGCGGTCATGGCTGCCAAGACGGGGATAGGGACACTGGTCAGAGCCTCCTCCCACCAACCGGGCTCCTGCTACTAGTCAAGACTCATGTGGTGGAGCCCCTGCAAAGAGCTCACAAGGGTAGCCTGTGGGAGCAGAGGCATCCAGACTAGGGGAAGTGGGGGAGGGGGAGCACGTGTGCGTGAAATCCAACCTCCAGAACCCCGGTTCCTGACAGCACCCCTCCAGCGCCACAGGAGGCAGAGCACTGGGAAAGGTGAGCATGGTGGAGGACCTCTGAGGGTCCCCCATCCCAGAGCTCTCTGTGGCCTGCAGAGACTGTTATTTTGGTCTGGGGACTGAGTTAAGACCAGGGACCAACTTCTGGAAAGGGCTGAGGTTATGTTCCCAATCCACAACGAGGAAGGCTCAGAGGTTAGCAGGGGAGATGCTGGCCTAGAAAACGGGGGAATGTGTCAGGAGAAGGAAGACTCAAGGATAGAAAGAAGCGTTGGCACGGATGGTGGCGAACTGAGGCCAGGGAATGCAGGTGAGATCAGGGGAAGAGCCTGAAGAGGACAGGGCAGTGATCAATGTGCAGCCGGGCAGAGGCGGCAGTCACCTGAAGAGGCCCAGGGCTGCCACAAGCCTCCAGGCTGTCTCCCTAGCCCGGAAGTGGGAAGGAATCCTTTCTTCCAACCTAGTTCCCTCTTACCTTCTAGACCGAGATCTCCGGGGCGGAGGCTCCCTTCGGGAGGGGTATCGCAGTCTCCCTTCATGCTCCCGACTGTAAGACCTCCTCCTCTTCCATCGGTAGCTCAGGTACGGGTCTGGCTCAGGGGAGCGGTATCGCTTACAGTGATGCATCTAGGCCATGAGAAATAGAAAGTCCTGCTAAACACGCAGCCAGCCACAGGGCTGCCCAGGCAGCCTAGGTGCTCCTGAAGAAGAGGCCCATTGTTCTGTCTGGGGGCAGCCCCTCCCAGGGGTTCATGAAATGAAGAACTCAGGTCACACTGGTCAAACAGCAGACAATGGGTAACACCCTTCTCCACCAGAGAACAAAGAAGCAGCTGCCTCCCCATCACAGCATCATTGGCCTGGTGGGCTGAGCACTCAGGGAACCTGGAGAGCCAGGACAGGTGCCGAGGCAGAATGCAGGGAGGGGCTGGTGAGCACCATCACAGGAGACCAGGGCCAAGTAGAAAGGGCGCCTCCTGTGCTCAATTCCCTCCTGACTGTCTGTAGAGTCCTATGAAGTGCCTGCTCTGTCGAGCCAGAGGCCAGAGTCAAAAGGCTGCTGGCAGGGAGCCAATACACAGGAGCAAGGGGTGAAGGCCCTTGAGTTTGAGAAGCCAAATTGCCTGGCTGAGGCCCTGAATTGTACCCTGCTCAAGGACCACAAATCAGTGTGAAGAGCCACAAGCAGAATCGAGAAGACCAGCCCTTGGACAAAGAGGGTCCCACAAACATTCCCTAGCCTACCTGAGGGTCTGGCCAAGCAGACATGGGGGTCTCTGCAGCCCTTGTTGGTCTACATTCAGTCCTAGCATCTGTAAAGATGCCAGGGTCTTCAGAGCAACCAAGTCACTTGCCCGAGGCCTATTTAGCACCCGCAGACCACCTGTCACTGGTGCCATGCCAGGCAGTACCTCACCTCCAACAGTACCATTACTGTGCCCTCTTCTAGATTCCCTGCTCCAGTATCCTCTTCTGTGCCCATCTCAAAAGAAGTCAGAAGGCTGGCTGTCTGGCAGGCTCTGGGCTCGGGGAGGCAGGCCAAAAGGGCCCCACCTCACTATTCCTGGTGCAGTCGGGACTCACACCCACCACAGAAAATTGCCAGATCGGATCAGCCATCAGCTGAGAAAGATGGATGTGAGGCCAGCTCCCTGTTCCACCCACACCCCAAACCCTGACACTGCCTCCACAGGAGGGCTGGGCCAGACACCGTAGCCAGCCTTCCTCCCAACCCTTCACTTGGCCATAGCCAACCAATGGTGGTCAGTCCTGGGCTTGCCTGATCAAGCACATTTTGGACAAATCCACTGAGACTGTCCCATCTTATGAGAAGGGTCTGTCTGGAGGAGAACAGAATGGAATGGCTCTCCGTAAACGAGCAGGTCAGGGAGGCATATCTGACAAAACCCCTGAGAGCTTCTCTGCAATCCTGAGAAAGTCACTGCCCTCAGTCTCCCCGCGAGCAGCTGTCTTCTGCCCTCTACCTGGAAGCCCAGGCCACAGCAACCCTTGGAGATAAATACTTTGTAACAGCTCAAGAACTGTTCTGTTCTGACTAATATTTCACTGTTTCCCTGCAATTATGGCTGGGTCAGGTGCCCAAGCGATGGAATGAAGGCACTATCTCGCATCTCAATAAGTGACAAGGAAGATGCTCCAAGGGCCAGGACAAAGGCCCTGCCCATCCTCACTGGGCAAAGCACCAGACCTGGAAGACATGGTCTAGTCTACAACAGGCCAAAGACTCTCTCCTGGGACCTAGAAGATTCTTATGTATGCTCATGTTAGTGGAAAAGAGCACAGCTTCAGATGTCAATCTGAATCCTGGCACTGCCACCTCTAGCTTGTGCCTTTAGGCAAGTTATTAAACAAGTCTAACCTTCAGCTTCCTCTTGCAACAAGGGGATAGTAATCTCTTACAGGGTTCTGTACAGATTAAATTATATCACTCCTTTAAGTAACATGCGTAGTACATGCCTTTCGGTCAAAGGCCTAGCACAGGTCTGGGCCCACAAGAGGTACTGAAGGCAGCTTTTCATTACCAACATTAAAAAGGTTCCAGGTAACACCTCTGGGTCTGTGTTAAATGCCCTAAGGGCATTAAGGACATTTTTAAGTCCCTTCCAAGGGACCAGAGGGGAGAGAGATCCGGGTAGAAAACCCTGAACGAAATCCCAGTGCTGCCTTACTGCCTCGTGACCTTATACACTGGGCATTGGTTACCATACCTGGAAAATGGAGATAACACGACCTCCCAGCCAACTTGGCAAAGGAGAAGACAAGTATGAAAGCTATGTAAGACATCACACACAAGGCAATCATAGAGGATATAACTTCTCCTTTAACACATTCTAGGCAAGTGAAATATTAGGAATACCAGATGCTCCTCATTATCTTCCCAGCTAGGGCTCTAGGGCCCATTTCTCATCAATTATCTCTGATTCTCTGAGACCTCAGCAAACAGGTTGTTAAGCTATGCTCTGGAAGGCTCTGCCTCTGCACAATGAAGAAAAAGGTAAGGTGAAGGAAACCAGGCGGAGGATGCCAGCTTTTCTCTGAGCACAGGCCTAGTTGTCTTCTCATTTGCTGGTCCTGGCCAGAGAACTGGGCTGACAAGAAGAGCAGCCAGCCAGGTCAGTGGCTGCCCTCCCGGATTCCAGCCACCCCAGCGCCCCATGGTTATTTTTGGCTGACGCTGCCCCACCGCTGCAACCTCAAACCTGCCACCTTGCAAGCCGCCACCACCGGGTGAAACGCTCCTCCTTTTCAAGGGCATGGAGGAGGGAAGCTGGAAGGCCGCCAACTCCGCCTCGACGGAGCCCTGGCTCAGGCGATTCCCACCCCAGCTCCACACGAGGACACCCGCACCCGGAACTAAAGCACAGGGATTCCCGGACCGAGGAGCAGCCCGGGCATTTGTACTGTCAGCTTGGCCGGGCCCCTCCTCCGGGCTGGAGCGGATCCAGCATCACAACAAAACACGCAGGGGGCCTGAGACCCTCGCTCGCGTCCCCTCCTGACGCCTCGGTTCCCACAGATCTCAGAGCCCCGTCCCCCGTAACCGCCGCCAGTGGAGGCGAGGGGAGACCTGGGGGAGGGGGAGGGGGGAGGGGAGGGGAAGGCCAGCTTGGGCCAGAATCAAACTCCAACCCGCGCGGGGAAGAGGAGTGTGCGAACTAAGCCTCGAGCCGGGGGTAGGGGAGTGGTCTGAAAGCCCCTCCAGGCTATCCCAGGTAGGACCCCGACCCCATTCCGCGGGCAGGTGCAGGGCCCAAACAGGATCCCTGCTGGGGCCTCAGAGACCTCTTAGGCTCGGACTCCGACACGCGGGATCGAGAGGTCGGGATCTGCGGTGACCGCCCTCTGGGGGAGAAACGACGGGTCAGGGGTGAGAGGTCGGGTCCGCGGCCTGAGATAGACCGAGAAGAAAACGAAAGGGAGTAGCCCGAGACCGAACCGGGAGCCCTGGGAGCCACACCCAGCGCGCCCACGCCTCCGGCTCACCGCCCGCCACCGCTCCCGTCGCGGGCCCGGACCCCATACTCACCGTCTCCCAGGCTCCGGCTGCAGCTAGGCCCCACTCCCCGCTCCGAGCGCCTCTTCCGCTTCCGGCTCCGGCCTCCGCCCGTGGCAGCCCCGCCCCTCGCGTGACGCAGCCGTCGCTCGACCCGGCTCGGCGGCCTGGCCGCTCTAGCCCTCGACTCGAAGGCTATGGAGGACCCGCCTTCTCCGGCCAGGTCGGTGAGGCAGCTGCGGAGCCTGGTTCCGGGAGGGCCGAGAGGAAGTCCCCGGCCGCGGCCCGCCTCCCGCCGTGTTGCGTCGCACGTAGGCCCCAAAGACGCGACGGGGGCGTCCCCGGCCCACGGCGCCGGAAGCCAAAAGGTGGAGCCCCAACCCCGCCTGTGCCCGCCTGTCCCTTCCTGCGTGCGGGGAGGAGGGCATTGTTCCGCTGTCGCCCCAGTGAAAACCAGGCGAGCCTTGAGCGCCCGCCTGGCTCCGGGGCCCAGGAGGGCGCTAAAGATCACGGAAGGCTCGGGAAGGCTGTCCCGGCTCCCAGTTATGTGGAAGAAGCAAATGAGACCTTATTCTCTTTGTGTGGAGGTTTTTTTAAGCCGTGGCGGCAAGCCGTAGGTGCACAGCAGTTTCTGAGAAGATACCGGAGAGTCACGTAGGCGGGGCCTCTGGAGGGATGGGGTCTGGAAGAAAGGGGGGGGGGTGTCTCCTTTTCCTTGAGCATCCTTGGAGGACGGCACTAAGCGGACCAGCATTGTTTCTCAGTTTATAAACCCCTGCCAAACAAAAGCCCTGAGCCCCGCCGCTGGCCGACCCGGCTGCCATTTCTCCCCGGAGTCACTGGGCGACCCCTTCGCCCGGGCCGCGAGCGTGGGCTCACCAAAGCCCCGCCCACCTACTTGTCCCGCGCATGGTCAGAGCGGAATAACGAGGCCCTGTTTCCAGATGAGAAAACCGAGGTTGGGTCCTTTGGAAGACCTCACTGTTTGTGAGGGCCCCACACTCTCCGCCCCCGGGCTCTAGTTGGCGTCGCTCAATAAAGCGGGCGGGAGCGTCCTCTAACTGCCCCCGCGCCACGCCAGGGACAGAGCATCCCTCCAGGCCCCACCGCTCCCCGGGACAGCACCGCAGGGCCTGGCCGCCAGCCTTCCCTCTCCCCGGCCCCGCCCCCGGCCCCTCCCCAATGAGGCTGGGCACGCCCCTGGCGCGAGTCGTCACCTCGCAGCCACTCAGGCGCTGTCGGAGCGGAGCCGCCCCCTCGGGAGTTAGGGAGGGCTGTCCAGTCTCTAGCCTCTGGCTCCCCCTTAAACTGGGTTCTGACGGCGTGGCTTGAGCGGGTGCTTGGTACCCCCAAAATCTCCGTTAGTTCCACCATCCCTACCGGAAGTAAACAACAGAAGTTAAGTAAAAACGGGATGCTTGCTACACTACTGCAGCCTCAAAACCGGCTCCCGGTCCCCCTCCAACCAAATGCACCCATTCTCCCCCGTATAGAAAATTAAGCAGCCGGTTCTAGTGTGCAGTTGATGACGAAGAGCCCGGCTGTCTGCGCCCCTAGATCCCGCCCCTTTAGGCTCCTGCCTCAGGGGTCGGAGCTTCTGAGTTGCCATTCTTTCCTGGGCCCCAAAGCTTGGCCTATGGCCCGCAGCCATACCAGCCGGGTTTCATCTAAGGGTTTCATCCACTCAGACAAGGCGGGAGGACTCTGGTGTCTCCTCCTCCCACCTCTTGGTGTTGCCCGCAGTTTCCATGGCTCCTGGAAGCTGCGATTGCGTCAGCAGCTGAGGGTGGAGGAGCTCAGAGAGGCTCCTGTCCCTAGCCCTGACCTGGGCGCCAGGCTCTGAGGGGGTAAGTCGGGCCCTCTTCCCGCTAGCCCTCCCACCATCGAGAACACAGGAGTCCCCGCCTCCCAGTAAAGAAGCAGAGCTTTCTTTTTCAGAAGTAGGATAGGCGCCATCTCCCAGCTCCCCCTCTAAAATCTTCAGTCCAGCAGCTGTCCTGCCTGAAATTCTGCCTTAGAGCCTCATTCTTTTGTCTCTTTGTTCCTAAAAGAACTCACACCTAGAAGAAAGAGAGGCACTTGGGAAAAGTGAAGTATGGGTAACTCCCCCACCCCCAGTTCACCCCACCCCACCCCCCTCATTCCTCCAGTGCTGGATGGCCGAGACCTTGGCAACTGGTGGCTGGGGAGGTCAGGGGCCTGGACCACCTTCAGAGAAGGTTTGCTCGACATCCTCCGCCCCTCAGGTCCACGCTCTTTCTCTGGGCCTCAACCCATGTGCCCGCCAAGTCTTTTCTGTGCTGGTTGAGGACACCAAGGAGATGCCTCTGCCCTGTGCCTTGCCACCAGCCACCTGAGCCCCACAGCAACTATGGCCCCCTTGATCTCCCTTTGGCCCCCCTGTGCTCTTGGCTCAGCTCACCTCTCCCCCCAGGCCCCACCTTCTCTGATCCCCTCCTTGTCCTCCTGCCCTTGCTCTCTTCTGCCACATCCGTCTTTGCCCTTTCCGGGGCAGTTAATTCACCTTCAGGCCTTAGCCCAAGGGTCACCCTGGAAAGCCTTTCTGGGAGCCCCAAGGAAAGGTCAGACTCCCTTCTCTCTGCTGCCACGGCACTTGGTGGCTGTGCTTCCCTCTGCACTGGCTCCACAAGCTCAACAGCCTGACCTGTACCACTCCCCACTCCGGTAGACCATGAGCACCCCCCGCAAACCAAGCCAGACAAGCTCAGGGTCTCAGTAAGGGCTAGGGGCTGCCCATAGCGAGCCCCTGCCTCTAAGTGGGAAAGACAGAGAACCCAGCCAGTGTGAAGTTGTGGGTGCTATGCAGGGTGTGGAAGGAGCGGGGCAGGGACTGGTCCTCATGGTCCATTTTGGAGAGGCCTTGTGTGTTGGTGAAATGGAGGGAGACAGCTCAGGAGGGAGCTACAGTAACCTGAGCCTGGAGTCAGGGGAGAGGAGAGAGTCAAGGTGTCTAGAAGGGAGAGGGCCTGGTGGGTGGTGCTACAATCCTGAGCGGGGACGGGTCTGGGAATGTGAGGAAAAGGCAGGTCAGTTACGGGTCAGGGCCCCCGCCTTACAGCTGAAGCTCTGAAAGCCAGAGAGGTACTGGAGCAGTGACTTGATTTGAGGGCTTCTGACCCCCTACGTCAGAGCTAAAATACAGTGTCTCCCCAGATGTTCCCCAGCCCCGGCCATTTCTAGGCTCCCACACTGGGAAAGAGAGCAGCAGGATGGAGGAATGTGGGCCCAGTTTGCAGTGGACTAACTACCTGCGTGACTCGGGACAACTGATTTCCCCTCTGAGCTTAAGTGCCCCCACCCCAAACCCGGGAGTATCAAATGAACCCGTGTTTGTTCAGCAAGTAGCTGGGCCATAGCACCCACAGATCATGGAATCTGTTGGAAATGAGAACTGTTTAGCGAGGTTGAGGCTGGTGTTTATTTGAAATCTGAATCACCAGGGAGAATCCTGGGCGAAAGTTTGGGGTTGAAGGGTTTAAGTGCCCACTCAGCCCCAGGGCCTGTTTCTGCAACTGAGGCAAGGCCTCAGAGGCTGGTGCTCTGGGAGGGCAGGCGTGCCCCAGCTCCAGGGTCTCCCCTCTATCCTGCTGTCAGGACCCACTGAGTCAGAGCCCCACGGACCTGATGCCTGGTGCTGCCTGCTGTTCCCGGCACTCCCATCACCCCTGGCTACTGGACTGTGCTCACTCACTGAGCCCCACTGAAGGATGCAGGTGAGTGTGGGGAGGCTGGGCACGGCAGTCCCTGGGGCCTGGGCCGAAGCCTGACTGCTCTTTCCCTGGCAGGTGCTCTGACAGGGCCTCTGAGGGAGACTGGGAGCGGTCAGAGAAGAACCTGTGGGTGTGGCTGGCAGAGAGCAGGTGGCAGCGGGCTGAGCTGGCTGGTCGCTTGCGGGCAGCACTGGAGGCCCTGTCTGAGCAAGCACAGGTGCTGCAGAAGCGGGAACGCGAGCTGGGACTCAGCAGGATCCAGTGTGAGTTGCTGGCTCCGAAGCAGAAAGTGAGGCTCTGGTCCTCTCCTCGTGGTCTTCCTTGCTTGTCCACAGCCCCAGGGAGGTCCCCCGAGCTAGCAAGTTCCCCTTACTAGACTGAAAACCCCAGAATGCTCAGGGCTGATGCCCATATCTGGTGTCATATTCTCAGGAAGAAGGCTTGTCAGGGCCTGGGGCATCCAAAGGAGACAGAGGGAAATTGAGTCCCCAAGAGGGCTACCATGTTGAAAGTGTCATCTCTGTGAATGGCACCCCCTGGAGGTGTGCAGTGCATTGCCTGGTGTGGCTGGGAGCAGTGGATAGAGGCAAAGGAAGGACCAGGGAACCTCTGCCCTTCCCTTCCCAGGTAGAATAAGAGGGAAGGAGGTGGCTGGTTTTAGCTCAGTGGACAGAAGAGTTTCCTCTGAAGCCCAGTCACCCCTGGTGAAGCTTCAGTCCCCAGGGAGGGAGAGAGGGTTATGCACACTGAGGCTTCTAGGGGAGGTACCCAGCATCCCTGCCCCATGTGAGAGTATGGACAGTGCTACCCTGTGATGGTCTAGATACCTAAGCCTTTATGTGACCTGGTGGTCTCAGCGCACAGCTGACCCTCCTAGAGCCACTGCTCCCTACTGGCCAGGGAGGACCCTGCGAACCCAGTTGACATGCCTGCTCACTCTCCAGCATTCCACAACAGCAGCCCCTGTACTCTTTTTTTGTTGTTGTTGTTTTAAAATTTATTTATTTATTTATTTTTGGCTGTGTTGGGTCTTCGTTGCTGCACGCGGAGTTTCTCTAGTTGTGGCGAGTGGGGGCTACTCTTCGTTGTGGTGCGCCGGCTTCTCACTGCAGTGGCTTCTCTTGCTGCGGAGCACGGGCTCTAGCCACACGGGCTTCCGTAGTTGTGGCGCACGGGCTTAGTTACTCCACGGCATGTAGGATCTTCCCGGACCAGGGCTCAAACTTGTGTCCCCTGCATTGGCAGGAGGATTCTTAACCACTGCGCCACCAGGGAAGTCTCAGCCCCTGTACTCTTGCTGGAGCTCCAAAGCCATCAGGAGCTGGGCTGGAGAAGGTGATGTGTCTTGTGTCCAGCTGGAGGTGGAGGGTTTCACATCTGGAGCCAGTGGTGGTAACAGCTGTGCAGCTCCTCAGAGCTGCAGGGCACAGTCCCTTGTGTACAAGCCAGGGCACAGGTCCATGCTGGGCCCCCAGCTGGGCTTATCACAGCTGGTGGAGCAGGCAGGGCCTTGTGGAGTGAGCCTGCTTTATCAGGGGCTGCAGATGCTACCCTGCCGGGGGTGGGGGATGTGTGTCGTGAGACTGGGCCAGCCCTCTCCAGGGACTTGTGCTGCCTTCAGCCCTCCCCCCAGCAGGTGGACTGCTCTGTGGCCCGCCTGGAGCAGGAGAGGCTGTGGGGATCTCAGAGACAGAAGGAGTGGAGGAGGCCAGACCAGGACGCAGAAGACAAGTGAGGGTGCTCAGAGATGGGGGAGGGGCAGAGTGGCAGAAGACAAGTGAGGGTGCTCAGAGATGGGGGAGGGGCAGAGTGGCAGAGGACAAGTGAGGGTGCTCAGAGATGGGGGAGGGGCAGAGTGGCAGAAGACAAGTGAGGGTGCTCAGAGATGGGGGAGGGGCAGAGTGGCAGAAGACAAGTGAGGGTGCTCAGAGATGGGGGAGGGGCAGAGTGGCAGAGGACAAGTGAGGGTGCTCAGAGATGGGGGAGGGGCAGAGTGGCAGAGGACAAGTGAGGGTGCTCAGAGATGGGGGAGGGGCAGAGTGGCAGAAGACAAGTGAGGGTGCTCAGAGATGGGGGAGGGGCAGAGTGGCAGAAGACAAGTGAGGGTGCTCAGAGATGGGGGAGGGGCAGAGTGGCAGAGGACGGGCAGACAGTCCCTTCTGCCCCCATGATCCTGCTACTTACTGCAGACAGAGGTGGAAAAGGCCCAGCAGTGTTTGAACCAGATGGGCCGACAGTCCCTTGGCCCAGGGATCAGCCTGGGGCCCCCTGAGGTAGGGATGACCAGAGCCCCCCCTCCAAGTGGGTGCATGGCAGGGCCCTGAACACTGGCCCTCCCACACATTCGGCCCTCCCTATACTTCATTCCCAGGTCTTCATTCTTGGAGCAGTAGCTGGGGAAGGAGGCCAGTGCAGGGGCTTCTGTTCGGCCCAAGAGGGACGCCCCTCTCCCAAACATTTGGGAAGACCCTGCGATCATCCAGCTGACTCCTCTCACGGTTCAGATGGGAAAACAGTCCGGATGGTAGGGAAAAGCTTGTTCAGGGTCATAACAGTGTGGTCTGAAGATTGGGAGGAGCCCCCTAGACTGAATGTACCTGCAGGAGATGCTGGTGCCAGGCCTGCAAGGCCAGGAGCAGAGTTGGGATGGCAACAGGGCACAGGTACTTCAGGACCCAGATGGATTCTCGGTGGGGGTAGCTGAGACCCCTGCACAGGCTCAGGATACAGCCTTCCTGCAGGAACGGCTGCTGATGCTCACCCAGGTGGGTCAAGACAGGGAACTTGTCAGCCCTGCAGGGAACCCAGGGTACCACATGAGCCAGGCTATGCCCACCTGTGCCAGGGAGCAGAGAAGCAGGGGAACCTGGGCCCTGTGCTTGGGGGATTCTGAGGTTGAGTGGCCCTAAGGACACCATGGAGAAGAGAACGACCAGGAGGGACAGCTTGGAGCAGGGCCCCCACACAGCCCAACGCCAGAGAGCACGGTTCACACCCTTGTCCACCAAAACAGCACCCTCTGCTGGTGGGCAGCCAGGGACTGTCCAGCCTTAAATCATTTGGTCCAGAGTTGAAGCCTGGAGTTCTGAGAAGCCTCTGTGGGCCGGGGTGGTCAGAGAAGGGCTCCTGGAAGGGTTGACTCTCAGAGGATGCGGAGGTCAGGAACTCGGGAGGAGGGAGCTGCATGGGTAAAGACCCACGGGCTAGCTCAAGCAGACAGATCCCAGCCAGGGGAGGCTGAGCCATGACTCAGGATGGAGCGGGGTCTTCACAGGTAAACAAGAGACTCAGAAGAGCTGGGCCAGAGCCACCAGCAGCCAGGGGCTTGCTTGGAGCAGCTGCAGCAGCTGCAAGGAGAAAAGACGGTGTTGGAGTGCCACGTGCAGGCCCTGGAGGCAGAGCGTGTCTGGCTGCTTGGGGAGAAGTCGGTGCTGCTAGCAGCGCTGAGGGCAGCCCTGGGCCAGGAGGCCTGGTAAATGGCTGCTCGGGCCCACCCCTCAGTGCTCAAGCTGGGCTGGGGTGGGCGGTCCCGTTCTCACACTGGGTGAGATGGCCTGTGGGCAGGAGGTGGGCCAGCCTCTGTCACAGCCGGTAAAGGAAAGGAGCCCAGAACCCCAATCCCTAAATCACATGGCCAAGGCCAGACTCCCTTCCCCAGGTATCAACACTCCTGGTTGTCACATTCTGGCTCATTTATGGGAGCATGTGGGAAATATGTCAGCTTCAACAAGTCCTGTCTCCCCTACACATGGCTGAGCCCCTCCTGCTGGCCCAGGGCCAGGCTCAGGGGAGGTGAGATAACCTTAGCTGCTGAGCTCAAGGCAGGATGATTGGGAGTGGAAGTGCTCGGGACAGAGGGTTTTGTGTGTACAGGGAGCCGTGAAGGAGCGGTCTCTGTCCCAATCCCCATCCCTGCCATCAGGACATAGTGAGGACACCCATGCAACTTGGAAAGGAATCATTGAAAATGTATGAAAACAAGGTGTGGGTGATCTGAGGTCCATGCTGTGTCCAGACCACCCCATTTCTACTAGCACATTCAAGGTCCACGAGGTACCAGTGCCCCTCGGGAAAGAGCAGGAGGAGAAAGAATCACATCCCAGGCTTCATGAGAAGGTGGCTGAGCACTGGAAGGCATGCTGGCACCAGGTAGCAGTTGCTCTGAAATTCAGAGGAAGAACTACAGAGATTTCAGAAGCAGAATGAGGCCTGACCTCCCCAGGTTGGCGCATTCTGTCCACCCCTTTCCTCTCCCTCCCCGTTCTCTTCCCCACCGCCCTGTCCTTCCTCCTGCATGCCAATGAATCTCTTCCCCCTTCTTAGGATGTCCCGGCTTTGTCCTCCACTTCTTTCCCTTCTGCCTCTTCCTCATCATGCTCCGTCATTCTCCATTCATTCATTCAGCATGCATTTACAAACCACCCACTACGTGTCTGGCCCTCTTCTGTACACAGTAGAACCAAAGTAGGAGCAGACCACTCCCTGTCCCCAAATGCTTCTGGTATTGGGGGTGGGGAGAATCAAGCAGGCAATTATAATTTAATGTGCCTAATGAGGGGAGAGGCACTATAAAAGCTATGGGCAGGGCGGCAGATAGCAAAGTCCTCCCCAGAGAGGGGGCTTCTGAGCCTTGAAATCTTCGCTGAGGGATGAACAGGCATCTTCAAGGAACAAAAGAAAAAAGGGCATTTCAACAAGAGGGAAGAGCTCATGCAAAGGCCCAGAGAGGAGAGGCATGGAGGCGGGGGTGTTGTGAATAGTCCCTGACCCAAATGAGAAGTGGAGGAGGTGAGGAGTTGCTGTGAAGTGTGGGGGCCACAGCAAGGGCTTGCGGTCCCAGGCCCTGTCCACCCAACTTTACCTCTAGCTCCTCCTGGAGGAGGCCTCCTGCTGGCCAGCACCCTCCCTTAGTCTCCTGGCCAAATGCCTGTGTGCACGGGCAGACAGACAGTCGGACACACACACACACCAAGATATACATCAGACGCTCACCCAGAGACACGTGCGCTTGCTCCCAGATGTGCCCACACAGAGACACAGAGAAATAGATACAGACACCGAGGAGATGGCTCAGAGCCACAGGGATGGAGAGTTGTAAGGACCTGGATGGGATCCACGCTGTGCAGCAGGACCCCCACCAGAGGTGATCTGTTGCTATGGCTGGAAGCAGAGGGAGAGGGGTCTCAGCAGCAGTGCTTAGCTGGCCCGGGCCTCATAGAAGGTGGAGTTGGTCTAAACTGGTGAACCTGAAACTGGGGTCCAGAGCTGGGCTCTGAGAGGGCTGTTAGTTCCTCAAGGAAGCAAATTTGCAGTAACAGTCTGCAACTGCACATTTGTACAGAAAAAAATCTCGGTTTTTGTCTGTTTCTCAACCCAGACTCTTGAGGGTCGGAGATTGTCTCCCTGGGGCCTGGAGGGACTCTGTTCTTTACGGGGTGTGCAGTGGGTCATGTCAGCGAGAAGGTAGGGCACTCAGTGACCAAGGGCCAGGCCCTCTGGTCAGATTCAGGCTCTGGGAAGGCGGGAGGTGGTGCCAGGGGAGCCCTATGCAAACACCATGCAGTTGGCCCGTAACCAGTGCAGATGTGAGCCCCAGCTCGAGGATCTCCCAGCTCCGTGCCCCTCAGGGACTGCCCTGCCCTGTCTCCCTCTTTCCAGTCCCTGGGAGCTCCTCCCAGGACTAGGACTCACCTGTGAGTGAATGGGTGCCCCAGGCCCTGTGCTTGTCCAGGGAAGGTGACCTAGAAGTTGGCCCTGCATCATGGGCAGGGGTCCTGTGTAGAGCAGCCAATGGGCCAAACACAGCAGGGAGAGGGGGCAGCAGCCGGATAGGGTCTGATGCTGCATCAACATCTGGCTGCAGGGGACGTGAGGGGCACCCAGGGCCTCCAGCACTCTCCACCTCTAGTCCCATCCCCCACCTCAGGCTCCTTCCACCCTGACCCTCTCTGGGTCTCTACCTCAGTCTGTCTTCCTCTTCAATCCCAGAATTCTGTGGGCTTCACTGTCCCCAAATTAGTGGTTAAGACTGTGGGCTCTGGAGCCTGCCCACTGACTCCACATTATACTAGCTGTGTGCCCTTGGGCAAATTACTCCATTTTTCTGGCCCTCATTTGTAAGAACCAAGAACAGCAACAGCTTTCCTCCCCCAGCAGCTGGCTGTGAGGGTTAAACTGGACAAGCATGTTAGAGGCTCAGTGCTGTGCTGGACACGTGGCACATAGTCATGAGATGTTAGCTGCTACTGTTACAAACTTCATGCTGCTGCAGGCCTGGCCGCTTTGAGGCAAAAGTCTCCCTGCTGAATCAGGGTCCCTTTGGGGCCAAAGAGCTGCCATGGGGGTTTGATCTCATTCACCCTCTGTGTTAGCTTGCTAGGGCTGCCATAACCAAGGACCACAAAATGGGGGGCTTAACCAACAGAAACTTACTGTCTCAAAGTTCTGGAGGCTGGAGTCCGAGATCAAGATGTTGGCAGGGTTGGTTCCTTCTGAGGGCTGTGAGAGAGCATCTGTTCCTGCCTCTCCCCCAGCTTCTGGTGGTTGCTGACAGTCTTGGACATTCGCATCACCCCAGTCTCTGCCTTCATATTCACAGAGGACTCTCCCTGTGTGTATGTTTCTGTGTTCAAATTTCCCCTATTTATAAAGATACCAGTTACACTGAATTAGGGCCCACTCTAATGAGCTCATTTTAAATTTACTTCTGTAAAGACCCTGTCTCCAAATAAAGTCCCATCCTGGGGTAGTGGAGGTTAGAATGCAAACATACCTTTTTTTGTGGGGGACACAGTTCAACCCACAACACCCTCCAATTTGCTTCCTGCTACCTTCTTGTTGGGTGGGTTGGGTGTGACTTGGGATCTTGGGGACCCAGCTGTTCTTTGTCTTGTTTTTCCCCTCCCTTAATCCCAGGACCCTGGCACAGCCGCAGAGGGGCTGGAGTGTCCACGGGAGGGGCCGCTCAGTGAGCCCCCAGGCACCTCATCCACATACGGGTGAGGGAGGCAGACTGGGGTCCAGGCTGGAAATCAGGCTCCTCTCTGCAGGCCGGGCCCTGCCCAGACTCAAGAGCCTGTGTGGGGGTGTCTGTGGGCATGAGAGGATGGGGGTGGGGGCTCCCCTCAGATGGGGCTGCAATCTGCCCTTCACTGCCTGGGCCTGGCCAGTGACAGGAGCAAGACGCAGGCTCTGGAGAGGAAAAACAACCAGATGACTGCCAGGATCCAGAGGTGGAAGGTGGGAGGAGCTAGGGGCTGCCTGGGGTGGGGGGAGTTGGGGCCCACCTGGGGTCAGGGCCCCCAGAAGCCCTTCCTGACGATCCTAGAGTCTTCCCCAAGCCTGAAACCAGGGACCTAGTGCAAAAAAGTAAGCAGCCCGGGCTCCGTCACAGGCACTAGCCCCTTCCCCTCATGGTGCCTCAGCTTCCCTGGCTGTATAATGGGTCGCAAACTCCCTGACCTGGCCCCTGTAAGTACCTGGGGGCTCAGGTCCAGGGTGTGGGGCCTCTTGGGCTAAGGCAGCCCTTCTGTCCACAAATGGACGAGGGCCTCTCACTCCAGTCTGAGCTGGATGCCTGGGGGCAGGAGCAGGACTCTGGGTGCAGCTGGCACCGGAACCTGCAGCGTGAGCTACTAGGGGCAAGGGTAGGTGCCCTCGGTTGAGTGTGGCCCGGGCCTGCCCACACCCCAGGACAGGGACATGAGAACCTGGACAGTCCAGCCGGCTGAGAAGGAAGGCCAGCCGCCCAGGTGTTCCCGAGTCCTAGGCACCCGCCCTCTTCCCACAGGTGCGGGCCCCGGCAGAGACCCCAGGCAGGCTCTGAGTCTGTGCACGCAAGGTGGGCTCCACCCCATCCCCAGCCCCCTGTGGAGGTCTGGGCCCAGCTTGGCTTCTCTCTGGGGACCAGACTGGCATTTACTGAGTAGGCACCAGCCAAGCCCACTCCCCTCAGCCTCCAGTCCCATAGTCTGCAGGGGAGGCCACTCTGGAATCCTCCCTGGGCCTCTCAGGCAGCAGGGTTTCCAAGAACACAGAGATGGGGGTTGTGGCCAGGTGGCCTTGGACAAACCCTCTGCTGACTCTGGGCTCAGGTCCCCATCTGTGCACTGGGCCTGGTGTCGGCAGGACTCAGGGGTTCCTGACCCTCACTGATACTGTGACCCTATTTAGTTTACCCATTAGGTTGCTGTCCCTGGGTCACACTCCAGATCTTTAGGGCCTGTGTCCCAGTGGAGTGGCCCACTGTCCTTGGTTGGGCTAATGACATTCAGAATGGGATGTGGGCAAGGCCTGCCCCAGGTGCTGCCAGAGCCGAGGCCTGCAGGGAAACCCAAGCAGTGTCCAGGGACCACCCCCGCCCCACCCACCAGTGGCAGAGGGGAAAGCTTGGGAGCAGGCAGGGGCAGAGCCACTGCAGCCCCACTGGGAGGTGAGAGCTGGCCTGGGTTGGTCCTGGCTGCCCTCCCTCAGGGCTGGGGACAGGGCCTCCCAGGCAGAGGATGCAGCTGTGTGGACTGGGCCCTCTAAGACCACACTGGGTCCTTGTGGCCCGGAAACTGAGGCCGAGGCCACCTGGAGAGGTGAAGGTAGGGTGAACTCCGGAGGCGGGGAGGGGAAGGCTTGTTGGAACCAGTGAATCGGGATCAGGATGTCTCCTCCGAGGGCCAAGAGCTGAGCCTAGACCCACTGCAGGCTGGACCCCAGGCTGCCCTGCTTTTGCATGGTCTCGGGGTGGCCCTGGGTGGGGACCAGGCACTCACTCCTTGGCAGGGTGGGCTCACCAGTCAACACAAGGCAAGTGCATCACGGTCAAGGCTCTGTGGGCCTGGCCTGGTGCACAGGGACCCAGTGCAGGGAGAGAGGGGAGGATCTGGAGACAGAGGGGGATTTGGAGACCGAGGCCTGCCCTTAGGAAGCTCTCGGGCTGGAAGGAATTAGTCATACAGGAAGCACTGAGGGAGTTTCACCCATCAATATTTTTGGATTCAGGGAAATTTTTAGTCACCTAAAAATTTGGAGGGGAAGAAAGAGGCCATCTTGCTCCTTCCCCCTAGTGCTGTTCCATCAGCTTCTCCCAGCACCTGATAGTCATCTGTCCCTTCTTTGGGTCAAGGCATAGTCCCAGGCAGGCCCCTGTGAGAATGGAGTGGGGTGATGTCCTTGGAGAAGCTGGAGGCTCAGCAGCTGGTCCTGGAGGGTCCCCAGAACCAGGGGCTCAACTCACCCCCACCTCTGTGCCGCTGCCAGGCCTGCATGCCCAGGGAGGGACCCACAGTCTCCCCTGCCCATTCCTGGTCACACTGTGGCCACTGGCTTTCCCTTCCTCGACTCCCTACTCAAGTCCCTCCCAAGCCCTCACTGCCCCCTTCCCGACAGGGCTGAAGCCCTTGAATGTGCTCACTGCCTCTCCCCACTGCCCCTCAAGGTGGCAGAGAGCCTTGCTGAGAAGCTGAGGCTGGAGCAGCAGCTGAGGACTCTGGAGCAGGAGCTGGTGGGAAAGTGAGGACCACAGGCGGTGAGGGGCACCCGGATCTGAGGGGCTCACGGGGAGAAACCCCCCTCCCTCACAGAGATGCTCACCAGGCCCCACAGCTCTTCCCCTGCCCCTGAGAATCTGGGGCAGGTGGCAGGGGGCGTTTGGGGACAAGCTGTTAAGTGAGCCCTCTCATCCCCTCGGGGGGATACTGATGGGCCTGGGGCCTGATGTATCGCCCTGTCTGCCTTCTCCTCTCTGAAGAGGGGAATCTAGGGGAAGAAGCAGGAGGGAGCGTGGCTAGGTGGGTTCTGGGGGCACAGGGAGTCAGGATGTCTGGGTTCCTGGGCCTGGTGTCAGAGATTGAAGGAGAGTGGCCTTCAGAGCTGAAAAGTCCTGTGCTCGAGTCAGCTTCACCACCAACCAACTAGGTGAGCATGAGCAAGTCTGCCTTCTCTAAGCCTCAGTTTCCTCATCTGCAAAATGGGGATACTGACAGTACCTACCTCAAAGGACGATGTGAGGATTACACGAGACAGTGCATGGAGCACAGTGCCTGTTTCCAGTCCCCCTAAGCTTCCTGATACCTGGGGTCCAGTTTGGGTGAGTCAGTATTAAAACCATAAAACCACAGAGATGTGCCCAAGACCAACTGTGTATGGGGCTTCAGTCACAAAGTCTATCCATTGTTCCACCAACTAGGCATTGTTTGCACTTCTTATTAAGTTCAGGAAACAATTTGATATAATGTGCAGCCACCAGTGATAGACAATGTAGCAATGCCCACGACCAGGAGCTTGAATACTGTTAGTTCTTGGATCCTATTTCACTCTTACCAAGGGCCTCATCTTTATGACCCTGCATGGAGGAGCTGGATGGGGTGGGGGATCCTGTCTTTTGCCTCATCTGCTCTCTGGGGATCCCGGGGGAAGGGAGGTAGATCCGTCAGTGGACCCTCAGGCTGGGAACTGTGTCCACAGGGAACAGGAGCTGGTGCAGCTCCGAGCATCAAGGGCTCCAGCGCCGGGAGGACAGGAGCCTCCATCCGCCTCTCAACTCCTGAAGGTAGCATTTGGGGATTCTCCAGAGGGACAGGCAGAGTGACCCCTGCCTCCCTGTGGGACCCAGGCCCATTTTCTCTCTCTGTCTTCGTCTCCCTATCCGCAAGTTGGAGGGGGAAACAGAGGCTCGAAGGGTCCCTCCAGCTTGGACCTTTGCTGGTTCTCCTGGATTCCTCAACTGCCCACCCTTCCCTGGCAGAGGTGGAGCTACCGCATACCTGGTACCTGCCCTGCCTCTGCGCCCTCTGTGGGGGTCAGCCTCTGCCTCTGCCTCATCTGCTTCCAGATCTTAGCCACAGCCCTGGAACCAGAGGAGAGGAGCATCTGAGAAGCAGCCAGGGGCAGTGCCCAGGCTGGGGAAGAAAGGTGGCGTGGAGACTGAGGCCCAGAGCCACGAGGGAACAGATTCACAGCCTCGCTCTGCAGCATAAGAGATTGAGGTCAGCCCCTGGCCCAGCCCCAGGGAGCCGGGCAGTCCTGGCACAGAGGGCCTGGATTGATAGGCCTCAGGAAACCAAGCGGGGACAAAGACTCTTGGGGAGAGGGGAGGCCCCGGTGGCTATGCCTTTAGCCCCCAAGGCCAAAGTCTCTGTCAGGCCTATTGTAGGTGGCTGCAGTAAGAGGCTGTCATTGTCCCCCACCTGCCACGGGGCCTGAAATGCTCATGCCGGCACAAGGTTCCTGACTCTCAGTGGTTGAGGCCACCTGGCTCTTTCCCAGGGGGACCCTGTGGCTCAGAGTAGAGCTGGGCAGGGAGTGGCCAAGTGGGGATGCTGGGGTCCTTGTGGGGCTTGGTTGGCCCACTCATTGCCCCAGTGCCAGCAGAGTGATGGCTGGGACCCTCTGTCTTACTGGTGAAGGCCTTGGGCACTGGGCTTTAGGCTTTTCAAAGTGAGTTTTCATTTACTTGTGCTTCATTCAAATCACTCTACAGTTTCCATTTCACAGACAGGAAACTGCCCAGAGAAGGGCAGTAACTTGCCCTAGATCACACAGCAAAACAGCAGCTAAGCCCCCTGGTTCCCTAACCTGTCCCAGAAAGGTGGTTTCTCATTTCACACTGCCTATTCTGAGCTTGACAGCAGGACCATCTTCAATGGCCACAGGCCAGGCCTGCTTAGGGTTGTCATCCCCCTCAAGGTCATCTGGCCATTTTTCTTTTTCTGAACTTCCCTCCCCACCCTCCTCTGTGCTTCCTTCCCCTACAGAGCTCTGTCAGCTGGGCCCCATGCCCCCCAGAACCATCCTCGATGCTGTCACTGAACGCTCCCCCCATCTACTGCCTTAAGTGAAGCAGGGTTTTGCAGAGGGGGACTCTGGCAGGGTGATGGGACAGAACATCTTTGGGATTGTTTCTCCAGCATTGTCCTCCACAAAATGTTCTCTGCCCTCCCTGCCATATACAGGCTACTGTGGGGGCTGCCAAGTTCTCAACTGATTGGTCCAGCACTGGGTGCTGAACCCAACTGAACCAATGGTCTCCTTCCTGGGGTCACTGGACTTAAGACAAAAGAGTAATCTTTCCAGAGCTGAAGACTGGACACATAAAACTGGGGAGCGGTCAACCGCCCTGTTTTTCTCTGCGGAAAAAGTTGTATTTCAGTAAGAGCAAATGGAGCTGATGATTCCCAGAAAGTGAAATAGGGATGGAGAGATTTTGGTTCAGCCCAGGGGGTCTCATGCATGCAGAAGACATAAACTTGACCTTTGGGATGGTCATCTCACCTTGCTCTGTAGCTCAGGCGTCAGGCTGAGCTGGTCTTCAGGACAGGAGGGGAGGAATACCTTCCACAGGCAGCGCTTCTGGGTTCCAGACCCTTCCTGAGGCCAGCCCCAGGTCCCATTGCCCTTGGGCTCCTCCACACACCCTGGTGTCGGAGAATAAATACCCGTCCTGTCTGCTCGTATGGGCCTGAGCGATTTGGGTCCCTTACGAGGGAATGCCTCCAAACCAGATGGCTGCCCCCCTGTCCCAAAGGCCCTCCCGATAGGCGGAGCATTGCCCTCCACCGTCGTATCTCAGACCCGGCTCCGGTTTGTTCCCCTGGCACAGAAGGCCACCCCACTACCCCTTTGCCTTCTTGTGTGTCCCTGTGTCCCAGCTGCTGACGGGGTTTGTACTCACTGTCTCCAAGCGCAGCGGGGGCTCCCACTCTTCCCAGTCCTGCTGGTCTGGTCGGTTCCTTCTCCCCTTCCTTCCGGTGGTGATTACAAACCTTCTCTTTCAGAAGTCCCAAGCCACCAACTCCCCCTCCTTTCCGGGCAGTAACCGGCACTTCATTTCACAGGGAGGCGGGCGGAGACGCTGTCTGCCCCAGGCCCTTCCCAGCCACCCCCCACCCCCGCTCGCCCCATTGGCTGCGCGGAGGGCACATGCCCAGCCCTGGCCAATGAGGTGGGGGAAGCTGCGGCTCGTGGCTGGGAAAGCTGGTCCCGGAGATGCTCATGTCCCTCAGGTGACCCCCCTGTTGTGCGAGGCTTAGGGGGTCGGGTGGAGCCAGAGCCGAGACGTGGGATGATCAGACCCCCCCCTCCCCGCGTCCTCTGCTTCCCTCTCGTCACCACGCTGGGTTACCCCTGACCTAAACTGAAAAGAGGCATCTGCGGGAGAAGTTGGACAGCTGCATTAAGAGTCCGTTCCCAGCCCTGCCATTCACTACGTATATGAACTCGTGCACACTTCTTCTCTTCAGTTTCTTCATCTGTAAAATGAACAAAGTCACTGCCTCACAGGTCTATGGGTGCGGTGTTAAATGAGACACTGAGCACAGAGTGCTTTGCCTCGCTCGTGGTTAGGGCAGATTCTGGACCCCGTAGCCACCGACTGCTCTTCTCACAGCTCTGGGACCTCGTGCTAGTTACTCAACCTCTCCGCGCCTCCAAATTCATAAATGTGTAGAGGAGCAAGAGAGTTAATTTATGCAAAGAACTTAAACCACACCTGGCATACACCAGTGTTCAGTAATCGGTAATTTCACAGCCTTCTTATTACCATCAGTGCCATCCCATGTCCTGGGGCACACGTTCAGAGTTCCTCTGGGGTACAAACCTGGGAGCACAATTGCTGGGCCCCAGGGCATGGGCACGTTCCACTTTACTAGGTACAGCCAAAGTGTTTTCCAGAGTTAGGCTAATTTACACTCCCCCCGGCAATCTGTGAGAGTTCCCATTGCTCCCCATCCTCGCCAAGGCCTGGTATTTTAAGACTACAGTTTGTGCCAATCTGATGGTGTGGAATGGTTTTTTGTGCAATTCCCTGATTACTAATGAGGACCATTTTATTTCCTCTTCTGCCAGACACCTGTTCATGACTTTGCCCCCTCTCCTCAATCCTTTTTGCTTTTGTTTTGCTTTTAAATAAGCATTTAAAAAAGACAGAAAGAAGTTCTGACTAGTTGTGTGTTACAAGTTATCTCCTCCCAGTTTGTCTTTTTATCTATGGTACCTTTTGATGAACTTTTTTCGGAGGGTCTAGTTTGAGGAATTCTTCCTTTTCTCGAGGTCTTAGATATTCTCCTATATTTTTTTCTGTTAATTTAGAGTGGGATGGAATTGCAGTGGCTCAGTGCCTTGTTCTTCTCAGATTCTCCATCTCTATCAGGAGGCTTATTCAGCTGCCACTTCTCCCTCAGCATCCCCTCACATCTACTCCATACTTTTTCTATCTCGTATGTCTCTGGACCCTGCTTCTCCTCATCTCTGGGCCGCCTCCTATACCAGGCCCACTGAATCTCCATGTGGCAGCCTCCTGGTGTGTCACAGGAGGTTGTGATGTGTGATCCCAACTACTGCTTAGTAATTAAAGTACTAAAGGGTTGGTTATTTCTTTCAAAAGATTTTAAAGAATCAGTGAGAGGTTCAAGACTGTCCCAGTGTCACCCTCACTTTCTAGCACTTCAAAATGGCAGAGAGAACCCCACCTGTGCCTCAGAGGTTGCAGACAGGCGAGGTATATGTTGTTATGGATGGAGGAGGGCAATCACAAACCCACCCAGTGCTTTACTTCTCTGCCCATTTCTTTTGGTTTTGCCAAAACCAGGTTGTGCCCATACGATGCGCATCGTGGCAGAGAAAAAGGCTGAGCAGTCTGGGTATAGGCCTGTTTCAGTGGCAGTGTCCCAGGGTGTCCATGCCTAGAATGTCTCCCAGCTCCAGATCACCCTTCTAGAAAAGCCTCTTTCTAAGCCTATGTCCTCCTTAAAACATGTCAGCAGGGTCCCGATGCTCAGAGGATGGTGCCCAAATTCCTTAGCCTGGGCTCCATCCTAGCCCCAGCCACACTTCTTTCCAGCACACCCCAACCCTAGGCACTGCCCACAGTTCCCCAATGGCAGGTCCTTTGATGCCACCGAGCTTCCACATGTATCACTTCCTCTGCTCTTCCTCACGTCTCCAGTTGGCCACCTCATTCTTCTAGCTGAAATGTCCGCTGCTGGGAAGCCTTCCAGAGATTCCCTAGTGAGCTGCTCCAGCATTTATCTACCCCACTGGTCCCAGTCATGCTGTATTCTAAAGACTCGGTTTTTGTCTAGAGTCGTGTGTGCCTCCCAGACAAGAGTGTGAGCTCTGTGAGCGTGGGGACTGTACTTATTCAGCAGGAGCTCAAAGAGGGCTTGCTCATGGAGGAGACCCCTGGCCCTGTGCCTGCTGGGACCCTCGCGTGACACTAGGGGAGTCAGTTTTGGTGATCATGCAATGTCAGCGGTGCCCAGCTAATACAGAAGACAGGCTGAGAGTAAGCGCTTTGGGAAAACGATGGGTGAGCAGCGAAGAAGAGAAGGGTTAGGAAAAATGAAGGGATCAGAGGAGTAGTTCACTTAGCCCCTTTTATTCTGAAGGTCCTCACCTCTTCCCTAGTACTGTCAAATGAAAGAGTCACTGAAAGCGCCCGCGAGACCTGCTTGTGTGAAGAGGTAGAGGTTTATTGAAATATAAACATTCGAGAACATGTAAGATAGAAAATGACCACAACATATACAGACACTTGCTGCAAGAGGACTTCTGAGGTATTTATCCACTGCCTAGGCTACCCATGTGCTATCACATTTTTTCCTGGTTAAATACAAGTAAGATGGGGAAGGGGAGGGGACGGAGCGGCCCTGGCCAATGGCTGCCATGTGACCTCAGGGCTGCACCGTCAGGAGAGCTCCTCTTGGCCCAGGGCCCCATTCTGGGGGCACCTGCCTGCGCTCCCACCCTCGGGCTTTCAGGCTGAGACCCTGCTGTTGCCCCTGAGGGCAGCGAGGGCCTGCTGAGAGGGCAAGCTGGGCAAGCTGCCTGAGGAAAGGGAGAGGATCCAACAACCAGGAAGACACAGTGCACCACCCCTGTGTCCTCCAGGTGGGAAGAGTCCATCCTTTGTGACCAAAGCCCTGAGAAAGACACACTGGCCAAATGTCTGCGATGCCTTCAAGTGGGCCCAGCGCCAGCCAACCGGGCTCCTCCCTGACACAGACCTCAGAGGCCCTTCTCTGCCAGGCCCTGCGCCGGCCTGGTGAGGCCAGGAGAGGGTCAGCCCCCAGTGGATGGGGCTGTGTGTGTGAGTATGTGTGAGTGTGAGACAGTGTGGAGGGCTAGGGAAGGGAGAGAAGATGCAATCAGTGCAGCTGCAGCTCACTGGGCTGAGGTATGCGTTTTGTGCTCAAGCGTATGATTTCCCTTTCCTTTCCTAGATGGACTGAGCGTTAGTTGTGCGTGGGCTTGTGCCACCATGGTCTCCCAGCGCCACAGCGCGACGATATCACAGCGGGTGGGGTTCCACTGAACACTGCAGGGCTTACTCGATTGAGAGGTGAGCCTTGTGTGAGAATCACCTCTTTTTTATGACACAGGAACAGCCCAGTCCACCCCAGGGTCCAAGAGGAGAGACAGAGCTCTTTCAGCATCTCCTCACCCTCTGGGGCAGCTCGACTTCTCCAAGGCCCATGGCCTCCACAGCCCGCTCCTGCCCTGAGGTGGGAATGTTGAGTGAAGGGAAGATGGCCTGCCCCCACCCTGGCAAGCTGGGCGCTGGGGTTTGGGACTGCCCTGCTCTGGTGGGAAATGGGTCAAGGGCCATCTTGAGAACCGGTGTGGTTTCACGATCCAACCTGCGTGAGAGCGGGCCTCTCCGTTCCACCTCCTCCTGCCACTGTGATCCCTGAGTCATCTCTCCTGCTGCCTCGCTCGCACCCTCACTGGGGTCTTAGGGAAGGGCCGGAGGGGCTGGGGTACCAAATCATTTGCTCGGCTTTGGGGGTGATCTGCTTTCATTTCTTTGGTGCTACAATAACAACAATAAAAATTTTAAAGTAAAAAAAAACACAAAAGTCAGCAAACACATATAAAAAAGATTTCAGAGATGCAAATACTTCCTGAAGAATCAAACATCAACAGTTACAAATCTGAGGTATTTCAATGAACCTGACATTGGCAGGTTTGGGCCCCACGAGAAGAAGAGGGGCCCAAGGGACAAGTGGGCTGTTTCCTGGGAGAGCTGGCCAACAGGGATGAGTGGGGGTGTGAGGTCTGGGAGGGTCAGAAAAGGGTCAGTGGAGTGGGTGCCAGGGCCTGCCTGGGCAGCCCCTGAGGCTCTGCCTCTCCCTCAGCAGATGCCCAGCAGGCCCTGGGTCCTGAGGAACTGCCCTCATGATCCCTGTCTTGGGGACCATTACAAGGGGGATATGGGGCCCTGAGGACTGCTTCAAGACTTGAATTTGAGAGACCCACACCCCAAGAACCAAACATGGGAGGCAAGGTGGGCTGGGAGGACCCCATGCCATGCTCAGCAGAGAAGGGCCACAAAGACATGCTCTTGGCTCCTAGCAGCCCCACACTGGAGTCAAAGATTGGGGGACTGAGCAGGGGAAGAGACCAGTGACCCTGGGGTCATGGCAGAAGGCAGGGGAAGGGAAATAAATTAAAGGGGAAGGGATGTGGAGGGCCTCCAGCCCTGTGTCAGCTTACAGATTGTCAATACATTGTGCCCGGGATGGGAGGTGGCCTGGGAGCCCTGGAGGAAGCTGGACGCCCACAGACCCCGCCCAGTTCTCCAGGACAATCCCTGATTGGACAACGCTGCCCTGTCAGGCCCCTCCAGCCTCTCCTTGCCTCTAGAGTACAGCAGGACCTGGTGGAGCCTGGACAGATGGACAGGTCCAAACTCTCAACATCTGGCCAAATGGTGTTTGATGTGGGCTCCATGAGATGAGGTAAATTCTGTGCATCAACTTCCTCCACTCTCGATGGGAGGGTGGAGGGAGTCGGGAGCTGGGTCCTGCCCCTCAGAGGGACCAGCTGGTGGAGGGCTCTGCACTGGGGGTGCCCCGGGACGAGGTAGGACTTGGCGAGCAGTGAGAACTGCTGCTGCTGCTGGCGCTGCTGCCGATGCTCTGGGGAGCGGATCCTGCGATGAGGTGGACCACAGGTTTCTGGGCAAACAGCACACCTGAGCGAGTGGGGGCGGGGAGAAGGAAGTGTGAGCACATGGGCAGAGGAGGGACAGGTTCAGGGGTTCAGTTCATTCCACTGTATCTATTGCCGCCTAACTCTGGGCGAAGAGGCTCCATGCTGGACACTGCGCTAGGTGACGACACTGCCCCGCCTGCAGGTGCTTACAGGCTGGTGAGGGGGACAGAGTCATTTTGCTGAAATCTCACAAAGGCTCTAAGTGAAGTGTACCCAGTGTGTTGTGGGGAAAAAAGGCGGCTTTGGAGGGCAGGGGAAAGTGGGTAAGGAGAAGCTCTGGCGGGAGAGCATGCCTGGATTTTTTAGAAAAAGTGGCCACATGACGAGGAGGAGACGGTGTGGCAGGCAGAGGAAATCTGAGAGAACAAAGAACAGAGAGAGGCGGCGAACGTGCTGGAGGCTGGTGCAGCAGTGCGGTAGGCCTGGGGGGGAGCTGAAGGCAGGCATGCGGCACAGGAGGCTGGAGAGGTGGGAGGGCGAGGAAATGGAGGCCTGCGTGTCTCTAGGCTGCCGGGGTCTTACCCTGTGGGGCTTGTGAAGCCCCTGCAAGTTTTAAGAAGGGGAAGAAGGGGACGGACATCATGAGGTGGGCATTTCAGAGCTCTCTGTGGGGCTGGGAGGATGTGGGTGGATGGAAGCCTGCAAGTAAGCTACTCTAACAGGGGAGAAGAGAGGTCTGAACCAGGGCCATGCGGCGGGGACGCAGCAGAGCAGCGGCATCTGCTGAGCTCTGGGGGGCGATGGGCCTGAGGGGCTCTCAGGAATGACTTCCAGGCTCCGGGCCTGGGTGACTGCACAGCCACTGAGAAAGGACACAGGTGGGACAGGATTGAGGCAGGTGAGGTTTGGGGAGCCTTCAACTCTCTTCTGACTGCTCCCCATGCTGAGGGGGAGGAGGCATATCCTCCTCTCTCCTGAGAGAGGATGAGAGGAGATGCAGAGCCAGGCACTGATCTCCCCCTTCCCTGCTTTCTGCACAGACCCACTCCCAACCCCAAAACCTCCTCGACCACACGGCACCACCAGAAGGCAAAGGGCATCCAGGCCCTACCCGCCGGCTCGCCCAGTCTCCTTGAGGGGTCTGTGTTAGGCAGAGACCTTTGAATGTGGCGTGGTCTCTGAAGCACTGACTCTGTGGTGATTGGCTAGGCAACTTGGCATCCCTGCTTCTCTGCAGGCTGCTTCCAGGAACTCTGCCCCTTCCCTGGCCCCAAGCGTGATGCCCCCAGCAGGTGGCCCGGCAGAGATCCAGAGCGGCCTTGGCCCCAGTCCCCAGAGTAGGAGCACTCAAAGCATGCCCTGTGGAAATGCCCCTGGTTTCGATAGAAGGTGCAGCTCTAACCCCCCTCCACTGGGCACCTCCCCATGCCCTCTCTAAAACAGGTGGTTGATGCCCAGGCTCCCAGCAGGAGGCCACTGGCCAGTGTGCCCATGCTCTGGGGCCCCCACTCATCAAGCTGTGCTTAACAAGAGTCAGCTGGAGGGACTTACCTGGTGGCACAGTGGTCAAGAATCCGCCTGCCAACGCAGGGGACACAGGTTCAATCCCTACTCCGGGAAGATCCCACATGCCGCGGAGCAACTAAGCCCACGCACCACAACTACTGAAGCCCGTATGCTGCAACTACTGAAGCCCACGCGCTGCAACTACTGAAGCCCGCGGGCCTAGAGCCCGTGCTCCGCAACAAGAGAAGCCACCACAATGAGTAGCCCGCGCACCGCAACGAAGAGCAGCCCCCACTCGCCACAACTAGAGAAAGCCCATGCGCAGCAACACAGACCCAATGCAGCCAAAAAAACAAACAAAAAAAAAAACCAGTCAGCTGGCTTTATCCCCAAACTCATCCCTACACCAACAAAATGGGAGTGGGAAACGGATTGCTGTTTCTATGAAAACTAAGTTGAACACCTTGGAAAGTCTTCGTAAAGGTGGTAAACCAACCAACCAACAAAAAACTGTTGCTAAATTAGATTTAGGGAGAGACAATTGTAAAAGACTGGGGGGAAAATCATGAAAATATAGGCTGATTCTGCTGCACTCAGATTCCTTTGCCTGTGTCAGTTCTTGGACCATGACAGATGATGTTTAGGAAGAGAACAGCTGAACCAGTCAAAGAAAGGAGACCCATGCATTGAAAGACTGTAATGGTGGACACTGATTTAACTTACAATACAATGTTAAAGGTGTGGATAGAGTTGATTATGATTCTTTACGTTAAATGACTTTTTCAAATAACGAGCCAACCACTGGTCGAAAAAGGGTTAGACAAGGGGTCTCCATCACTTTGTCAAAGGTGGAGGGGGATCTGTCATCCTATTAGCAATCCTCAGCCCTCCTCGTCCAAAGAACTACTTTACCTTTGGAACCTTGAAAGGAAGCCACCCCTGGGAAGGTGTTCAGACAGGAGGGTGACAAGGGGGTCCTGCAGGGAGCTGTACTGAGGCTGGCTGCCCCCCTGCCGCCTCCTTCAGAGCGCCAAGAGCCTCACCTGCATAAGTGGTGCCGTCGATGTCCACAGACATGTTGATGCTCCCAATGCTGCTCGTGGTCAGGTTCAGTGCTGCAGCCGAGGCCTCTGCTCTGTCCTCTGCTGGGGACAAGGGAGACAGCAGGCCCGGTCAAGCCCTCCGGCATTTCTGTCGTTCCCTCCAAGGCTCTCCCGCCCTCCCGGCCTGGCCACAGCAGGCTGAGGCCTCCCAGAGTTAGAAAGCACCTGGATAACCTTCCGCCGAGTGTAAGGTGTGGCAGGAGAACCAGGCTGGTGAACGTCCTACGGCTGTCTTTCTCCACTGAACCACTTCACCTTCCCAACTCCCTCTGCTCTCAGAGAAGAGGGATCACATAGACAAGGAGGCTGACCTCAGCTCGCAGCTGCGCACTGATGCTTTCAACACGATTCAGCAAACCCTGAGCACCCACTATCCACTGGGTGGGGCATCAGAGGTCACTAAGACCCAGTCCCTTCCTCTGAGGATTCGCCTTGCCTCCTCCTCCCCGTAACCAGGCTGGGAGGTCCTCAAGGAGAGGGTCTACCTGCCCAGCACCTGGCGCTCCCTCTCAATCTGAGCCATCCGTGGTTTGTGGAAGGCTGCAGGCGCTGGAACACAGGGCCTCTGCCCTTTCATGATGTTGAGAGCCAAGAATTCTTCCAGATGAGCTGCCTCATCTACTAGCCTCTGGCTTGTGCAGGGCCAGGGGCACCTGGCCTGAGTGGGTAAAGAGGGCAGAGCCCTGCTGTCTGGGCTGTCGCCTCCAGTTCCCTTCAGCTCCTCGCCGGGGGGAGAGGGACAGGGAGGGGCTGCCTGGGAACACGCACAGCTCTCTTCACACCTGATTTCTTCCCAACACGAGCCTGCTCATGTTTGTTCTGAGACAGAGTCAAGAATGGCAAAGAAAATGTGTGTGAGGGGGAAAGAGGAGAAAGGGGAACAAGGGATGTGGAGTGTGTGGTTCGGGGGGGCGGGGAGAAGGTGGGGCACCTGAAAAATGTGGAGGGGAAGGGAAAAGATGCCAGTTATGCTGCCAAACTTGTATTTCCTCCTGCCCTCTCTCCCGGGGGTCACGGGCAGCCTGGCCTGAGGCAGCTCTGGCCCCTCACTGAGCCTCCGGAACGGAGGTGCTGTCTTTCTCCCAGACGGTGAGGCACGGGGGTGAAGGGCGAGCCCTTTAATTGAGACAGATCAAAAGGCAGGAGGGGACAGGGAAGACACAGCAGCTGTCCCTCAAGGTCTCCTGCTCCTCCTCCTTGAACAACTGCTTTTCCTCTTTGCTAGAGACCAGGGCACGCCTGAGGCAACTGCAGGTCCCCTGGAAAATGACTTCAGCTTTGGTGAACTGAGATCTCTGTGGCCACCAAAGCCTCAGGTGGCTCTTTGGCCTCTAGATCCATCTGGAGGCCAGGGGGGCAGAACCTGGAGGGGCTCCACCCCAGTCCCCGGGACGTAAACGGGCCCTCGAATGGAGCCGGGGTTTGGCGCCTGCGCCCGGCGCTCACCCCTGCCGTTGATCCTGATCTTCATGGGCAGCTGCCGCGCCATGCTGAAGAAGTTGCGCTGGAAGGCCTGCTGCACCAGGCGCTGCTCCTCCTCTGACAGCCTGGACGCCTTCTTCTCAGGGGGCTCCCCCGACTCCAGCCGCTCCCGCAGCTGCTCCAGCGTGGCCGTCCGGGTACCCGCCTGCTGGCTGGCCAAGGTCACGGGCACAGCCAGGCGATTTGGCACGGGCACGGTTGTCACTGGGACTCCATCACCTGACAAAGGCACCAGAGCTGGACCCAACCCATAACCCACCCTCCCACCTGTGTCTTGGACCCAGGGAACTTGGCGTCCTTCCTCCCTGCCCTTCCTCCTCACAAGGGCCCTGCAGACCTTTCCTGAGAGTGGTTGCTGGGGATATCCGAGGGCCACTGGCATTGGTGCCACTGCCGGAGCCCAGCCCGAGGATGGGGAAGCGGATCTTGGGTGGGGAGAGGAGGGCAGGGGCCCCAGCGGCAGCGGCAGAGGCAGCAGCGGGCGAGTAGCCAAAGAGGGAGGAGCTGTAGCTGGGCCGGCGGCCCTCCCTCCGGTTGCCGTCAATGGCTGCCTGGAGCTCGGCCGGGGAGCTCAAGGCTTTCTTCTCACACTCGTAGGCATAGAGATACTTCATATACCTGGAGGGAAGGAAGGAAGGAAGCCAGAGTCATCCAAAATGTGGCATGAGGACTGCCCAGTTTAAGTCGATGGGCCTCTGGAAGCAGGCTCTGTGGGGCAGGCTCTGTCCTCTAGGACAAAGGAGCACAACCTGGTGCACCCGATGGAAGAGGAACCTCCCGGACAGCGATGCCCCACCCCAGGCCCTCTAACTGCTACCCAATTCTAAACGCAGCTCGAAGTGGAGGCAAGGTTCATTAGGGAAATAGATATTTTCGCTAACGTTTCATGTTTGTGTGGCGCCTTTCTAGTGCCCTGGGAGAAATGAGAAATGCCATGTTTTGCAATGTCTTTCTGGCTCCTTGATCTCCTAACCGTTCTGAGTCAGGCTGGTCAGACAGGAGCAATTCTTCCCACTGTGTGTGGACCTAGAAGTGCTGTCCCTCTTTGTGTCAGATGCCCCAAGAAGCAATTCGCTACCCAAGAACCTTGGGAGAAGGACTGCTATGCTGGATATTGCTCTGTTCCCAACTTCTCCTGGAACAGTTTCACTAGATAAAACCCTTCTACTTTTCAACAAGGCCTTAACATGCCACCTAACCTATACATGGCTGATCTTTCCGTATTTTTCACAGAACAACGTCCAGAGTTCTGAAAGAACAGATTCCCCTCTGGCCCTCATTCGCCAGTGCTCCTCCTGTTCTCACTGCTTCTATCACCCTTGTAATTAACTCAAATGGGTAGAAAAACAGGTCACCAGTCCCAGTGGGGCCAGCCTGCCTGCCTGCCTTCCTCTGGGTCCGCTGTTGCTGGGCAAGCTGAGTGTCAGGTAGGAAGGGCCAGGCTTAGGGTGGAGGCGCTGTGTGGGAGACGACGTCCTGGAAAAAGCGTGGATTTCAGAGACAGAAGCCCAGGCGTGACTCTTCAGCCTGAACACTTACTAGCTGGTATGGCTCTGACCAAACGATCTAACCTCTGAGACTTAGTTCTTGTTGTCTGGGAAACAGGGACAAAAACCTTCTTGACAGGGTTGCTGGTGAGGTTTGAATGAAACAGAACAGTGAAGCAGCAGCACACAGGAGATGCTTGGGAAGGGGCGCTCTCAGGATTACTTAGGTTAGGGAGGGGTTCATCTCAGAAAGCTCCTGGCCCTTTCAGGAATTCCGCCCATCTTGCTCACTATACAGTGGAATTTCCTTCCTTCCTTTCCTCTAGGTTAAAGCATCCCCTTTCTCCAGCCTTAGCTTCCTTTCCCCAAGGCTCTGGCCACTCACTGGGTCCTCAGGGTGAAGGCGGCGCTGGTGATGGATGTGGGCAGGTTCAGGCCTTTGGTGATCTCCCTCCAGATCTTCTTGTTGATGATCTCCACCAGGCCCCCCTTCTCTGTCACCAGCTTATACAGCATATATAGGTCCAGGATCTGCTTGGCCATGATGGGGATTCGGTTGATGGGGGTCCCTGTGATTGTGCGAAGAGAGAAACAGAGGGTTGTGTCATTACCATGCAGAGAAAGAAGGCATCTGTGGATGCCCACCTTTTGCTGAGTTGGAAATATGTTCATAAATCTGCTTAGAAGTATAATTTGACTCAAACTCCCAAAGCCTGGAAGCTATCAGACTAGCTGCCAGTTCTCCTTGGGAAGAACAGAAAGATAGGTCCAACTCACAGGCTGTGTGGCCTTGGGTAAAACACACAGCCTCTCTGGGTCTGTTTCCCATCTGTAAATAAGAGAGCCAGACTAAATGACTTCAAAGATTTTTTTTTTTTTTGCTAGCAGTATGATTCCAGATTCTTTCCTAATGATTTGGCAACTCAGTCCTCTGGAGCCTTCAGAAGCCGTTCAGCTGCCTCCTCAGGGAAGTCTTTCCCTGACTCCCAAGACAGGTGAGGTCCTGCCCCATTGTCCACCTGGAGAGCTTCCTGGGCTTCTCTTTTGCAGCTCTCAGTGCAGTTTATAACCGTGTTTTTGTTTGCCTACTGCCTGTTTTCTCTTCATCTCTTCTCCTGCTGCAGGACGGAGAAATGGTTTTTTCTCTGCTGTGTCCCCACCATGTCAAAGGAGCTGCTGGGCACACAGGTCTCCAGGGGGATGAAAAGCCACTCAACAATTCTCTCCCCGCTAATCACTCCAACCCCTCCCTGGCCTCTGAAAGAGGGAGGGTCAGAGCCGCTTCCGCCCACTGGCCCCGAAGGGAAGTGAGAGGAGCCAGGGACTTGATTAGGAAACCTGGCACCGAGCAGGAAGGCCCACTAATGAGCACCGGGGGACGGCAGGGAGGGCGGGGCCAGGCTCCTTTCTCGGGCGGCTGGGATGCTCGTCAGGAGGCGTGATGGATGACTGTCATTTGGCAGCCTCGGGATTAATGATCTGGAGGTCAGAGGGGAGAATTCCAGCAGGAAGGGTCACCGTCCAGGGCAGGGTATGAGACTTGTTGCCTTCTGATGGCAAGTCCTTTTACTGTACATAGGCTGCTCCTCCTGTGTCGTGGCCCCCCCAGGCTTGCTGAGGTCTCACTGACTGCCTGGTGGAGTTAGGCCAGCTTGATTAGAGAAGGGCTGTTTGTTTCAGCTCCTCCTGCTTCTTTCCCCTCAAGGAATGGCATTTTCTTCTCAGCTCTAGAACACTGGCCTCACCAACTCTTTTATAGGGTAATTCAAGCCAGAGTGGAGTGAAGGGTCCCACGTTTATGAGGAGGAAGTAGCGTGAGCACGAACACGTGGCACTGCTACGGTGGGACCGGGCCCCTCTTCTCAGTGTGGAGAGGGAGCTGGAGGTCTTGAAGACCTTTGTCTTGACCGGCTGATCTTTGGAGGGTCAAGGACAAAAGGGCCATAGAGTTAAGTTCAAAGGTTCATTGGTAAAGTATCAGAGGACTGCTGGCATGCTCCTAACACACGACAGCTCGCGTGTTGGTTAACTTCTTCTCCCTGTGCTGTTCTGGATAGTAGACCTTATTCCTGCCATAAGCACAAGAGTCTCATGCAGCAGAACTGGCCTCCTGGCAGGACACGGCTAAGGTCTCCCTTCTTTGCAGGCCTGTCTGCCCGAGCACGCTCATGGCCTTGGCGAGTTCATACCCTCAGGGCATCACCTGGAGAGTCTGGGAGGACCACTCCCAAGGCCCCCTCACACAAGACCCCGAAGCTCTCAATTCCAGAAGCTTCCAGAACATCTTCACACATGTGACCTCTTCACTTCCAGGTCAGATGTTCACAATGAGCTCACCTTCATCCCCTAGGCCAGCTCCCATTTCCCATCACTTCCTCTTCTTCCAGCAGCACCATCATTCTTTGAGGTCTTGGGTAGACCTCCGAGGCAGCACTGGCTCCTCTCCCTCCTCTCTCACCCACCTTTAGGCTGTCGGGAGGCTCACCGATTACTGCTTTGAGACCCCCCTCAAAGCCATCTTCCTCTCCGGCCCTCAGACACCACCCCGGGCCAGGCCCTCACTGGCTCACCATCAGATGCCCCCAGCAGCTTTGAATCCACGTGCTCAACCTGCACGCTGCTGCCAGACCATCTAATGAAAACACCACTTTCACGCCATTACTCGCTTCCTAGTTTAAAAACCCACAATGACTCTTACTGCCAACCCAGCCCACCTCACATGTTCAACCTCATGACTCGGGTTCCCCAACACTCCTTAGGAGATTATGTACGATGTATTTCAAGCATGTCCCAACAACTCACTCTGACTCCAATCAGTTGGGTCTTCTCACCCTCACCCCTAAAGCCAAGCTCCTTTCTCCTCTACTTTTTGTTTTTACTCTCCCTCCTCATCAAGCCTAAAATGACCTGTCTGTGCTCAAATCCTCTCTACACTGGCCTTCAACGTTCACCCCCTCCAGGAAGAATTTTCCAACTACCCCAGTTCACATGGATTTCTTTCCTCTCAGAATTTCTATTATAACCACTACAACTTCAGCAAATAGTTATACTTGTTTCACATATGTTCGTCTGGTATCCCAGGAGGACTGTAAGCTCAATGAAGGCAGGGACCGTTTTTCCTTCATCATGTCTTGAATATTATAATGTTTAATAAGCTAAACTACCATGCAGATTAAACCAACCAACCAACCAGCCTGCTTCTCAGAGTCAAAGCAACCAGCTCTGTCTTAACCCAACTGGGAATATTAAACGCATTTCCTTCCTGCTTGTGGTGTGCCCACCAGGGTCTGTCACTAACTCTAAGTGTCTAATTGCTGACAGCCCTGAACAGAAGTCACCCTCTCCTCTCAGGTCCTGGCAGGTTCATTAGGGGGTCACGACCCTTATTAAACGACTGCAGAACCGAGGCCCAGGGTGGTTAAGCCCTTTGTGTCCGAGTCCTACAATAAGAGAACTGGCAGCACAGGAACGGATGGAGAGCTGGGGACTGAGAAGGTAAAGAAACCGTGACTTCATTCAGTGGGGCCAAAGGGAAGGCGAGACAGGTGTGAAAGAGGGCAAGGGGGCTGGGTCTGTGATGCCCCCAGAGCAGGCGTGGCTGAGTGAGTGACCACCAAGCAGGGCATGTCCAGCCGAGGGAGTGCTGTCCTTCGGAACTGTCACCTTGGAGAGCCAGCTACCGCTCCGTTTGTGAAGAGCTTTCAGAGTTTACTCTATTTTCATTTGATTCTCTCCAAGGGCGGTAAATCTTCAAATGTAAAGGGTGTATTTTACTTTTAGAAATGGTCATTCATGGAAACAAGCCAGGAAAATAGGATGAAGTGACCAGGCTGTTTATACTGATTTTGTGTGAAGATGAGGTGTGGCCATAAACCATGACAGATTATCTAGCGTGGCTCAAACTGCCTCTGAAGGCAACTCCCCAGAGAGGAATTACAGATTTGCTCGGAGCAGTCACTAGACTAAATGGCTTGTCGTTTGAGATGGCTTCTTTCAAAGACAACAATGTCATAGATGTAGAAATTTCATTAAAAATTAGCCTTTTTTATAGTCACACAGAGAGTGACTGCATTAGGCTGGGAACTGCTCAGGGGCAAGGGAAACAGGTAGATACCGGACCTGAGAAGACAATGAAGGAGCAAAGTGGCATTTCAAGTCCCCAGAGTGACCTCTTCCCAGCACCGCTGGAGAGAAAACACAGGCCAGGGCTGCTTTGCAACCCAGCCCCACTCTGGGCATGTGGGGGTCATGACTTCTCTCACCAGGGCCCCTAAGGCCTGGCCAGGCACCCCAGTTCCAGGATCAGTGGGTAAGGGGAATGGGCATTTTCTTCCTCATGGTTGGCTCTCCACGAAACGGCTAAAAGTAGCTCCCAGTGCAGGCGGGCCCCTCAGTACCATCAGAAACAAAGCTGAAGCTATTCTGAGAGCCAGCTCTAGATGACATCATGGTTTTCTCACATTATGCAGCCAATCCAGACACAAAACTTGCCCTGGCTTCGATTCTTTCAACAACTAAGAGAGAGGCAGGATCCTCAGGCTGGTCTCTCTCTGCCGTCTGCTCTGTGCTTAGTGGGCCTGGCAGCCATCTCCCTTGTCCCAAGGAGACTCAACTATGAAGAGAAGGGGAGAAGGCCTTTTAGCTGAATTTCCCTGCCTGAACAAGAAAGAAAACCAATACATCACGCTGGGGGGTGGGGATCGGGGGGATCGACAATATTCAGGCCTCAGTTTCCCTGTCAGTCTGAAGCAAGGAATTTGCTTCCAGATGACTTCCAGTTCTAAAGTCCTATGAGTCTATGAATAAAAACTTAAAACAAAAATGGATAGTTTTGGGCTTCCCTGGTGGCGCAGTGGTTGGGAGTCTGCCTGCTAGTGCAGGGGACGCGGGTTCGAGCCCTGGTCTGGGAGGATCCCACATGCCGCGGAGCGACTGGGCCCGTGAGCCACAGCTACTGAGCCCGCGCGTCTGGAGCCTGTGCTCCGCAACAGGAGAGGCCGCGATAGTGAAGAGGCCCGCGCACCGCGATGAAGAGTGGTCCCCGCTTGCCGCAACTGGAGAAGGCCCTCGCACAGAAAACGAAGACCCAACACAGACAAAAATAAATATAAAAATAAATAAATAAGACCCGGTGCAACCAAATAAATAAATAAATATTAAAAAAAAATTTTTGATAGTTTGGGGGGGGGGTGGTGGTGGTGGTAGGATGAATTGGGAGATTGCGATTGACATATATACACCAATATGTATAAAATGGACAACTAATAAGAACCTGCTGTGTAAAAAAATTAAATTAAATTAAATTTAAAAAAATTGATAGTTGTGACTATTACCAAGGGAGGTGACTTGGTTTTAGGAGCTTGCCTGAATTACAAAATAATGTTGCCAGGTAACCTTGAGATGGATGGTTTGGGATCTTCTCCGATGAAGGGCGCCTGTGTGGCTTAGGACCAGGTCTGTGAAGTTCAAGTCCATAAGCAATGGCTCTTTCTCTAGCCTTGTGGGGGAGTCTCTGGCCTATTCTCTGGGCTGGATTACATCTTCCTCTGAAGAGGCTCTTCACCTGAGAGGGGGCAGGCGGGCAGGCCTCAGTCCACAATAAATGCAAAAGCAACCTGCAGAGAACCAGGAAGGAGGCCAGCAGCCACTGCAGGGAGCTCTCGGTGGGTCACCAGTGTTGGCCCTGCAGGAGGCCGAATCTCCGCCCCCATCACACCTCCCAGAGGGGGCGGGAGCACCTGATGGGGAAGCCTGTGGACTGTCAGTCACTGCTATCAAAGCAGGAGCTAGGATTGAGGGTAATTAATCATGCTCCCTCTGACAGCAATCCAGGGCCTTATCTGTACCCCAAGAAATGCCGCTGGTCTCCAGTTCCCTCCTCAATAAAGGAGACTGACAGTTCCAACAAAGAGGCCCCTTATCAGATTTCAGCCGGGGAGCCTGAGGCAGCCCGAGGGAGATGTGGAAAAGGCTTTTATGAGGCCCGGACCCAGCGAAGCTGTGGGGGCTCCTGGGGCTTTAACCCTTGGAGGTGGGAATGCCGCTGGGCACTGGCACTCGCAGGCCAAACCTGTGATCCGGAGCTTTCAGCGAAGATGGAGCTAAACAAAAGCTGCTCCCCGGCACTTGGCTCAGTCTTACCAGCAATCAGACTGTGGAGACAGAGCTTAGTGGGGTAGAGGGCAGAGCGGGGAGATGGCCTCCTCTGGCACTAGAGACAAAGATGGGAGATGGCAGGAATGTTGGGGGGAGGGCCACTTCCTCCCCACCACAGAGAATGGGCACATTCCAGTCAAGACCAGAAGCAATCAGGGGGCAGGGACCCAAGACAGAGTCGCATGGCTGCCTTCCTGCCTACTGGTCAGGGGTGAGGGCCCAGGACCCAGGGCGTGGCCCTGCCAAGGACCCTCGCTGCTTTTTCCTGACTTTGAACAAGATCATTAATCATTTCCATAGCCTGTCAAGAGAGCTGGGCGGCTGACCAGGGAGCCTAGAAGAGTTAAGTCCCACGTTAAGCAGGGAATGTGCACAGGCAGACAGGCAGGCAGGCCTCCTGCTTATTCCTCTGCATATTAATTCCCGCCCTGCTCTAGTCCTGCTCCCAAGCAACAAGCAGAGGAATGACTGGTGATTTTTTTCCCCCTGACTCGTTCATGTAGAAAATACCTCCCACCGGGAAACTGGGCAGCAGGCTCTGGTGGCGTGCCATGCAGTGAGTAGTAGATGACTGTTCCACAGGTCAGGGCAGAGGCAAGATGCGCAAGTATCCTAATACCAACACGTATGTTTCAGCCCTCTACCTCTGATTTCCCACTGAAGGGGGGGGTCTAACTGACATAGAGCCCAGTGCACTAATCTTAAGTATACAGCCCTCCAGATCTTTACTGCTGTGTATACCCCTGTATCCATTCCTCAGATCAAAATACAGAACATTTCCAGCACCCCAGAAAACTCTTCCATTACCATTCCCAATCAATATCCATCCCCTACCACCCCCCCGCCAGGAGATAACTATTATCCTGACATGTATCACTATAGGTGACTTTCTTGAACTTTACATAAATGGAAGAATGCAGTATATAGTCTTCTGTGTCTGGCTTCTTTGTTCCACGTTAGGCCTGTGAGAGTCATCCCAGTTGGGTACAGCAACAATTCATTCTTTGTTATCGCTGTGTGGTATTCCACTACAGGACTATGCCAACATTTAGTTACCCATTCTACTACCAATGGAAATTTGAGTTCTTTCCACTCTTTGGCTATAATGAATGGTGTTGCTACGAATATTCTCGCATGTGTCTTTCAGTGAACATAAGCTCTCATTTCTACTGCGGATACACCTAGAAGTGAAATTGCTGGGTAATAGGGTTGGCATATGTTTAGCTTTAGTAAACATTACCAAACAGATTTCCAGTGGTTATGCCCATTTATATTCCCACCAGCAATGCATGGGAGTTCTGGAGGCACCAAACCTGAGAGGCTGATTTTAAACCCATTACCCTTCTTGATACTCTAGTTCAGACTAATTGCTTTAGGTGAAGTTCAACAGTATGTGCAGTGTTGTACTCTACTATGGCCAATAATAAAATTATGGTTATGGCTGTGCTGTTTCCTTCCATAAAAACTACATTCAGAGAAGTAGGCTAAGGAGTTAGAAGGAGGTGGACCATTGGGTCATCTCTGCTTCGCCTGCTGCTGGTCAACAGACCTGGCCCGAGCCTCCAGGAGAGGGGGTGGAAGGCTGGCCGGGGAGAGGTGCAACAACTCAGGGGTGTTCTGGCCTGAGCAGTGCATGGCTGTCTGAGCTTCCATTGCCAATCCATGCCCCTCCCTCTCCAGACCTAGTAGATTTTCCCACAGTGTAACTGGGTCAAACTCTCCCTTTAAACTTTCCCTACGCCAACCTTAGGACGATTTATTGAATATTGGCTCACCTTGGAAAAAAGGAGGCAAAACTATCAAGCCCATTTTACCAAGTGCTAGAAGTACCAATAAATGATCTTGAAGGGGAAGAGGCTGAATTTAAAGACAAAAGTGAGCTATTCAAATTAATCATGCCTTTCAAAAACCAGGGTTTCTTCTCATTATCATGGATAACTGGGTAGTTATAAGGTATTTAAATGACTATTAAAAGTGGGGGGGGAAAAAAAACCCCCAGTACCTGAACAGTGGTTGGATCACCTGGGGAGAGAAAAAGATCTGGCCTAAGACAAAGGAAGATTTGCATTTTGGACTCTCATTTGGGGGTAAAGTTAGAATATGAAGCCCCAAAGCCTATTTTATCTGACAAAGACAAACATATTTTAGTCTGTCAGGAAGAGTGGCCATGGCACAGACCATTTACAGCAAGATACAAAGAATATACAAGAAACTCCCTCCACCAAAAGGCAAAGCAATATATGTCACGAACATTTCCTTGCCTGAGATGGATAGATAAGCACACAACAGAAGGAAAAACACTCAAATTGCACTTCGAGGCAGACCAAGCCCTTTTCCCACAGTAAATTCTTTGTATATACACATCAAAAACAGATCCAACAATCCATTTGGGAAAACCAAGGTCAGTTTGCAGTCCTGAACAGAACTGGTGGGGGAGGGAGGGCAGTTCTCCGGTGAGGTCTAGACAAAACTTGTCTTCCACATGACCAAGCAGGTCCTTAGCCTGGTGTGCCGAGCTGGGACGGGGGCTGGAGGGGAGATCCTTGCTTGTGGGCACTCCTGGTGCGCGCAAGATGCTACCGTTAGGGCTTCTGTCTCCCGTGACCCCAACCCCAACCCCATCCTGCCTTGACAGATGGCGCTTCTGTGCCAGCCACTGTGAATTGTCACATCTGCCCTTCCCTGAGAGATAAGCCGCCTTACCCTGAGATGAAGACTCTTCTTGCATGAAGAGTTCTACCTCGTGTTAATCAGTTAGATGCTGTCAGACCCTACCGGAGATCGACCTGTGGAGGCGGGCCACGGTCTCTGTGGGGCTCAGAAGGCTGAAGGAGAGATGAGGCTTGTCCACTGTCCCAGTGGGAAGTGATGGAGCTGCTGGTGCCAGGGGCCAAGTTTCTCAAGGGCAGTGCAGGAGAGGGGAAAAAGTCCTGGCCTCGGGATTAGGAGACCAAGGGCTAAATTGGCTCTGTGGCCTCAGGTGAGTCATTTAACATGGGGGCTGATTCTTCATGGCTAACGTGATAACCTTTGCTCTCTCCACCCCACAGAGCTGGAGCTGTGGGGAACAGCAGATCAGATAATGGGTTGAAAGGGTTCTGTAAAGTACATGGGGTAACAATAATAAAATTAACAGCAAAATCATCTCCCTCCTCTTTGATGAAACCACACTTCTGTTTCATTGCCTGGGAACAAGAGAACAAGCTCTTCTTCCTTAGTGATGAAGGAAGAATGGAATTGTTTACAAGCCTTTGCTTATGAGACTTCCAAACTAGCACCGCCCCCTCTCCGTACCCCCTGGAAAATCTACCAGGGAATGATACCTCAGGAATCACCCACCGTGAGTTAAATTAGACAGAGAATTATTTACAAATGTTTGGCGTTTTTTTTGGACAAAGAAAGGTGTGTGTGTGTGTTTTACACACACACACACACAAAAACGTGCACATGGCAAAAGGTGAGGAAAAAGAGGCATAGGTGTTCTGAGATCTAACCCATCTTTCTACAGAAACATTTGTGGGGGAAGCACAAACAAAGGAAACTTGTTTAATTCAGTTTGGCTTCAGTCAGCAAAAGAAACACATGATTCACCAAGGAAAGGAGTGAAGCATTTGGTTTTGGGGGTCCCTGGTGTAGTTTTTACACAACTATTTTGATAGAAAATTGCTCTAGGGGCTTTTCTTCTATTTTGGTTATCGAGGGTGGCTCATTATCTGTTTGTAGCTCAACAGACACAATCAGGGACACATAACACAGAACAGAGAACTTGGAAGAAATTTCCAGATTGACTCTAACTGAACTTGTGCATTTTATAGATAAGGAAACTGTGGCCCCCAGAAGAGGAAGGATTTGCTCAGGATCGTGGAGAAGGGTGGGATGTTAGCACTGGCTTCACACTCCTCAGTCCAGAGCTCTTTCCCCCTCCGCATGCCTCCCGACAGGCTGCAGCAGCCGTTCCTGAGGCAGGCAGGACACAGGGAGCCCGACTGGGCACTGCCTCGGCCTCTTCTCAGGCGCCTTCTGGGCCGGGTTGTTCTGCTGGTGGGGGAGGAGTCGCGAGGTGCAAGTCACCAGGTCTGGCCTAGAAACCAAGGTGCCTCGAGCTGAAAGGCCCATCTGCTGCAGTCAATTCACCCAAACATGTTAACAAGCCAGAGAGACCCAGCACAAAGCAGCGGTTACGGCTGGGCCCCTCTCCCACTGGACAGCCGTTTTATCACCTGCAGCTGCAGTCATTTGGGGCCACCTGCTGTGTCCTGCCACCCTTGGAGCCCGGTCCACTTCCTCTGCAGCGGAGCCTTCCATGTCAAAGCTGCCCGGCCCACTCACGGCCCAGGTGGGCGGCACCGGGCCTTTCAAACTCAGGTCGCTTTCAGTGGTTCCTTTGAAATCTACTGCTTATCCTTCATATTAGCTCTGGAGGATGAGTTGCTGACCCACTGCCAGGGTCTATGAGGCTTTTCCTTGCACCCAGCCAGCTAACAAGATTGGGCTCCTGAGTGCCCCAGACACTCCAATTTGGGAGTGACAAATAAGTCACAAACGTCTGGGGGCCCTTGGTCTCACCATTCTGTGAAGAGTAAAGACAGCAAGCTTCACATGGTTAGAAGCGCAAACTGCTCCCAGTCCCCTTGAACTGCCCATTCTAATTTAGACCGTCAACCATGAGTTTTCCAGGGAGGAGAACACGGTGATTTTAAAGGGAACAACCTCCACAGTCTCCCTGCCTCAGCCTTCCCTCTTCAGCCCAACTATACACTGTTTGCCACAGCAAACCTCCTGAAAGCACAGCTCTGGCGATACTTCTCATGTGTTAACTTCAATAACTCGGCTATGTCACAGACAGGAGTGCTAACTTCTTGGCCAAACACGGCTCTTCACAGTCCGGTGCCAGCTGATTCATCCAGGCCACAGACAAGGGTTCTTTCAGCCGTGCCTGGACCACGCACACCACGCATGCCCCGCGTTTCTGCCTCCACTCTCCCTATGCTGGAGCTACAGCAACTCTCAGGTCCCTACACTCCAGCCTAGGACGGGGCCCCACCACCCATTCCTTTGGCACTCAGCCACGGAGGGGGAGTTCATCCTATTGCCTGACACAGGCCCTGCCGCCCTCAGGCATTGCTACCTGAGTGGAGATAAGATGATTTCCCTGAAGAGTTCCTCTGCAGAGGAAATTTTTGATCTTCACCTTCTTTCCTATCCTTCTATGGCAGTGGTTCTCAACAGGGGGACAATTTTGTCCCCCAGGGCACATTTACAATATCTGCAGACATTTTTGGTTATCAAGACTGGGGGGTGCCCCCTGCAACAAAGGACTATCCAATCCCCAAAGTCAATATGCTGAAGCTGAGAAACCTTATACTAGAGTAATTAATTAACAAGTAGCAAAACTGACTTGACTGTCTCCCTTCTACTGCTGATGCCAGCAAATAGTGAAATACCTAACATAAGTGCTGAAAACAGAAAAAAGATTTACTCAGGGCCTGAATAACCATAAATTGACATGATCAAAGAGAGTCTCTTACTCCTGCTTTGGGTGGAATAGACTAGATGGCAGTCTAGTAGCCCCAGTGCTGTGCAATAGCGGGACACTCAGCACACACTGCTCTCTACTGCTGACCTCCAATCACGGGCCGAGGTCTAATTGTGGGTGGGAGTGAGGTGGGGGAGGGGAAGCTCGGCTTCCCTGCGTGGGGCAGCTGAGTTAGGAAAACCAACAGGACTGCTCCTACAGCAAACACATCCTGAGCGGCACCCGCCTCCAGGTCTGGCCCTGTGCTAGCACTGGGGACTTGGAGAAATGACAAAGTGGCTGTCCTCAAGGAGCGCCTCCTCTAGTGAGGACATATAGAAGTAAACAAACAATTACTGATCTTCACTCTTGGCTAGGCTGATATAACTAAAAATCCTTCTGGGAAGGGAGAAAAACAATAAAGTATCAATAGACTATAAAGCAGTGGAGCCACACTGCTGATTAAAATCTATATTGTTATAGCAGCCCCTCTGAGATGAGATCAGCTCCCGGGTTTGCACCAGCTGGGCTTGTGGAGCTTGTAAATAATTAAAAGGTAATTGGAGGGGGAGACCAAAGTATTAAGTGGATTTCTCTCTCTCAGGGCAACCAGGGAGTTTCATTGCTGCCAGTCACATTATCTTTCGGGATTATATTCTTGTTTTTTACTGACACATGCAGCTCCAGATAACAGTTGGAGGAGTAAACTAATTAGAGCTTCTTAGACTGCTTTGATAGGCTTGGAGATGGAGGGAAACCGAGACTCAAAACTTTCGATTGCCTTTGTAAGCAAACCAGCAGTAACAGGCGTGCTACTAAGAAGGCAATAAGGCTTTGGAAGGTAAAGGAAGGGGAAGGAGGGGGAGAGAAAGAGGGATGGGGCTGGTGGGGAGAGGAAGAGGGAGGGAGAGGAGTTAACTCAGAATATTTAGTTGCTGGGGGCTGTCATTATAGCTCAGCCCAGAATAAAGAGGAGGATTTCATTCCCAGGTCTCAATAAAGGAGCTGACACAGAAACCAAGGGATACATGATCAGACAGGATCCCAGGGAACATGCTGGCAGGAGCAGCTCTCCCTTACAGCTTTGTCCTGAGGTGAAGAAGATGGAGCTACACAGGTTGCAGAGGATCATCTCCTAGAGAGGCTGGGGTTCTGACCATGCTTCCTGAGGGCTGACCCAGCTGGTGAACCCATTGCTGTGACAGGATACAAAGCCAGGAAGTTGAGTCACTGGGCTCAAGACTCAGACATGCCATCGTCCAAAGTGGAGATGGTTGGGGGTGGGTGGGCGGGGAAGAGTGAGAAGGAGAGAAGGACAGGGAAGTTGGAAGGTGCATTTTAAGGCAGATGCCCATGTGCCCTACACTTAAACTGCAGGAACACCCCAACCAAGCCAGTGAATGCAAAAATCAAAGAGCCAATGGATAAGAAAAAAGAGTTAGCTTTTCCTTTTCGTGGATCATTTCAGATCCTCCCAACAAATCCTGAAGGGCCTCTATTCTTTCACTGACCCTTCTAAGTCTCTACTAAGCTAGATGTACCAGCAGGAAGCCCCATATACCAGTTTAAGTGATGTGCAGGACTGCTATAAGGCTAAGAAAAAAGTATAATTGAATTTGAAATGACTCCAGAGACCAGTTAATCAGAACAGTGACAAAAATAAGGCAGGACCAAATCTGGATGATCATTCCATTCATTTTCTACCCAGGCCCTCTTTGCCCCCTTCAACCTGGTTGTCAATTATTCTGATAAGTATGGGACCAACTGGCAGTAAACGGCTCTCGTCCTCCTGGGCTAAGATGCTGGCACTCCGCAGGGAGGATGGCTAACAGTGACCTGCACACAGTAGGCACTCAATAAATATTCAGTGAATTGAAATGATGAGTAGACTGAACACTCACCTCTCTTCTGCATAAAGACGAAGAGGTCATCCAGGAACTCCTTCCTTTCTGGATCACTGTCCAGTTCATACAGCTGTAATCCCAAACCCCCCAGGGGAGAAAAAAAACACCACAATGAAAAATTCCATCTTATGCAGGAAGTCTTACACCAGTGATACACAACCATCTGAATGACTACAAGTGTGACTCATAGGCCACTTCTATCCTTATTCCTTGGGGATCAGATACAACGGCCCACTGCAGAACTGCCCCTTTCGTTATCACAAAGGAAACATTACAGACCTTGGCAAAATCACGAGAGATCTCTCTTCCCCGGCCTCCATCCGCATCATCACTCCAGGCCAAACCACCATTCTAAAGGGGAACAAAGCACAGCGTTCAGAAGGGAGCAGGAAGAGAGTGAGAGAGGGCAAGGCAATCGTTTAGGGTGCAGATGAGGACCCTTAGCAACTGTGCTCTCCTGGCTCACACTGAAAGACTGACTGCCACCCGAACAGGGACATCTTGTTTTTATGCTTTCAATTATGGTTCCAAAACCAGAGGGAGTCACGTGGAAGAATCATGTCCATTTGTTGGAGGGGGGTGGGTGTTACTTGTACCTGATAACCCTGGGGAAGGAGGACACAAAGGCCCCATTTTCTGAAAACCTGCTCAACCCTAGCTCATCTTCTGGAAGCCATCACTCTGAGATGTACCACTTTCCTGCAGGTTCTATATGGCATATGTTTGTATGTTTTATGATGTGTTTGTATGTTATATGGTATGTTGTGAAGATACCTAGCCTGGCCTCCCACACAACACTCTAAGTGGAAGATAAACGGTCAAAGGGAGCAAGACAAAGATCTCGAAGATCTCAAAGATCCTGTGGTCTCTCAGCCAAGCCTCACCACCAGAAGCCCTAACTCTAGTGATTAGAACTGCCGAGTGATATGAGGGCCCCCAGGGCCTGAGCTTATTCCCAAGGCACAGAGACTCTGTGCCACTAGGGTGAAGTTCATTTTCATTAAAGAAGTAATAAAAACCTAAACCTAATTCAATTGATTAGGTCAAACCAACACCATTCAACTGAACAGGAGGAAATGGCAAATATGCTTTTGTTTATGTTCTTGAAATCTGCTTCCCACTTTTATCAGTTGGGTAACTCTTATTTCTCAAATCAGGCATCATCTTCTATGGGAAGCCTTCCCTTCACACCCAGCTGCACAAGTACTCTGGAAGCACTCTCTGTACATTTCGAGCTTAGAATTTCACACATTATTTTGGAATTATTTGTCATCCCCACATATTGTAGGCTCCTTGAGAGCAAAGTGTCTTATTCATCTTTGTACCTTTAGCACGCAGCACACTGCCTGACACTTATAAGGCTCCAGTGAATACCTGATGAACTATAATCACTGTTAAAAGGCATTAACTGTTTTTTTGAACCAATTAAGCAGCTCTTCAAAAAATATAGACATATATACCATACAGAAGAGTCCAAAAGGCCCTCTGCTAGTGGGGAGTATGAAATGTCAGAGCAGAAGTCGCCTGTTCACCTCATCCCACCTCTCAGTGGAGGACCCAGGGATGGGAATGGACACCCTGAGACCATCACTCTCTCATTTCTCCCCCAGGACCAAAGGTGCCCATAGGCACAAGCACACACGTGTGCCACCCAGCTGGCTGGGGTGTGTAAGTGGCTGGGGAGAGACATCTGGGGTTGGGGAGCAGGTTTCTTGGGAGGACATTCTTTGGCTTGCTTAGGGATCTCGTAAAATCATGCCAATAAATGAAAGCGTGCTCTAATTCCATTCTCTCTCTTTAGTAAAGCTTGCCTGAAAGCAGGAGGTTATTCAGGTTATTCAGTTAAATTCTGGGGCCGTACTTTGCTTCCCCTACTCAAAGTGGGTTCTGAGGTGCAGACCCACTTTCTGAGAGCAGCCATTTAGCGCACACAGAGGTAAGTATAACCGAGAAGAAGTGACACCCTCTCAGCTGACATGAAACAGGCTACATCGAATTGCTTCCCTGCTTATCTCGTAAAAGGTGTGTGTACGGAAGTGCTCAGGAAATGCTATCTGACGGTGCACACATCATCTCCCCAGGCAGACGCTGTAGAAATCTTCCTACAGCACCTTCAGCTCAGGGAGGCCAACAACCAAGCAGGAGGAACACTATTAAAAAAAAAAAAAAGCTAAAACCCACCCCCACGTTGTAATTACAGTCAACAGAAATCTGGTGTCATCTGCTGGCAACTAGCACAGTGAATAATCAAGATGAATTTGCCTGTCAGCTCAGCAAAACCAGACAGTTACAGTCCCCTTTCAAAGGCTGCAGCAGGTCGCCCTAATGCCCAGTGATTTTGTTTGAGCCAGTAATTCCTGCTGGAAAGTCAATTATCCCTGGGGCCCCTATCAGCTGAAAGACATTTAATGGGGGATCATTGCTGCTTCTGTTATGTCAGCTGTTTACTGTGGCAGCTCAATTCCCAACTCTCTAGCTGGAGATCTGAAGCTGATTCTGTTCACAGGAGGATTCTTTATCAGTCACCAAGAGGGATGAAAACACAGTTTTTTGCTCATCACAGTAACTTCTAGGCACTCTGAATGCTCACTCAAAAACTATTTAACACTCAGGTGGGTGGGGAGGATGGAATCCACAGCCTACAATCTCAGACAGGGCTTTCCACAGCACGAAGGGAGTGTAAAAACAAGCACGCCAGTGCCAGTGCCACCACGGGTGTGACTACGTGTGAAAATAAACACCCGAGTGTGAGGGCTCAGCTCCGGGAACGGAGGAGAATGCCTTGTAGGATGGGGATGGGGGTCGTCGTGGCCCCGTGGCTTTCACCAGCTCTGCCCAAATCTCAGCAGAGTCCGAGCAGTGGGATGGTCAGACCGTGCACTAGCCACGGCCCACTAAGTAAGAACCACTCAGCTTCAAAATCTGCTTAGAGACGGGATTTTAGCTTGACACGCACTAGGTCGGTGACCACAGAGGACAGGGAGACTTGTCAGAACAGGATGGAAATAGGACACTACATTCTTTGAGCAATCCCACTGTTTGACCCATTACACAGATAGGAGTGTCAGCTACTATTTAAAGAAAACACAGGAAAAGAGCTGCCCAGGAGCGGAGGTGTTTTCTTTTGTCCAAGGCAAAATTGGGCCATTACACAACTTAAAACATTTAGTTGGGGCTGATGGGGAAACGTCCACTCTCTCTGCATTACTTTGTTTTGAGGCAATTAAACTTCAACCCTGATTCACAGGATTTTCTGGCTGAGGTGAGAGTAATTCCTAAGCCCTGCCCACCCTTCACCGTCTAGCTGGAATGCTGTTTCCTCCGTGCAGCCTCTCTGCCCACCAGTGTCTTTCTCCTCTGGGCTGTGTCACCTCGTGTTCTGGTTATTGTGCCCCTGCTTATGTCCCCAGTCTGTAAGCATCCTGTCAGGGTATCCCCAGCCCCCAGTACATAAAAAGCACTGACACATCTGCTCAGAGACAGGAATGGGCTCCCCCATGGGACCTCCAACCCCACAACTCCTATTTTCCCCTCCTCCTTTCATTGGGAGGATTACAGGCTTCAGCAGTTATTTTCTTGGTTCTTAACTCTGATCAACTGCTGTAAAACACAGCTCACTTATGCACTTCAAGTTTATGTGCAGGTTTCTTGGCCTATCAGCGGGGTGTGGGTGTGCCTGCTAGAAAGTTATCAGCTCAGAAATGATTGAATTTCTTGAATGTAGAATGTGCCTGATTGAGACTGTAGTGGTGGAGGAAACCAGGGAGTGGTAGAAGCAAGTGTGGGGAAAACGCACCCCACTCAACAGTTTAGAGATCAAGAGGGGTCCCCAAGAAAAGTGTTTCAGTTGAAGGGTCGCCACGTGCAAGTCTACCAGCCGGGGGAAGAGGCTTTGTTCCCTGTGGGCAGCAGGCAGCAGCATTCAACAGCCGAGAAATGTGTGGGATCAACAGTAGCCAGAGCAGCCGCTCACTGCCATTTACGACCTTCTCAGCCTCTCCTACTTGAGAGCTCCCTTTAAGGGCTTTGATCTCACCAGGAGCTCACAGGAAACTGACAGTTTGTTCCCAAATACCCACCCAAGGCTAGCTTCGGCTACCATACCCACATTCAGCTCATTTTCCCCAGGGAGGCCACCGGGTGTTTTGCCTGTAAATCTCTCAAAATTGGTAGTGAAAGAAGGCTGGGGAAAGAAGAAAGCGGAGCAGGAAGCTAGTGTTTGTGCATCTTCTGTGTAACAAGGACTAGACTGGGAGCTTACCAAGCATTTTCTCCCTTAATTCTACAATGCAGAGGTGCTTATTTGGAGATGGGAAAAGAACGGCTCAAAGAGTAGGTTAGTTACCTTTCCCACAGTCTCAGAGCTCCCAAGTGGTAGCGTCAGCATTAAAACCCAGGTCTGCCTGGCTCTCTGTTACACCACCCTGCCTCATGGGTGGAAAGAACAGTAGAGAGTGTTCTGGGTGGGGACATCAGGAAGGGAGAAAGGGAGGAAAAGAAGAAGAATGTCCTCTGTACACAGAATGTCTACAAATGCCAAGTCTTGGCCTTGGGTGGCTCTATCAATGCGAGATTCTTTTGCTCCTTGATTTTTCTCACTGGCTTCATCTGGGAGGTGCAGCCAAACAGAAAACCAGCCCTCACACAGCATCTGCCCAGGAGACTTACCTGGGGCTACTGGGGGTACTGGAATAAGAACTGCTAACCTTTTAGCACTACCTCCAAAACAGAACATCCTGGCTAAGAGGAGCCCCCACATTCCTCTCAGAAGAGAGACAAACAGACAGACAGACAGACAAGTGGGTTATGCCTCTGAGGGGACTAGAAGAATATGGCACCTAGCACTGCCAGCATGCAAATAAAAGGCCTTGAAAAAATAACAAATCAAAGTCTAATCTGACTGCTACTCAAAATTTAAATAGTGCTTCCTCAACACCTCAACCCTGGAAGAGGAAATGTAGTCACTATCCTTGAAAATCTAAAAGGCTGCCTTGTGGAAGAGGAAGCAGGGTTGTCTTTTTTTTTTTTTTTTTTTTTTTCCCCTTTTCCTTTTTTCTCTAAAGCCCCAGAGGGCAGAACTAGAGTCACTGAGCAAAAGTTAACAGGGAGAAGATTTCAGGTCGATTAGAAGAAAGACTTCTAACAATCAGAACTGCCCAATAATGGAGTGGGACTTCGCAGGAGGTAGGCAGCTTCCTGTCCCTAGATGACCATCTGTCTGGGATGTCATGGTGTGGATTCCAACATGAGATAGGGCTGGATGAGAGGGCCCCTAGGGGCCCTTTCTGTCCTGAGAAGCAAAGAGCCTAGGACAAATTCATTCAACGCTGATTTCCTGAGAACCCACCCCAGTTAGAGCATTGTGCAAGGTGCTGAGAAGAATTACCCACTCCCCTCAAAAAGTGGTTCCCACCACCGGGAGTTTTACCACAGAGTTGGAAAAACAAGCTGAACACACACAGCATTTAATAGATAGAGCAAGTCAAAGTACCAAAACACAAAGTGCCCAGGAGGTGGAAAAAAGGAGGCGGCTCAGAGGTGGAGATGAAGCTGGCCTCGAAGAATGGGCTGAGAGATTTACAGTCTCGGTGAGCATGGAGTGGGGGATAAACAAGGCATGTTTTGGCAGGGAGGATGCAAGTCTGAATAGTTAACGTGGAAACGGGCTGTGAAATGCCTTGAATGCCAGGAGGAAATTTAAACTCTGAACTGTGAAGAGGGGGGAGGCGGTGGATGTTTTCTGAACAGAAAAATAAATGATTAAATCAGTGTTTTAGATGATTTTAATGACCCATTTTTGTTGGAAAATACATAATATACACATACAAATGTATATAGGCACCTAATCGGATTGGAATCATGGGGGATTTTCACTTTTCAATTTTTTCATTACATTCATTCACATACAAACATCTGATCACTAGGATATACTAGATACTGTGAAAGGTTCTGAGGGAAAAAGAACAAGACAGATAAGAACCTCTGACTTCTTGGAAGTTACAGTCTAATGGAGAGAGAGAGAGACGATTAAAAAAACTGTTTATTTTTTCTAGATTAACGTCTGAATCATTTGTCAAGACCCATCACTTGCTTCTTCCCCACCCCCCGCAACAAAGAAAATTCGGACTGCACTGAAATTACAGAATAATTTAGTGAACTGACACAATCACAGTGTAAGAGAGCAATACTCTTCATTTAATAAAATATATTTTTAATGCTCCTCAGTAATGATTTACAACGTTAACATATTACTTTTGTAAACGGTATGGAAGATTTGAGAGGGAAAGCCAGCACAGGGGCTGGCCAGCTATGCAGTAGCCCATGCTGATAATCTGGGTTGGGGGTGGGGAAAGCAGTAGAACCAGGGAGAAATGACTGTCTTAAGAAGCAGCCAAGTCAGAGAATCAACCGGATCTGGACTGAGGGGATGAAAGAGAAAGAGAAGGATGAATCTGAATCTTATCGTGAGAAAGGTATGTTCTGATGAAAATGGAGAGACGCTGGGCAGGGGATCAAGCAGGAGGTCTTTGAGCACTAATGAAAACAGACCACTGTCTCCGGGGTTGCATCGGGGGTGACAAAAATAATCCCACAGCCCTGGAGGACGCCAGGTTATGGCAACTGGCAGCAGCAAGAGCCAAAGGCTTATTGCCAAACTTCCAGTGAGAAGAGAGACATTTAACCAGCATCTCCTGACCCAAGAAAGGTACCTTGGGCTTTTTTACTGAGATTTGAAAAAAAAAGCCCAACCAGACCACGCCTCTAAGATCTTAGGAGCCAGCACTGCATTCCTTAGAGCTGTACCTCCCCAGAGACAGGAGCGCCTGACTTTAAAAGCAATTAAGTATCTAGGCTATTTTAGGATTACTCCTTGACCACCTGGAATATCTTATTAAAGCACAGCTCAGATGTCCAAAGCAATTTTAGTTCCCATTCCTCACTCCTCCCCAAGGCAAGAGTTAACCCCTTCCTTCAGGTTTAAAGCACAGAGGCTAAACTACTAACTCTTCACTTGAGCTCCCCATATTCTGAAACCTCTCAGAAACTGCCCCATCCTTAGAACACCATCACACACACCACAACTTTTATAGAGATTCTTGAGTGGTCTCTGAAGACACAAACAGTCATGTGTTTCCTTTCCATCTACTCTCTATAATCTAATAGATTCTGAACCCCACCCAAGGTTCGGATCTGGGCAAATTCCTGGGACTTGAACCTCAAAGTAGTCATTAGCTAAATCACTAGACTTCAAAGGGCTGATCCCAAGCTCATGGATATCAGTTAATAACTTTGAAATATGAAGTGTAACAAAAGTATTCGGGCTGAATAGTGCTGTTGTTACTATTGTTATTATTTTTTTAATAAGCAACACATAAACTACCTTTTCTTTGGCTACACCTGTGGCTCTGTAGGTATTATCTATACCATACTTGTGACTATCCTACTACTGGACGGGTTAATGATGTTGTAATGTTATAAGTCCAATTCCCAGATCTCAGGAGGAAGAAAAGAAAAACATCTCTGCCCTCCCACCAGCTTTAACTGATCCCAGGAGGTAATGAGACATGCACAAGGGGGTAATGGGCAGGATTATAGGAGAATCCTAAAAGGAGAGGGGAGCCCCAGGAAGTAAAACAGATACTGTTATAAGCAACACTGTTGGACTACAAAACCCTCCTGATAAGATCAGGATTACTGCTCTTAGCTCAATCGCTCAGGCCTTGGAAGCACTAGAGTTATAATTATCAGATGCACACCTTCCGCTGTCAGGTAACTTTAGCAGGAACCAGAAAGTGCCTCCCCACCTCTTACAAGCAACAAAGATCAATTCAAACTCGGTGGCTTGGAAAGAGCCAAGGGACACTTTTCTGATTAAGCAGTAGAAAGGAGGAAGGGTGGGGGAAGGGAGAGAGGGTGGCAGTCCTACCTTTCCATCTAGGTATATAATCACTCCATGCAATAATCAAGAAGACTGCCCAGAAATGGGGTGTTTCTACAAAAGGAGGAAGAAAAACTAAAATGCACGGTTGGTGATGAGGACACCTCTATGCCAAAGAGTGAAGTGGCCCAGCCAAGTCTAAGTCTGAGCGCCACAGAGGAAAGCCCCAGCTCCTTTTCTGCAGAATTCGAGTCAGCAGCACTGCTTATTCCAGCCCATGAACTATCCACCACCTGAACGTCCACAATGGTTGCTGACATCACTTCACACCACAGAGCTTCAAAAGCCAGAGCTGAGCTGAGTGGGAGAACACCTCATCTGACCTTCGTCTGAGAACAGAGGAAGTCAAGAAACCTGCCCGAAGTTGGTGCTTCAGAAAAGTGTCACCAAACTTTTTTCTTCAAACTACATATTTTAAACGTATAGGAAGAACACATTTTTTAAAAATGCTATGATGAATCATTTTATAAAGTAAAAAAAATTTTCAAGTGTGGGATTCCCCAGAGCAGGTCTCCTCAGGCAGACCACACAGGTGCACTTTGTGTTTCAAGTCAGCCCCATTTACAACTTTGAGAGCATCTCCTAGGGCTCCTCCCGACCCACGGCCCCACACCCTGGGGGACAGCACTATGGTGTACACATTCCAACTCTGAGGCCAGCTGCCCCTGTGCTGCCCGCTGCCTCGCCCAGGCTAAGTCTCTCTCATACAGAGACAGTAACTTACTCCTCTGTGAGGCTTGTGCACCTGGCACAGGGCCTGGCAGACGGTAGGGGCTCAAATAAATGTCAATACCTGAAGAGCAAGCCACAGGAATGAACTTAGGAGAACTGCTGCGGGCTAACTGATGAATTTGGGGGGGGAAAAAAAATCACATACTGAAAAGCAGGTGGACTTCAAGTTCTAAAATACAACTCCATAAAAGGGATCTAGAAAGCAATATAAGCCATTTCCTAAAGAAAACAGTTTGAGTTTCAAGAGGATACACAGAGGAGAGTGCACCCTCTCTCCCGGGCTGGCAAAGAAGGAGCCCCGTTATTCATAGGTAAAATTAGAAAAGCTTTAAAAAAATGACAATGTTCAATGATAACAAGGATTGGGGCAATGGGCTCTCCTATATTCCCATAGGGAAATATTAAAATACCATGACCTTTTCTGAAAGTCACTTGCCTTAAAATACCCATCACAATAAAAACAACAGCAGCAGCAACAACCAATAATAACTGAATACTTACCACGTGCCAGGACCTACCCCCAGTGTTTTATGTGCATTAAACAGTTAAACCTCAGCACAATGCTCTGAGGTGTGTACTATCATTACCCTCCTTTTTCAGATGAGAAAACCAAGGAACAAGGAAGACACGAGGAAGTGACTTGAAGAAGGCTGCAGAGTGACCCAGGAGTGTCAAGTTGAGAATCAAGCGCAGGCCGTGCGCCTTCAAGTCCCTGCTTGTAACTGCCTTACTTTCTTAGTCTCCTCCTGATCTTGTAATTCTGTTCTATGAATCTACCTGAAAGAAACAGCTAGAAATACAGTACAATTGTATGTTTAATAGCAAAAGATTACAATAGCCTAAAGGTGTGACAATAAGGGCACAGGCAACACATGAAGGTGCTACCCACATGACAGAACACTGTGCAGCCATTTAACACTGCCTTTTAAAAGAGTTTGATCCCTACTTCACATCCTTCCCATTAATTCAAGATGGAGTTAATACCTACATATAAAAAATACAACCATAAAATAATAACTATATATATTTTATAATTTGGGGGATGGGAGGGCCTTTTTAAATTTTTAAGTATGACAGAAACCATAAAGGGAAAAAATCAATAGATTTAGCAACATCAAAAATTTAAACTACCTGATGAAAGAACTACAATCAAGTTGGAAGACCAACAACTGTGAAAAATACTTGAAACACAAAGACAAGGATCTATGCGAAAGAGCTACTACAGATCAATAAGAAAAAGATAACAGAATAGAAAGCTAGGTAAAGGCAACAAAAACACAACATACCAAAACTCATGGAATGCAGCAAAAGCAGTACTAGGAGAGAAGTTTATAATAGTAATAAAAGTCTACATTAAAAAACAAGAAAGATGTCAAATAAACAACCTAACTATACTTCAAGGAACTAGAAAAAGAAGAACAAACTAAGCCCAAAGCTAGCAGAAGGAAGGAAATAATAAAGATTAGAGCAGAAATAAACAAAACAGAGAACAGAAAAACATCAACGAAAGTAACAGTTGGTTTTTTTGAAAAGATGAACCAAATTGACAAACCTTTAGCTAAACTAAGAAAAAAAGAGAAGACAAATTCAGAAATGAAAGAGGAAACATTACAACAATGCCACAGAAATAAAAAGGATTATAAGAGACTACTGTGAACAATTATATGCAAGCAAACTGAATAGTCTAGAAGATATGGATAATTCTCAGAAACTTACAACCTACCAAGACTGAATCATGAAGAAACAGAAAATCTGAAGAGACCTATAACTAGTAAGGAGACTGAATCAGTAATCAAAAACCCCACAACAAAGAAAAGCCCTGGAACAGATGGCTTCACAAGTAAATTCTACCAAACATTTAAAGAATTAAAACACCAATCCTTCCCAAACTCTTCCCAAAAATTGAAGAGGAGGGAATACTTCTAAACTTATTTTATGAGGCCAGCACTACCCTGATACCAAAGCCAAAAGATGCCACTACAGGAAAACCACCTGATGAATATAGATGTAAAATCCTTAATAAACTATTAGCAAACCACATTTGAGAGCACATTAAAAGGATCATATACCATGACCAAGTAGGATTGATCCCTGGGATGCAAGGATGATTCAACATACAAAAATCAATCAATGTGCTATACCACATTAACAGAACAAAGGATAAAAATTACATGATTATCTCAATAGATGCAGAAAAAGAATCTGACAAAATTTAACACCCTTCCATGATAAAAATACTCAACAAACTAGGAAAAGAATGCACGGCCTCAACATTTTAAAGGCCATATATGAAAAGTCTTCAGCTAACATCATACTCAATGGTGAAAAACTAAAAGCTCTTCCGCTAAGATCAGGAACAAGGCAAGGATGCCTACTCTTACCACTTCTATTCAACATAGTACTGGAAGCCCTAGCTAGAGCAATTAGGCAAAAAAACAAGTAAAAAGGCATCCAAACTTGAAAGGAAAAAATAAAAGTACCTCTGTTGGCAGATGACATGCACTTATATGTAGAAAACTCTAAAGATTACACACACACAACATACACACAAACTGTTAGATCTAATAAATGAATTCCAGAAAGTTATAGGATACAAAATCAACATACAAAAATCAGTTTTGTTTCTGTACATTAACAACAAACAACCTGAGAAGGAAATTAGGAAAAACAATCCCATTTACAATAGCATCAAATAGAACAAAATACCTAGGAATAAATCTAACCTAGGAAATGAAAGATTTGTACACTGAAAACTACAAAACATTACTGAAAGAAAACAAAGAAGATACAGATAAATGGAAAGACATCCTGTGTTCACGGATTGGAAGAACTGAATATTGTTAGAATGTCCATGCTACCCAAAAGTGATCTATAGATTCAATGCAATCCCTATCAAAATCCCAAGGGCACTTCTTAACAGAAAGAGAAAAAACAATTCTAAGATCCTTATGGAACCATAAAGGACCCCGAATAGCTAAAACAATCTTGAGAAAGATGAACAAATCTGAGGCCTCATACTTCCTGATTTCAAAACATATTACAAAGCTACAGTAATCAAAACAGTATGGTACTAACATAAAGACAGACAAATAGACCAATGGAACAGCATACAGAGCCCAGCAATAAACCCACGTACATACAGTCAACTGATCTTTGACAGGATGCCAAGAATATGCAATGAGGAAATGACAGTCTCTTCAACAAATGGTGTTGGGAAGACTGGATATCCACATGCAAAGAATGCAAATGGATCCTTATTTTACACCACACATAAAAAATCAAGTCAAAATGATTAAAGACTTGGGACTTTCCTGGCAGTCCAGTGGTTAAGACCTTGTCTTCCAATGCACAGGGTGTGGGTTTGATCCCTGGTCAGGGAGCTAAGATCTCACATGCCTCATGGCCGAAAAACCAAAATATAAAACAGAAGCAATATTGTAACAAATTCAATAAAGACTTTAAAAAATGGTCCACATCAAAAAAATCTTAAAAAAAAAAAAAATGATTGAAGACTTAAATGTAAGACCTGAAACTGTAAAGCTCCTGGAAGAAAATATAGGATGAAATCTACATGACATTAGTTTTGGCAATGATCTTAGATATGACACCAAAAGTACAGCCAGCAAAAGCAAAAATAGACAAATGGGACTACATCAAAGTAAAGAGCTTTTGCACAGTAAAGGAGATAAAGGAGATAGAGTGAAAAGGAAACCTAGAGAGTGGGATAAAATATTTGCAAACCATACATCTGATAAGGGATTAATGTCCAAAAGATATAAGGAACTCCTACAACTTGACAGCAAAAAAACCAATACCCCAATTAAAAAGTGGGCAAAAGACTTGAATAGATATTTGTCCAAAGAAGACACACATACAGCCAATATGTATACGAAAAGATGCTTAACATCACTAATCATCAGGGAAATGCAAATTGAAAGCACAGGATATCACCTTGCATCTGCTAGGATGGCCATTATAAAAAACAAACAAACAAAAAGCCAGAAATTAACAAGTATTGAAGAGGATGTGGAGAAACTGGAATCCTTGTACACTGTTGGTGGGAAAGAGTATAGAGATTTCTGAAAAAATAAAAAATAGAACTACCATATGATACAGCAATATTCACTTCTGGGTATTTAATCAAAAGAACTGGAGTCAGGACCTTGAAGAGATATCTGTACTCTCATGCTCACTGCAGCACTGTTCACAATAATCAAGATATAGAATCAACCTAAGTGTCCATCAATGGATGAATAGATAAAGAAAATGTGGTTTATACACACTATGCAATATTATTCAGTCACAAAAAAGGACATTCTGCAATATGTGATAACACTGATGAACCTGGAGGGCATTATGCTAAATAATGTAAACATTTCAATAAAAATTTAAATAAATGTAAATAAAGTGAAATAAGCCACTCCCATTTATATGAAGTATCTAAAGTAATTAAACTCATTGAAGCAGTAAGTATAATGGTGGTTGCCAGGGGCTGAGGGGAGGGGGATGGGAAATGGGAAGCTGCTGTTCAATGGGTATAAGTTTCAGTCATGCAAAATGGAAAAGTTCTAAAGATCTGCTGTACAACACTATGCTTACAGTTAATAATGTGAACTATACACTTAAAAATTTGTTAGAGTAAATCTCATGTGCTTTTCACAGTTAAAAAAAGAAAGAAAAATGGGCAAAGGCTACAAGCAGGGTAAGTCACAGAACAAATACAAAAGGCAAATAAATATATGAAAAGATAGTAATATACATATACCCTCTGATACAGCAAATTCAACTTCTAGAATAATCTATCCTACCACAGAAATACAGACAGAAGGGCAAAGGGTCAAACGGCATCTACAAAGATAGTCTGTATTTATACTAAACACACATACTCTCACACATTGTGTGACTATACACTAAATAGGTAAATATACAGAAACAGCCACAGAAGCTGATTCATGCCTAACTGTGGCCTCCTCTGGGATGGGAGGGAGCAGAGTAGGCAACAGAACACTACAATATGTTTAAAACTATAAGTTTTCACTCTGTATTTTCCTATATTGTTTCAATTTTTCATGAGCATCTATTCACATTACTTATATATAATTTTGAGATATGATTATAAAAACATTAATAAATAAATCTTTATAAACACGCATCAAAGGACAGTCAAAATACTGAGTAAAAAAGTTGTAAAACTCCTGAATAAAAAAGTAATTTGTTAAAAGCAAGCAAATGTATTTGTGAAGAGAAAAAGCTCTGAAAAGGTACAGGCCAAATTGTTAACAATGACCTGTGGAAAGGCCGACTTTTACTTTACACATTTCTGTACTTTAAAAATTATTTGAGTCAATATAACTTTGGTAATATGTTTTTTAAAAATTAAACTATTTTAAAATAACACTTTAAAATAATAAACACTTTATAAAAATTCCTCATGGACTGTTAGGTAATAAAGGTTGGGAACAAAAATAAAACCAAAAAAATATGTCTGTAATAGGCATTTAAAACAAAACACAAAGGAAATACAAGAAAATGTTTACATTTATACCTAAGTTATATGGTTGTGGTGATTATATTTTCTTCTTTACAAATTTTTATATTCTCTAAAATGAGTCTGAATTACCTGGAAAATCAGAAAAAATAAAGTTACTTTTAAAGTAACGAAACCACTGAGAAAAGATTATCCTTGCCCTGCTCTCTCTGGAATAGGAAGAGGAGAGGCATGGAGGCAGAAGTCGGACCACCTGTGTTCATAGCCCAGCTTCCCAACTCTGAGACCACAAGCAGCCCATTTCACCCTTCTTTCCTCATCTGTAAAATAAAACAAACATGTAAAGGGGGGATAATATCAGGGCTTACCTCACACAACTCATTGAAATAAGGCAAATACCCAGCACAGGAGAGATAAAAAAAAGTCCAAGCTATTAAAAATCAAAAACAAACTAGCAAAAAACCAAACTAGCAAACAGAATCATGAGCGAGGATAGTCTGATGTGGAGCAACTCTACCACCTCCCCGTCTCCAAAGAAAACCTCACTAGACATGCTAGATAAAATTTAACACTCCACACCCCTTACACACATAGCTAAGCTTGAAACCAAGAGCCCACAGTGCCAGAAACAAAAAGGAAGGAATCAGAGAGCAGTGAGCAGGCACCGAAGCTGAAGGGCTCAAGGGAAAAGGGACCTAGATATAGTTTTTAACAGCTGAGGGCTGAGGACTGGGGATTTAATCACCCCTATGGGAGAAGAGTCCATGCCAGGAACCAGAGCTGAGATAAATGCATAAAGCCAGAGGCCAGGAAGGACTACGCTTCCACCCTTCCATGAACTAGGGCCTATAAAACTGCCCACCAACCTGGAGAAGAAGTGACGAACACTGCCATCTGCTAGGGTCCACATGGAAAAAGAGGGTCCATAAGAAATGGAAACCCAGGCTCTCACCAGGTACAAATGTAAACTCCTAATTCATACCCCAAACCAATGGCAACCAGCTAAACTTGTAGGGCCCCAGCAGGGGAGAAAACAAAACTCCCCTTAGGAATGCTTCCATAATCCAAAACACATGGGACTCCCATGGAAACAAATCCCAACTCAAAATAGGATTACACTGAAAAACAAAAACAAAAACAAACCACTGCAAGAGGAAACAAACCATCAAAGGGGAGAGTAACATGACACAAGGAGAACTTGCACCCCAAGAATTAGAGATAATAATAAAATAATTGAAAAGCACCTTTAATTTTTCTTATCGAAGTATAGTTGATTTACAATGTTGTGCCAATCTCTACTGTACAGCAAAGTGACTCAGTTATACACATACAGACATTGTAAAAGCATCTTTAAAACAAGCATGTTTAGGGCTTCCCTGGTGGCTCAGTGGTTAAGAATCCACCTGCCAATGCAGGGGACACAGGTTCGAGCCACAGTCCGGCAAGATCCCACATGCCGTGGAGCAACTAAGCCCGTGTGCCACAGCTACAGAGCCTGTGCTCTAGAGCCCACAAGCCATAACTACTGAGCCCGCATGCTACAACTACCGAAGCCCACGCACCTAGAGCCCATGCTCTGCAACAAGAGAAACCACCGCAACAAGAAGCCTGCGCACTGCAACAAAGAGTAGCCCCTGCTCGCCGCAACTACAGAAAGCCCACGTGCAGCAACAAAGACCCAACACAGCCAAAAATAAATAAATTAATTAAAAAAAAACAAAAACAAGCATGTTTAAACAATGGCAGAATGTTGGTTGGTAACTGCTAAAAGCTGGGCAAAGGACACAGGTGGTTCATTACCATTCTCTTCTTTTGTATATATGAAATTCCCATGATAAAGAGTTTTAACAAGTCCATATAAAGTTTTTTAAAAGTTAAAGATGTTCAAAGAGCTAAAGGAGGAAATAGAAACCATATGGTAAGAACAGGCATATTTTTAAAAACCAAAAAAGAGTATAATTGCTCTACAATGGTGTGTTAGTTTCTGCTGTACAACAAAGTGAATCAGCTATAAGTATACATACATCCCCACATCCCCTCCCTCCCACCCTCCCTATCCCACCCCTCTAGGTCGTCACAAAGCACCGAGCCGACCTCCCTGGAGCACACCTATTGGTGCTATTTTTCCAGTACCCTCTGCTCACTTTCATGTCTCTGTGTCACATTTTGGTAATTCTCGAAATATTTCAAACTTTTTCATTATTATTATATTTGTTATGGTGATCTGTGATCAGTGATCTTTGATGTTACTATCACAAAAAGATTACAATTTGCTGAAGGCTCAGATAATGGTTAGTATGCTTTATCAATAAAGCATTTTTTACTTAAGGTATGTACACTGTTTTTCTAGATATAACGCTATTGCACAGTTACTAGACTACAGTATAATGTAAACATAACTTTTATATGCACTGGGAAACCAAAAAGTTCATGTGACTTACTTTATTGTGATATACACAACCGAATCCGCCATATCTCCACGGTATGCCTGTAACATGACCTACACTAAAGGTGAAGACAGTGCCTCTGAGAAAGTGATGTTTAAGGTGAAAACGGAAGCTGGGGTAAGAGCCTGAAGGAGTGTTTTAGGCAGAAGCACTGGCATATGCAAAGGCCAGGGTGACTGGAGTACAGTGATAGGTCAGGATATTGGCAAAAATAAGGCTGGAGAAGCAGGCAGGGATCAGATTATGCAGATTTGGACTTTTACAATTAGAGCAACTGATGACAAACTTCGAGGGCGTTAAAGTAGTGACATAATCTGATTTGGTTTTTAGAAGATCACTGTAGCTGCTGTGCGGAGAATTAGAATGGAGGAGGGAAGACACAGAAACTTGTTGATAGTTACAACGGTAGGTAAGAAGCTTGGATTAAGTACGCGATGGTGGAGGAGAGAAGTGGCAGGATTCTAGATATTTAGATGGGAGAACTGATAAGAATTGGTGATGAACTGGACATTACCAGATGGAGTGATAGAGTAGAAGGTATACAAAGATAGTCAGCTCTAAGGTTTCTGATATGAATGACCAAGTGGGTAGAAATGCCCTTTACAGAGAAGGAAAATAGAGGAAATAGTTGTGGGGAGTAGGTGGGAAATTAAGAGTTACATGTATTAAACGTGAGGTGCCAGTAAAACATCTAAGTAAAACATCCCAAGAAGGTAGTTGGGAATATATCCATTGAACTCAGAATGGAAACATGGGCTCAAACAATGTACACTGGAGTCAGTGGCTTGTGGACAGTATTTAAAGCCATGAAAGTAAAAGAAATTGCCCAGGGGAAGCATATAAAGAAGAGGGTTTAAAACTGAGCCCTGGGGAACTTGGAGTTCTAGAGGTTAGATAGAAGAAGAGAAAGAGGTTAAAGAAAATAAGCCAATGGAGGAGCTACAGAAAGGAAGAAAAGGAAATGTTTCAAGGAGAGGAGTCTACTGAATTCAATACTGCAGAGAAATCACATGAGGCGAGAGCAGGCGGGGCTTGGAAACATGGTGATCACTAGGAGGCCTTACCAAGAGGAACTTCAGGGATATGGAAGAGACAGAGGCCAGACTGAAGTGTGTTGAGGAGTGAGTAGAAGGTGACAAAGTGGAGGTAAGGAGTGCAAACGACTTCCGAGAGGCTTTGTTGTGGGAAGTGCGTGGATAGTCAGGACTACAGAACATGTTGGAAAGAGATGTGCAGTCAAGGGAAAGTTTTTAAAAAGTGATTTCTAGGGAATTTCCTGGCAGTCCAGTGGTTAGGACTCCATGCTTTCACTGCAGAAGGTCCGGGTTCGATCCCTGGTCAGGGAACTAAGATCCCACAAGCCAAGTGGCGTGGCCAAAAAAAATAAAATTAAAATTAAAAAAATAAAAAGTGACTTCTCATTCCCTGGTAGCAATCAAATCAGGCAGATATACTGATTAAAAGGAGACTTTTTTTTTTTTTTTAATTTGGGGATAGTAGAACACGTGTTAATGTGGAATAAACTTCAGAAGAGAGTCCCAAGAGTCAGGGAAATGGGTTCACAGATGGAGCAGGTCCCTGAAAATTAGGAGGGGATGGGATCTGGGACACACATGGAGGGATTAGTCTTTGCTAAGAAAGATAAAGACCCAAGTTAAGTCCCTAATCATGTATTTATAAGAATTCAACATAAACAAAGCTTACTTCTACCTAAAGGAGAAATATCCTTATTTTAATATGGAAAGAAGCAGCTTCAAGAGTGCAATGGCTTTAACTCACATAATCCTGAAATGCTTCAGAGAACCCTAGAATACTAGAGTTTGGTTACAACTCTAGAAAACTTGAAAAGGAGTTGCTTGAGAGCACTAAGATTTATGGAACATCTTACCCTACAAAGATAGTAAAAATTGAAAAATTATAGCTTCAAAAAGTATTTAGGTGCTAATGACAATTCAACCTAATCTTTGCATAATGGTATAAATTTTAAAAAGATCTTTCACACTCATTTTCTTCTTCCATCTTTGTAGTATCTTTAAAATTGCTCCCTGAGGATGGCAAGAGAGGATTATCATCCTCTGGGAGAGATGTATGTATGGGTTCAGAAAGGTAGGGTAGGACATCTGTCCCAAGCATTATAGCAAGCAAGTGGTGGAGTTAGGATCTAAATCCACATCTTTTGGCTCCGAAACCAATGCTGATTTAATAATTACATCTTTTACTACATAACAAGTTTGCTGAGTATTTAAGCCTTGACCTTTTGGGGTTAAAGTCTAGAGGGGCGACCGAGCACTCTCACAAATCACCATCAACATCTTAGATATCATGGAACACCGGGCTGAAGAACCACTGACAGAGCCAAATAAGAGAGCGCAAGTTCTAGGTCCCATTCCTCCCCCAAGTGATGGACAGTCTGCTCACCCAGATGATGACAGGAGAAGACACAAACTCAACAAGGATACTGAAAACAGAAGTGAAGAAAACTCAAGGTTGCCAAACACTTCAGTTACCAGGGCCAAAACACAAAGGAAGAGTCTAGGGCAGTGTCTGATGAAAGCACAGCATATGTTCTCGTTCTAATTACACAGTCTAAAGCAGGGTTTCTCAACCTTGGCGCTACTGACATTTGGGGGCCAGATAATTCTTTGCTGTGGGGGACTGTCCTGTGCATTGCAGGACGTTTAGTAGTATCCCTGGCCTCCACCCACGCGATGTCAGCAGCACAGCTCCACCTGCCCCAGTCATGACAACTAAACATATCTCTCGACTTTGCCAAACATCCCTTGGGAGAAGGAGGGGTTGGGGAGATCAACTCCAACTGAGAAACACTGATCCAGATGGATTCCACTATGAATATCGGAGCTAAGGCCATGCAAAGCAGACCTACAAAGAAAGTGGAGAAAGCGCATGATCTTATTTATTTTCAGGTAATAGTCTGCACAATCTTTACTAAAAGCATCAAATGTTCCAAGACATGCAGTACGTACCCAGAAAAGTAGGCCTAGCCTGAGAGACTACACCTCACTACTTAGAGGAACTCTTGGTAATGGATTCTGGAGACCAAGCAGTCAGTCAACCTTCCTCCTTCTCACACTCAGTAATCCAAGAGACTGCCAAAGTATATAGAAAATCAGACACACTCTCTGGCTCTCATATGCCCATCAAGCCATCATTCATCTTCCTATCCTATGGGAAGGAGTCTTTGCCCTTCTGGAAAACTGGCTCCATTAATGGGCTCAAGACAGACAAAGCCTGCACTGCCTGAACTGCTCTCTTTCCAGAAGGACAGAAGACCACCCCTAACAGGCCAGCAACACCCCTAGCTGGTTGTATGTTGACAGGCTTCTACTGATCTCCCTTGAGAGAAGGGACACTCAGCTCTCTGTTGTCTTGTTTTACAATTATTTACTCTGCCCATCGAAATCTGATGGGTTTTAGAAGCTTGGCTCAAGGGCATTATCCATCTTCCCATCGCTCTGGGGTCAGAGGATGCCACACTCTTTCTAACAATCCAGGCCTTGAGAAGCAAATTACTTTCTTACTTACTTTCTAAGAGTTTCTTCAAGGAGAAAACGTGAAATAATTTTGACTTTACATGTTATAAGATTGTGATTTCAGAAACAAAAGATAATCTGTGGAGCCCTTAAGCGTTCCAAATTTTGCTTTGCAGTTGGCAGATGCCCACTGAGGCCCCCACACCAGCCCCAAATCTTGTAAATACTTTTGAGTATTTATGTTCATTTACCAAGCTATGTTAGCTATGCTGTAGACAAAATCAACTTTATCTTGGTGTATGAATATCTGAAACAAAACTCTGTTTTAAAATATCTGCAGCATAGCTCAGACCGGACAGTTGGGCTTTAACTGAGTCAGGACAGTAAAATTGTTGCAACCCAAGACTCAATCCCCCTTGAGTTCCCACACTGCCTCTGCTAAACCTAGCTGGTGAGCTCTTCAAGGGAGAAGCATGCCTTAGCCCCTGGAGCAGAGGCCTGGCCTAAAGAAGCCTCTGTAAAAGTTTGTCATGTAAAAGAACAAAATGGACACTGTCACCCATTAATAAGATCTTTTTCTGCTCTCTGGAAGTTAACTGCATAAGAAACAAAAGACTTTGAATAATTTTTTAAAAAAGCTAGTCTCACAGTTTGTAGTAGTTTCTAAAGGCTCTCCCATAGGATATTATTTTAGTCCCCCTTCCAAAGCACAACTAAAACATTTTAAAAATCCCCAAGCACATTATTTACTGTTAGAAGCAGGATTAGATAAAGGAGGAGGGCACAGACCAAATCAATCTTGAAAAATTAAATTCAAAAGGAGAAAAGGAGGTACACATCTAAGGTTTAAAGTCATCGTTACCCAGTGACCCCCTAACCCAGCTCTTGATCTCCAAATCCAGGGGGAGGGTAAATTTAGGGTGAGAGATTAGGCCTCAGCTACGCTGGCATTTAAAAACATTCTGGCAGGTGCTCTGCCAGGCAGTCTATAATTAGTGAGTATGCCTCGGAAACTTAAAATGAACTCAAGGGGTTTCAGAAGCCAACAGCCAGCCTCCCAAGCACTGAGCTGTGCAGCCACGGGGCTGATGCTGTCTAGAACCAGTGTTGGGTGCCTGCATAGCGCACACGTGTGTGCACGTACACGCCACTTCTGCAGAGTGTCTTTTTTCAAAGCTCTAATGGCTTGACCTCAACACCTGCTGCACTTCCTGAAGACAGACAGGCTCTGGAGCTCCACTTGTTCCTCGCACGAGGCTGTACTTTCTAGGAACGACCGCACACATGCAGAGGCTGGCCAGCTGCCAAGGCGGGGGCAGCCCAGCCACCTCGGGCCTGAACTTTCCCAGTGCTGTCAGGGCGGGATCCCACTAGGAGCTGACTCAGCGGCCAGCATGGAACTCTGCCAACCACACAGCAGTGCGGGGGCTGCCGGCAAGTCACAGATGTTTTGCTAAACCAAAGCAATCAACCGGGAAGCGGATCTGGGCTGGCGGCCAGGCTGCTGCTGTCGGGGAAGCTGGCATTCTCTGATCCTAGTCCGAGCTCTGCCACTACCTCCCTGGTGATCTGAGGGAAAACCTCGGTGCATCTCAGTGTCTCCCCTGCTTCCGAGCATGTCTGTGTGGATGCAGCAGAGGATGGCACTGTTTGCATGAAAGAGCACCTGGAGCACTACTACCCACCACACGCTGGTTCTGTTAATCGTCACAACATCCTTGGAGGTAGGCGTCGTTAGTTTGATTTCACAGAGGGCTCAAAGGAATTAAGAGCCCTACCAAAGGATCACAAGGGTAATAGATGGAAGAGATGGGATTTGAACCCCACTTTGCTGGCTCTGGGATCTACTACAAACACTGCTACTGTGAAACTCAGATCAACTGCATAGGCAGGGCGCCTTGATAGAAAGATGCTGAGTTTTCAGCTTGCAAAGGACCTTTCTCATATGACTTCTCGGATGCCCTGTGTAAATCCATAGCCCTTCACAACTAATTTCTAAACAGCACCACTGGACCACATGGAGTATATGTGCTTATGGGGAGGACCCAAATATTACCGGCTTTATTATGAACTCCCTGCCTAATCACCAACAAGTCACTTAGCCTGGAAGAACTGATCATCACTCCCATTCTTCAGCTGAAGAAAAGCGGCATGGCAAGTCAGAAAGACAAGAGGAATTAGAAGGCAAAGAGAGCACAGATTCCTTAGGTTCTACCCCCTAGGATAATTCATTAGGACCCTTGAATCTATATTTTTAAAAACTCCCTAGATGACTCTGATGCTCTGCCATGTTTGGGAATCACTGAAGCTTGCCTTGGCTCAAAAGGGAATTGTGAGGGATTCCCTGGAGGTCTAGTGGTTAGGAGTCTGCACTTTCACTGCCATGGCCTGGGTTCAATCCCTGGTCAGGGAACTAAGATCCTGCAAGCCGCACAGCACAGCCAAAAAAAAGTAAAAAAATAAGGGAATTGTGAGGTCTACCCTTCCCTGTTTCAAAGGAGGTGATATAAGGGTGAAATGAAATCATGTCTAAAGGCTCTTTGCTGGAAAATATACACAATGCAAAAGGTTCTCATCAGCTATGTTTAGCAGCAAAACAACAAAACTGATCTTAAAAAGCATGATCCTGGGTTAGCCTGGAGCTAAGACACTGTGTTAGGCAAGACTGTTCTCTTACCAAACTACTACTAGAAAAACTGAAATTAGAGCCACACATCTCATTTTTAGATATCCCTCATAACACTGTTGCAACCTCATTCTTCCTTTAAAAAAAAAAAGACTGTACTTACAGTCTTTCATATTAAACTTGGAACAATCTATATTAGGAATAACTTACACATTTCACTGCTCTAATCAAGAAAACAACTATGAGGAAAAAACTCAGTCTATTCATTCTAGGCTGCTGGTCACTGAAGTAGGCTGAGAAGGCACAGACTGGCACAGACCCTGGCAGTCCAGTACCCCTCCCTGGCTAGCCTTTAGGGAGAACAAATAACGCCCCCATACCAGAAAGACTGACCTGCTTGAGCTGCTCATCCAGATTCCAGCCCGGCTGCCCTGCTGTGGAGACCGAAGCTGAGGCCTTAGGAGCATCTTTGGTATGGTCTTCTTTAGCTTGCTGTCCATGTGGTGGGAGCCCTGGCGCTGGAAGCAGACCAGATACGGGTGCTGCTCTGGGGTCTTGGCGAGCCACCTTCTGCACGTGAAAATATTTTGAAGCAGCCTGGGTCTCTTTCTCAGCCACCTCTGCAACTTCATCATCCCCATCCTCATCTTCCAAACCTCCTTCCTCTTCCTCAGGCTCTGAGTTCACCTTGCTCCGTTCAAACACTCGGGCCACTGCTGGGGCTGGTGGAACTCTGGCTAAGGGACCCAGGGCAGGGCTGCCAGAAGGCCTCCCAGGTGTGGCAGAAAGGTGAGTCTGCTGTGTGACCAGCTTCTGGGCAAACAAGAACGGGGTTTCTCTCATCTGCTGAACCTGCTTCTCTCTGGCGTCCATCTGCAGAGGAGCCAGGTGTGGTGGCTGTGGTGGTGGTGGCGGCTGCTGCTGCGGCGGCTGCTGCTTCTGCTGAGGCTGCAGTGGCTCCATCACTGCCTCAAGCTTCACCCACCGATTGGCATGGCTCTGAACCTGGGCACAGCCCGGCAGGCACACTGGGTGTAAACCTCTAAGTGATTAATAGAAACCACAAAGAAGGAGAAAACAAAAAAGAAAAAAAAACAAACCAACAATGTAAAGCAGGTATAAAAAGGTTTTCTTTTCTCCAGTAAAGGGCATGAGTTCTGAGTATTAAACATATGCCCGTAAACCTGAGTTTTAAGATGAGTAAGTGGTGGGAGTTTGAGGTGGGGGTAGGGCGGGGTAGGGGGTGGTGGGAGTTGGGTAAGGAAAAGTATGCAGAAGAGGAACAGGATTTAAGAGGAGAAATACAGGATGAATCTCAGCTGCGGTGGACTACTGTGGGTTTAAAATGAAGTAAATCCAGATGACATTGAGTCTGCAAACATCTGTGTTCTGATCTCTCTTCCTCAACATTATCAAACATTAATCTGTTTATTACTGAAAAAGCAACTGGGTTTGCACTGTACAGAGGTTGAGAGTATGAAAACCACAATTAAAAAAAAAGGGAAAGAAGGGCCTGCCTACAAGAAAGAGAATATTGCTTAGGTTCCCAGGCCCATCAGAGAAAGATATTACCATCTAAGCAAGGCACAGAGCTATCAGGCAGACGGCAAGATTTCTCCCATAGAAAAGCGGAACCTAGCAAACTGCTCTTAGGTCTAAATTTTTAAAATTTCCCAGATCAAATTGCCAAGCCTGCTTTTTGAGTGGGCTGAGCCAATGCTAACCAGACATTATATAGCCTCAAAAAGAATCCAATTTCAACAACATGAGAGAAAGAAACACGCAAGGAGGCAAGAGTTTCAAATTGCAATCCTCACTCAAAAAACAAACGGGGGAATTCCTCTGGAGATTTTTAAGGTAATTAATTGGAAACAGGTATCAATATTGTCTAAACGAGGCAAAGCTTCTTTTTCATAAACAGCCTACTAAATCTCTTCACATCCCCTTTCTTTCTGATTCACTTCTATGACATTCTATGACGAATACAAAAAGAAAAGGCTTTCAGGCCAGAAGTATTCTGGGGGCAGGTTTATCAGCATTCTTACCAATCAGTCTCCAAACACACACCCCTTTCACACCCTCTCCTCCTCTAACCAACCCCCCTTCCCTTCCTCCTTTCCAGGCCCCCATCCCCAGCAAACCTCACTTGAGTTATGCTTCCTCAGCAAGTCTCCATAACTGAATGGATTACTATGCATGGGCAAATTTTAGGTTAACAGGACTTGCAACATGGCGTACAATGTTGTCATCACATGAAAGAAGAAGCTGCACTGCACAGGTTGGGACTTGATATTTGCGTTGTTCCACTGTTTTAGGACTGGGTAGAAAGATTTAAAAACAAAAAACAAAAAACCCCAAAAACTTAAATATCTTAGGTATCTTCAAAAATTCATGGGGAAGTAATCAAACTCCTAGCAATAAAAACTGTTTGGATTTAGGCATTTTTTTAAAACCAGGTTAGAGAAAAAAGGTACGACTTTTAAAGCTAGGCAAAAAAGTAGAAATTTTAAAATTCTCATTTTCTGTTTAATCTTAGAAGCACTGCTTTTGTCTTTTGCATTCTGTGAAAGATTCAAATTCCAATTTGCCTCTTACTCCCTTTACTTCCTCTCTTGGCACTTTAGAAAGTGTGAATTATGCCGGAAGCAATACTTTCATTCTGCTATAGCCCTTTTTACAGTGTAACAAAGCATGAAAAGATTTACACCCACATTAAATCCAGTTGCCAAAAGTGTTCATTTAAAATAAAAACAATTTGCATCAAAGAAAAGTAAACCAAAGAATAAAGAAAATAATTCGGTGGTCATTTTAATTCTCCTTACAACATTATAACATCAATCAATCAAAAGCGGGATAATTTTTCATCCAAGTCCTGCCAGTCATTGAACAACTGCTTCTCATCTTGTGGCACCATCTTCTCTGTATGCTGTCCCCAGCAGAGGGGGTGGTGTCTCACAGCCTCTTTAGTTAAGGCTGAGATGACTCAGTTCTACAACTCGATACACACACCCTCCCCCAAAGAGCCTATCTTTCCCCTGTCCCTAAGCAGCTAGTTGATCCAAACAACAATACCACCTGCCTACTTTTAGAAAACTTAGGTCTCAGAAATCTAAACCACTCCATCCCTTCACACGGCTCCCTCTCCCATTTCCCCTAAAGTTCCCGAACCTCTAAGCCCGGCGCAACGGACTCCTTGCAGCTTTGAAGCCGGCCTCGCCCACCATTCCCTCTACCTTCGCTGCCGGATCCCTCTGGCCTCAGCCCCCTTTAAGCCCCATACCTCCACCCCCCCGCCATTCTTTATACCCCCACAACCCAATTCTATCACTTTTACCTCTACTGAGCCCTCCCAGCCAATCCGCCGGCTCTTCTTAGATTGTCCCAACCCCACCTATTCTAGCCGTCTCAGTTCCCAGGGGCCCCTCACTCTTCCCATCCCTTTATCTCATATCACCCTAATGGGCGAGGGCGCCTCCGGGCTCCTCCCAGCTCTCTCACTTTTCCTCCTTGGCCCCCGTGCTCCGTTGGCCCGCGTCTTCACGTCTTCCCCTACACACCTGCCTCTCCTCCTACTCCGCAGTCCCCTCCACCTGCCACAGCCCTCGCTCCCGCCGAGGCTGAGGGAGCTGGGCCCCACGCGGCTTACCTGTACGGGGAGCTCCGGGTCCGCCGGCGGTGGAAGAGGCAGCCACTCAGGCCCCGGCGCGGCAGCTGCGTTTCGGACTTCTCCGCAGCCGGGGGCCACAGCCGGGGCGGGGCCCGCACCGGAAGCGGCGCCGCGGGGCCGGGTTGCCGGCCCGGGGCGGGAAGGGGGCGGGGTCACACGGTATGGGGCGGGGCCTGAGGCCGGAAACGGCCAAAAAGGGAACGAGGGGCGGGGTCGGGCGGAAGTGACTTATAGGGAAAGCCCCGCCCAACTGAGTCGTGGGCGGAAGTGAGTAGAAGCTGGCGGAAGCTTCCGCCAATGGGGAAGCGCAGACATGGAGGAGTTCCGGTGTGAGTACTTCCGCGGGGAGTTGAAAAGAGCCGGTCTGCTTTCAGTCTTTTCTGAGTGTTTTCTAGTTGTGGAGGTTGGTGTAGCGTGGGCGGGCGGTAAGTTGGGAGGAAGGTAAATAAAGGACAAGGAGTGTCAGGGTTTTCTGCTGCTTCGGTCCCCTCCCCAACCTCCTACCTTCAAACCGATCTTCCTCTGAGATTCCCGCTTCCAGATCAGCTTTTCTCTGTTCTCTGAGGATGCTGCGTCCCCTGGAGCTCCCTCACATGGATTAGTAGTGTCGCTTCCCAGGTTCCAAAAGTGGGGGCAAGGTGCCATATACTGTCACCTCTTGTAAAAACCCTTGCTTCTCTGACGCTTACTTGTAAGACTTTGCTGCCCATTTAACCGCCTCTGTAGAGATGATCTGCTAATTTGTGCATCCAGGTCCTTGTCTTACTTTCTCTTCTCTAACCATCTTCCATCTTGATAAATTCAGAGTCACTGTGGACAACTCATTTAACATGCAGGCCTCATCCCTTACATCAACCTCCCAATCCCAGTCAAAAACCTGGACCTTGTCACCAGAACCCCTATCGTGTTATGAATCAGTAGTTCGAACATCCCTCTGTCCAACCACAGCCTGATAACCTTTAGCTTGACTGCTTAAGAACTTCACCATAACGGTCTTTTTTACTTTATCAGAACCTCCAATCTGTTGAAAGCTTCTACTTAATTCTCATTCTTCAGTTCCTTCCTTATCCATCTTAGATTCAATGGTACCTCATTACAATCCCCCTCTTACTTACTCTTAAACCTGCCCCAACACTCCTCTTTTCCCCAACTAAGTCCTCCACTGTGGGTGGACTAACATTCTTCTCAATGCCTGTAACTTGTCATAGTAAATTGTCCTGCTGAACAGATTGGCATCACTAAATATAATAATGTCAGCCTTAAATGGGCTTTGAACAGTGTCTGGAAATTTCATTATATTTTTCTAGTTAACCTGCTCTCCACTATCAGCAAGTCTCTAATCCCCTATGCTTCCCGTACCCCTTCCCCTGATTATCTTACTGTATAAGTAATAGAAAATGTAGAATGCCCTAAAATCTAGAAATCTACATGTGTTCCCATCTGTCCTTTCCTCCTATAAGTTACTCAATCAGAACTATTCACTGAGGGACTTTGCTGGCAGTCCAGTGGTTAAGAATCCATGCTTCCACTGCAGAGGGCACGGGTTCCATCCCTGGTTGGGGAAATAAGATACTTCATGCTGCGCAGTGCGGCCAAAAAAAAAAAAAAAAAAAAAAATCATTGAACTCCCACTGTATGCCAGATGAGGCACTCATGTACTCATCTAGGTGCTTGTTGAGCAATGAACAAAAAAATTCCTTGTCTTCAAGGATCTTCCTAATGTGAGGAGACAGAAAAACAATACATATATATTTGTTTTTATACATATGTATATATATATATATATGTATTCTAAGAAGAACAAAGCAGGGTAAGGGTTAGACATTGGTCTCAGGTGGCTGCTATTTTAGACATTAGTCAGAGAAAGACTCATTGATAAGGGACACTTAAGCAGAAACTGGAATTGACTTGATGGGGGTAAGCCATGTGGATAACTAGGGAAAGCATGTTCCAGACAGAGGAGACAGCAAATTCAAATGCTCTGAGGCAGGAACGTGCTTGACATGCTATAGAATTAGCAAGGAGACCACTATAGCTGATACAGAGTGAGTGGGGGGAGAGTGGTAGGAGATGACATCAGAGAGGTAGCCAGGGGCCCAGTCAATGTGGGACTTTGTAGGCCATGGTGACAACTTTGGATTGTTACCACTTAAACCACTGAAGAGTTTTGAGCACAAGAGTAACTTGATCAGATTTAAGTCTCTGAAAGTTTCATTTGAGGGAATTCCCTGGCAGTCCAGTGGTTAGGGCTCTGAGCTTCCACTGCTGGGGGCATGGGTTTGATCCCCGGTTGGGGAACTAAGATCCCGCATGCCACATGGCCAAAAATAAATAAATGAAAAAATAAAAGTTTCATTCTAGCTGTCGTATGGAGAATAGACAATGAGGGTATTGAAGTAAGAGTGGAAGCACTAGTCCTGGCAGAAGATGATGGTGGCCTGAACTAGATGATAGCATTGGAGGTGGTAAGAACTGGTCAGATTTCAGGTGTATTTTGAAAGTAAAGCCACAGGATTTACTAATGGATTATGTATAGGTTAGAGAAGAGAGTCAAGGGTGATCAAGGTTTTTGCCCCAAGTAAATGGTAGAATAGTGATATCACTACTACCTGGGGAATTCTATCAGAAGCTGACCCCAATGGAATACTACTTAGCAATACAAAGGAAAGAAGTATTGATACACCCAACAACTTGGCATTATAACAACATAACAGTAAAGGCATTATGCTGAATGAAGGAAGCTAGTCTCAAAATGAAAATCTTGAAATTATTAAAACTATAGTGATGGAAAATAAGTCAGTGGTTGCCAGGAATTAGGGATGGAGGAGTGACTATAAAGGGATAGCAAAAAGAAGGGTTTTGGGATGATGAAACTCTTCTGTATTCTGACTGTGGTGGTAGTTACATGAGTCTATACATGTATTAAAATCCATAGAACTGTATAAGAAAAATACAATCAATTTTATTGTATGATAATTTTTTTAAACTTTAAACTTTCCATGCATGCTCAAGTTTCCTTTCCCAATTCTCAGGGTTCTCCCCTTAACCTCTTGCAATATTGGATCCTTCCATCAGTTTCAACCATCTTTTGCTTTGAAAAAACAAAAACAAAAAAAAACCCTTTCCTTTGACCCCATATTCTGTGACTAAAGCCTTATCTCAAGATTCCCCTTCCTGGCAAAGCTTCTAGAATTACTGCCCTCATTGCAGCCCAAGTGATCTTATCTCTCTCCTTAAAACGCTCTATGGCTTCCCATTACTCTTGGGATCAAGACCTAAATTCCTTCATGTGGCCTGCAGAGCCCTAGCCTCTGCCTACCTCTTTGGTTTTATTTCCTTGCCTCACATGTAGTAGAGGACCCAAGAGGGCAGCCTTACTAGGTAACCTCAGTAGTTGAAGCAGAAACACCCCCCTCCCCTTTCATAGTAATGTGTTTAAATCCTGAGATATTCACCCATTATGGTTACAAGGAATACCATTTAATCTCGCTACTTTGGCTTCCGAGGTGTGGTACATTGAACGGAATAGCCATAGTATTTTCAGCTTCTCCCATCGAGAGGTGGAGTCTATTTCTCCATTTTATGAATCTAGGCTTGGCTCTGTGACTTGCTTTGTTTTATGGAATATTAGCAGTCTTCTGATACTAGAAGTCTTAAAAAATGCTTACAATTATGGCTTGCTCTCTCTTGCTGCTGAGAACTCTTCCATCACCTTGTGAAAAACTCCTGGCTAACCTGATGAATGATGAAAGACATGTGGTCATCACCCCAACTGACATCTAAGCAACTGCCAGACATATGAGTGGGGCTCCTTAGACCAACTAGCCTGCCAACCATCAGACATGTGAGTCAGGCCATTGTAGACCATCTAGACCCAGCTATGCTGGCCCAGACCAGAAGAAGCCCATCGACAAACCCATAGACCAGTGAAAAATTAGGTTTATTGTTTTAAAGTTAAACCAATTAGTTTTGAGGCAGTTTGTTTTGCAATAAAAGATAACTGATACCCAAGGCATTTCTTTGCATCTATCAATCAGGTTGGATTTACTTGGTGTAATTCTTAGAGCTGAAGAAGAGCGTCACCGTGTATCATCTTCACATAGCTGGCCCATGTTACCTTAGGTTCTCCCATCACATTTCTTAGTGTTTTGCTTAAATATAGCAGGGATAATCTTACATCATGTCTCTTTTATTTCAACTGTTCAATAAAGGTGATATCATTTGCATGGTTTTCATTGATTTTATTTCTCTTGTTAAAAATAAAAGTTGAATTGTATAAATATTGGGTATCATTTGTATGTATGTTTTGTTATAAATTTAGTCTTAAATAGTACAGGGCATAAAAGCTAAGAAACAACAGGTAAATGGCCATATTATAGAATAATAGTGTAATTAGTAATAATTAATGAAGAGAAAGTGCCTTTATGTCTTCATGATAACCAATGTTAATTATTGTTGTAATTGTGTCCATCTTAAAGAGATCTGGTGTTTTCACATGAATGGATGTCAATTTGGGGACTTGGAACGTATAAAATGTTTTCCCATTGAAATTAACAGTGATGATGTTTTCGACTTGCATTGGTCCTACAAGAGGTTTTTCAGGTAAGGCAGAAGGGCAGTGAGGCAGTTACTATACATTTTACTGTAATAGGAAATTAAAATGTAACAGATGATTAAGATTCTTCTTGTTCTGAGATCAAGGTATAGCCTCAGGAACCTCAATTAGCACGTGTGAAGCCTCTGATGAGTAAATGGTATTAACTGTGTGTAAGGAAAGAATGTGACAGTCCAAGGCCAGGGGTCTGAAGGCAGGTATATCCAGTCCACACACTCCCGAGGGGACCTTGCTGCTGTGGTGGTGGTTGTACCAGTAACGTTACCTGCCGCCTGATTGGGCTTCCAATGTGTTTTCCTACAGAGGGGCATATGCCCATCAGGCTGACTCCTGGGTCCTTTATTTCACAGAAATGTTTGTATTTTTGTTGTTGTGGTTCATCTTTTAAATCAGATAATTGGTATTTGGTGTCTGATGTCTCGAGTTGTGATGTGTCAGCCTCCACAAGCCAGTCAACGCTGAGGAACTGCCAGCACCTAGTTATTGAGGACTCCTGGCGGTGGGCAGCCAGCCGTCCCCTGCAGGAAGCAGCTCTCTTGCCACATTCCCTTTCAGCCTGCTCTCACCACGAAGGTCCTTTCCAACCCTGTGATTCTGGGATTTGCCAACATTTTGGTGAACTGGACTATGTTGTTCTTTCCCTCACCTGGGAATAGAAGAGGTCAGACCTCTAAGGCAATTGGTTCATCTTTGAAAACATTGGATCATTTCACTCTTCTTGACACTTAATTGAAAGCTGTCTTTGCAAAGCTCCACCTAGATTTCTGTGGTGGCCCTGGCACTCAGCAGTCCCGTAGACTTCCAGAGCAAAGGGGAACAGGAGGCCGTTCAAGCCATCTGTCCTAGAACGAGACATCTGGTCTCAGGTCTGTGCCTCTCGTCAGGGCTCTTTGGGAGCCATGTGGCCCCCCATCCAACAGAGCTGTTATAAACCAGACACCATCAAGTGCTGGTGAGAGGGTGCCCAAGCTGAAGTTGGCCTGCCAGTGAGGCTGGTTGGCTGGGAGAATTGTGGGTCCAGCTGGTTCCTGTAAATGTGTCCACAGATACCTACACATGCCCAGGGGCTTTAATCCATCAAAAATCTTTACTCCCAAGCACCAGCACTGAAGGTTGAGTTCTCAAGAATAGTAATATACATTTTTCTATTGTCAAGGTTGGCCAGGACTCTTGCCCTTTCTGTGTTAAAAGAAAAAAAATCAAGACAAGTATAGAGATGTTATGAAGGAGACCAGGCAAGGATCTTAGTTAGAAACAAGAGCTCAGAAGATGCAAGGTATACTGAAGAAACATCAGTGGAAAAGAAATTTCCCAAATATAGGGAGGGGAGCACTTGCTTTTGTGATGTTTGGGCACCAGGTTCATCATGTCTTTATTGCTTCCACACAGCATGTGCACCACAGCTGTGTTTCTGTTGCAAGCTTAATGCTAGTTAATCCTGAATCTGAGCTAAAGGAAACCAAGTATAGTTTAATGGGAGTTCCTGACATTTTATTAAGGTGAAATATATTCAGTGCCAGAGAAGTTGAAAAGGTTGTCTGTTCTCCATGCCTTCATTTGCTACTTTATGGCAAGAGCACATGTTGAAGGCTTTGATGGATTCAAACTAATCTTAACACAGGTTCTTAACTCTGCTGCAATTTCAGGGAATAGGAGATAACCCCATTTGGGAATCTGTTTCAGAAACTTCATCTTAAAGAACTGAGCTCGGTTTTCAGTCTCTCCACTTAAAGTGAGAGTTTGATTTTATAATGCTTATAACTGCACTGAGATTAGGTTGGAAGAGAATAGGGTGGTTATAAAACTGTTAGTTTTACTAAAACTGATTTACTAATAATGTCCTCCTGACCAATTCCCTTTCATGCCTCCTCCTACCCTCACAATAAATAGGGCAAAATACTTAGCTTAACGCTGTGGTCATCAAGCAACCAGTCATTTCCTAATATGGACAGTTGAACCCTCCAGTTTCACTTCTGGAATTCAAGTGCTAGGAGAATGGCATTTACGTTTGTGTATGTTTTCTGTAGCTCCTTCCCTCTCACTCCCCAACTCGATGAAGCCTCTGTGTTGTTTGCTTTAACAGTAATTATGGCATCTGCAATGACTGAATTTCCTGAACCTGCAATATAGAATCAGCCTGGACCCAATACAATCTAACCCTGACAGTTTGATACAAAATTCAAATGAATAGTCACAAGATTTGAGGGCTCTCTCCTCAATAAAAATGAATCATCCCCCACCCCCCAAATTACAGTCTTTACAAAGAATGAAGTCAGTACATTTCTACTGAGATAGGAAGTGTTCAGTTGTAGAATTTAAAAAGAAACTAGCAAGTTACAGAAAAGTATGTAAAATAAAATCATTTTGAAAAAGAAAAAATCATTTAATCTTTTAAAAAACAATTTCCCATCTTAACAATAAAGATAGTTATGATACATGTCCTAACCTTAGACTCAGGTTTAATTTTTGCTTTCTTTGGTAATTAGAAAAAAATTGTATATTAAGGAAAATTCTACAGTGCTTATTAACTGATGGTTATCATGCGCTAAGCACTTCACTTACATTATCATTTAATCCTCAAAATAACCCCCATTTTACTGGTGAGAAAACTAATGCTTATAGTAGTTAAGCAACTCACCCAAGGTTAAGTTACATGTTACACGTAGCAGAGCTGGGATTTGAACCCAGGGCTGTCTGACTGTAATTTGTGCTGCTAACCACCATGCTATATTCCTCCCATCAATGTAAGTATTTGAATTTGTAACCATTTGAATTTTACAATAGTAGGCCACAGAGAATCAATATGGTCAAATATTAGCTTTGTAATTTGTCTAAAAGAAACTAAGTAAAGTCCTAATTCAGAGAGTAAAACCAGACACTGCTGGACCTGAAGCTGAACTGTGCCTTGCATTTGCAGAGTACCAGCTGAAAGAACTGCAACATAGAACACTAGCTAAAGATTAGAAAAAGCCTAGATGTCCATCAGTAGGGAACTGGTTAGGTAACATTGTACTTAAGCTGTCAAAAAGCAAAAAGAAAGAATATAAAATGAAGTTTTTAATGTACTAATATGGAACACTTTCCAAGACATTAAATGAAAAAAGCAAGGCTCGTTACAGGATGTTTAGTATGTTACCATTAATAATTATGTTTAAAGAGGATGTATATATATAATCATTATGTTGAACAAGCATGACTCATGGGGTGTATATCAGTTAATGCAGGCTAAACTACTGCAACAAATAGATCCAAAACACGACTCAGCAAAATAGTTTATTTCTTGCTCACCTAATAGTCCTGGACAGATATTCAGGTCAGGGAGGAAGCTCTCCTACATTGCCGTCATTCAGGGTCCTTGGATCTGTCCATCTTGTGGTCTACCATCCCCAGAAAGTGGTAGATATTGCTTCCACTCACATTACATTGGAGAAAATTTGGTCATATGGCTGCACCCAAATTGAATGGGAATATGGGAAACTAGTCTAGTAGTCCCAGAGATTAATAGCTTTCGGTAGACAGACAAGGTCTCTGTTACAGTCAGCCTCTCTGGTCACCAAATATATTCACCCTTCCCCCAAGGGAGAAGACAAAAGTCCCATTCAATTATTGAATTTCATATCAATATCTGGATCACAGTCTTTTCTAATTAGCCTGGATGAAACACATGAAAAGATGCTCAATCATTAGGGAAATGCAAATCAAAACCACAATGAGTTTAACAGTTAAAAAAAAAACCCACACTGAGGTATCACCTCATACCTGTCAGAATAGCTATTATCAAAAGACAACTAACACAACATTGTAAATCAACTATATCCGTCCAGGACTATTAGGTGAGCAAGAAATAAACTATTTTGCTGAGTCGTGTTTTGGATCTATTTGTCTATATATATATATCTCCTCCCACATACACACACACAATGTAATGTTGGCCTAAAAAATAATGAAATCTTGCCATTTGTAACAGCATGAATGGACTTAGAGGGTATAGTGCTAAGTGAAATAAGTCAGAGAAAGACAAATACTGTATGATCTCACTTATATATGGAATCTAAAAAAAAACACAACAAATGAACAAACAACAAAACAGAAACAGACTCATAGATACTGAGAGCAAACAGGTGGTTGCCGGGGGGTGGGGGGTGGGGAATAAATGAAATGGGTGGTGAGATTAAGAGGTACAATCTTTCATTTACAAAATAAATGAGTCACAGAGATAAAATGAACAGCATAGGGAGTATAGTCAATAATTATGTCATATCTTTGCATGGTGACAGATAGTAACTAGACTTATTGTGGTGAGCGTCTCGTAATGTATAGAAATATCAAATCACCATGTTGTGCACCTGGAACTAACACAGTGTTGTAGGTCAATTATACTTCAATTAAAACAAAAAGTTAAATGGGGGCGGGTAAAAAAAGACACGCTTTCTGGGCAGTGAAGGAAGTTCTCAGATTAGACCCAGTTTTGCTCTCGAGGAATAATTCTCTTGTCATTGTTCTCCTTCTACCCTGGTTCTGCCCTCTGGCAAGTCCTCCCTCAGCCATTTTTTTCCCTGGCTGTACGTGAAGTGGGAGCATGCCTTCCTTGGGGACTATACAGCTTTGACAGCCTGCTTCCTGATGGTGCAGGGTTGGAGACCCAAGTGTTGTTTTATGGCTTTACTTATTTATTCAGGCCAGGCTTGTGGGGTTTTTTGGCAATACAGTTCCCTCAGAAACTTCAGATCTATTTGCTTTGAAGCAGCTTATATTCCCAAAGATCTCTCAGACAGGTTTTCAACATTATCAAAAAAGTGAGAGAAACTTCAAAAAATTTCAAAAGGTAACAACCTGGTCTATACTCCTTTTCTTATTACCATAACTTAGGTCAAGAAGAGGCTCTTGGGACTTCCCTGGTGGTCCAGTGAGTAAGACTCTGCGCTCCCAATGCAGGGGGCCTCGGTTCTATCCTGGTCGGGGAACTAGATCCCGCATGCATGCTGCAACTAAAAAAAAAAAGAAAGAAAGATCCCGCATGCTAAAACTAAAGATCCCGCACGCCTCAACAAAGATCCCAAGTGCCACAACTAAGACCCAGCGCAACCAAAATAAATAAAAATAAATAAATAAATAATTTTAAAAAGAAGAAGAAGAAGAAGATCTTATCTGACGGTTTAATCTGTGAAAATGTGAATTATGACTTTGGTGAACTTTCCAGTCCCTCCTTATTCTACTAGTTGTATATTTGTTTATGTTGCAGTCATATTCTATGTAGTTGGTGTCGGAATTAAACTCTACTATGTGGTGGCTGCCTCATCAGATGGTGCAACAGATGATCCTGAATCAAAAACAAAATGAAATCATGATGATCACTACAACCACCATTTCACCCAGCAGGGAAAACCATAACCATATCTAACCTAGATAGATTAGATTTAGAATTCTAGACTAGGAGTCAGCAAATTATGGCCTGTGGATCAAATCTGGCCAACCACCTGTTTTTGTAAATAAAGTTTTATTTGAACATGACCACACTTATTTGTTTACATATTGTCCATGATGCTTCTGTGCTACAACAGCAGAGCTGAGTACCAGCAACAGAGACCGGACGGCTTGCAAAGCCTAAAATATTTACCTTCTGGTCCTTTGCAGGAAAAAAAATTGCCCATTCTTTTTTTCTGATTTTTAATAAAATGTGTCCTATCATACCTGTGCACATATTTTTTAGCATTCTTTTTTTAATATCTTTTTTTTCAATTGAAGTATAGTTGATTTACAATGTCGTGTTAGTTTCAGGTGTACAGCACAGTGATTCAGTTATACACATATATATGTATATTCTTTTTCAGATTCTTTTCTCTTATCGGTTTTACAAAATATTGAGTACAGTTCCCTGTGCTATACAGTAAGTCACTGTTGGTTATCTATTTTATATATAGTAGTGTGTGTATGTTAATCCCAACCTCTTAATATATCACTCCCCACCCCCCTTTCCCTTGGGTAACCATACTTTTGTTTTCTATGTCTGTGAGTCTCTTTCTGTTTTGTAAATAAGTTCATTTGTACCTTTTTAAAAAATTGCCCATTCTCGTTCTAGACAATATTTAATAGCCTCTTCCATGATCTGTCAATGAGGACCAAAAGGGAGATAAGACTGGAAAATTCCACTCTTTACACTACAAAGCTACAGTAATCAACACAGTATGGGGCTTCCCTCGTGGCTCAGTGGTTAAGAATCTGCCTGCCAATGCAGGGGACACGGGTTCGAGCCCTGGTCTGGGAAGATCCCACATGCCATGGAGCAACTAAGCCTGTGCGCCACAATGACTGAGCCTGCGCTCTAGAGCCCGTGAGCCACAACTACTGAGTCCACGTGCCACAACTACTGAAACCCGTGCGCCTAGAGCCTGTATGCCACAACAAAAGCCACCTCAATGAGAAGCCTGCGCACCGCAATGAAGAGTAGCCCCTGCTCGCCACAACTAGAGAAAGCCCGCGCAGCAACGAAGACCCAATGCAGCCAAAAATAAATAAATAAAATTTTTAAAAAACCAAAAAAAAGAGTATGATACTGGCACAAAAGCAGAAATATAGATCAATGGAACAGGATAGAAAGTCCAGAGATAAACCCACGAACCTATGGTTACCTAATCTATGACAAAGAAGGCAAGAATATACAATGGAGAAAAGACCGTCTCTTAAGTGGTGCTGGGAAGACTGGACAGCTACATGTAAACGAATGAAATTAGAACACTCCCTAACACCATACATAAAAATAAACTCAAAATGGATTAAAGGCCTAAATGTAAGGCCGGATACTATTAAAGTCTTAGAGGAAAACACAGGCAGAACACTCTTTGACATAAATCACAGCAAGATCTTTTTCAATCCACCTCCTAGAGTAATGAAAATAAAACCAAAACTAAACAAGTGGGAACTAATTAAACTTAAAAGCTTTTGCACAGCAAAGGAAACCATAGGCAAAACGAAAAGACAACCCTCAGAATGGGAGAAAATATTTGCAAACGAAGCAACCAACAAGGGATTAATCTCCAAAATATACAAAGAGCTCATGCAGCTCAATATCAAAAAAAAACGAGGGCTTCCCTGGTGGCGCAGTGGTTGAGAATCTGCCTGCCAATGCAGGGGACACGGGTTCGAGCCCTGGTCTGGGAAGATCCCACATGCCGCGGAGCAACTGGGCCCGTGAGCCACAGCTACTGAGCCTGCGCGTCTGGAGCCTGTGTTCTGCAACAAGAGAGGCCGCGATAGTGAGAGGCCCGCGCACCGTGATGAAGAGTGGCCCCCACTTGCCACAACTGGAGAAAGCCCTCGCACAGAAATTAAGACCCAACACAGCTAAAATAAATAAATAAATAAATTTTAAAAAAAAACGAAAAGAAAAGAAACCCAATCAAAAAATGGGCAGATCTAAATAGATGTTTCTCCAAAGAAGACATACAGATGGCTAAAAAGCACAAGAAAAGATGCTCAACATCACTAATTACTAGAGAAATGCAAATCAAAACTGCAATGAGGGGCTTCCCTGGTGGCGCAGTGGTTAAGAATCCACCTGCCAATGCAGGGGACACGGGTTCAAGCCCTGGTGCGGGAAGATCCCACATGCTGCGGAGCAAATAAGCCCGCGTGCCACAACTACTGAAGCCCGTGTGCCTAGAGCCCATGCTCCGCAACTAGAGAAGCCACCGCAATGAGAAGCCCGCACATCACAACAAAGAGCAGTCCCTGCGAACCGCAACTAGAGAAAGCCCGCACACAGCAAGAAAGACCCAACGCAGTCAAAAATAAAATAAATAAAATAAATAAATTTATTTAAAAAAACAACTGCAATGAGGTATCACCTCACACTGGTCAGAATGGCCATCATCAGTCTACAAACAATAAATGCTGGAGTGGGTGTGGAGAATAGGGAACCCTCCTACACTTGATGGGAATGTAAATTGGTACAGCACTGTGGAGAACAGTATGGAGGTTCCTTAAAAAGCTAAAAATAGAGCTACCATATGATCCAGCAATCCCACTTCTGGGCATATAACCGGACAAAACCATAATTCAAAAAGATACGTGCACCCCAATGTTCAATGCAGCACTATTTACAATAGCGAGGACATGGAAGCAACCTAAATGTCCATCAACAGAGGAACGGATAAAGAAGATGTGGTACATCTATACAATGGAATGTTACTCAGCCATAAAAAAAGAACGAAATAATGCCATTTGCAGCAACATGGGTAGACCTAGAGATTGTCACACTGAGTGAAGTAAGTCAGACAGAGAAAGACAGATATCATATGATATCACTTATATGTAGAATGTAAAAGAAGGGTACAAATGAACTTACCTACAAAACAGAAATAGAGTTACATATGTCGAAAAGAAACTTATGGTTACCCAGGGTAAGGGTGGGGGGAGAGATAAATTGGGAGATTGGGATTGACATATACACACTGCTATATATAAAATAGATAACTAACAAGGACCTACTATATAGCACAAGGGAACCCTACTCAATACTCTGTAATGGCCTATATGGGAAAAGAATCTAAAAAAGAGTGGATACATGTATATGTATAACTGAATCACTTTGCTGTACACCTGAAACTAACACAACATTGTAAATCAACTATACTCCAAGAAAAATTTAAAAAAAAAAGACTTCCAGCTTTTGGCTCAGAGGAGGCCAAGGTGCAACTTTCTTCAGTCGTCCCGAATCCGGGTTCATCCGACACCAGCCGCCTCCACCATGTTGCCTAAGTTCGACCCCAACAAGATAAAAGTCGTGTACCTGAGGTGCACCAGTGGGGAAGTTGGTGCCACATCTGCCCTGGCCCCCAAGATTGGCCCCCTGGGTCTGTCTCCAAAAAAGGTTGGTGATGACATCGCCAAGGCAACTGGTGATTGGAAGGGTCTGAGGATTACTGTGAAACTGACCATTCAGAACAGACAAGCCCAGGTTGAGGACTGATCATCAAGGCCCCAAGGAACCGCCAAGAGACAGAAGGAAGCAGAAAAACATTAAGCACAGTGGAAACATCACTTTTGATGAGATTGTCAACATTGCCTGACAGATGCAGAATCGATCTTTAGCTAGAGAACTCTCTGGAACCATTAAAGAGATCCTGGGGGCCACCCAGTCTGTGGGCTGCAATGTTGATGGCCGCCACCCTCACGACATCATAGATGACATCAACCGTGGTGCAGTGGAATGCCCAACTAGTTAAGAACTGCAAACAAAAATAAAGGGTTATTTGACAACCAAAAAAAGAAAATTCTGCTCTTGCCTGAAGAACCTTACTCATGTCCTCAGGTATTTAAACGGGAAAAGGAAAGACCAGTCAATATCAGTCTTGAGCGGAATCACCCACAGACAACCAAACCCTGCTACAATAGGTCTGCTCTTGAAATCAACCTAATCAACGACTAACCCCACTTCATTTTGAGCCAGTCATAGCCAATCATTTACATTTAACCTAAACCCCACATTTCCCCCAAGCCCTATATAAACCCTATCTTTTACTTTGTTCACAGAGATTATCTGTCACCTTGCAGTTCTCCCTTGCCTGGAAATAAATAATTTCTTAAATAAATAATTTTGTGTGTTTGTTTTTCTTTCTAGATTTGAAAGAATTGTGATTCCTTTAATACAAGCAAACCTAAAATGCAATGAATTAACAAAATAGAAGTTTAGATTCTGCTCACCTAGCAGTCTTGAACAGGCGTTCAGCTTGGTGGGGCAGCTCTCATCCTCCTTGTCATTGATGGACCAAGATTCCTTCTATCTGTCATCTTTCATGGCTCTGTCACCACTTGCATCCAGCTGGGAGGAGAGGAAAGAAAGAGTTTCATTGTGTGTGGGTATGGGGGGAGGTGTTTACTAGGCCAGTCCTGGAAGTGGCACCCATCGATTACCCCTTAATCCATCTTACATCCCATTAGAGAGAATTTAGTCTAGAGGTTATATCAAATTGTAAAGGACAGAATGTATATAAGTAGGGAGCTAGAGGTCTCCATTACAGGGTGTAAATCAGAAAGCATCTTAATTTTTGTCTTCCACTGGCCCTTTAGTTTATTCTCTATGGCTCGTTTTCCCTTGCCCCTTTCACCTTGGTCAAATCCATCAACTTTGCTAATTACTCTTATGTATTAAAAGTCCTCCTGAAATGCTAGTCTCCCAAACAACATCAGTTAAGTAACAGAAATGCCCAGCCCCATCTAATAGTCATCACTCTAAAATTGATTTAAGACTGAGGCTTCTTCCTCTCTCCCAGCGTGGGCCTCTAGGATGTGAGTCACCTCCTATGGAAAAGGAGTGTGTGATCAGTTTCATTCTTTCTTCATTCAGTGCTTCCACTTTCCTCATCTTGTTGCTACTGTCTCTAATCCTTCCAAGCTGGGTGGCTGCTAGTTCGTCTGGTGTCTTTGGATAGATTAGAAAAAGGTTCCCCCTTCTGGGTGAATGCAACCCCATGGTGAGAGAACTGCACCTCTGTGTGAAGTAGGAAAGGCAACTCTTGCTCCAAGTAGACACAACCCCGTGCCAGGGCATATGGTTTGGAGAGTGGAAAGCAGGCTGGATTTCAGCCCCCATTAGCACCTACAGTCAGGTGCCATTTTCGGCAAATAACTTACACAACCATGAAGCCTGTTAAGGTTGAAACATATGGAGGAAGTCACAAGGGAGACTGTAATGTTTGTACTTGACTAGTACTGTCATGAGTGGCATCTGCATTCTCTGGGGTTTGCAGAGGTTTAAGGCTTACTCTTTTTTTTGCAGGTTGTATCTCTGAGTTCTTTAAAGCTCCATCATTCCATCTTTGGGGATCTCATCTCTGTACTTTCTTTTGCATAGATGAGTACATTGCTTTTGTGGTTGTTTGTTTACAATTCTTTCTTGAGTCTCCAGGCATCTGGTGATACGCCTCCACCTTCCTTCTGCTGAAGTCCACTCACTTCTTTTGGCAGCTTTCTTGAACAGGATCCAAGACAATGCTTCTCCAGAGCTCTTGCATGTATATACCACATTTGGACTAGAGAAAACATGCTCATTTGACCTATTGTTGGGAGTTCTGTTATATTCCAAACCATAGCCTCATCTCTACCCCACAGGATGCCTGAGCCAGTCCTTTACCTTTTATATATCCCAGATGTAACTCAGACATCAGCCACTGTGTTTCTCAGATTGGAAGCAATATTACATATTGCTGCGTGTTCCCAGCAAAATTCCTTACATCAGTGTGAGGCAAAGGGCATACACACCTCAGGATGAGGTTGAGGATGGTGGCAATGACTCAGTACAAAGTACAACAGCTTCGTCTAAAAACCTGGACTCTCCTATCTTTTTTTGAATCTCTCCAATGCCTTTTGTAAGCTGGAGGTAGGTGGTGAACTAAGAGTAAAAAACTGATTTTCTACACTCTCCCTCTGCAAATCCTGTGTTGGTGAATTTGCATCTAACTTTGAATATGACCTTATTGTTTTGGGGTCTCAGCCAAATCTGAGACTAAGTGAGGTTCATTTAAACATCTTATCTATACATATCTCTGGAAGTATACAGATGGAACAGAATATATTGGTTACCTTTGGAGGGAAATTTGTTGGCACAGGGAAGCTGTGGGAAGGAGAATTTTTCACATATACTCTTTTGAACTGTTTTAATTTTAAACTATATATATATGTAGTACCTATTTAAGAAATTAATCTTCTAAATGTATATTGAAGTACATTCCTACAATAGAGCACTTTCCAACTCTTAAGAAGAATGAGCTAAAAATTCTGATGCAGAAATATCTCAAAGATGTTGTTAAGGAAGATACAGAACATTTCATAATGTACCTATTTACATACAATAAAATTACACATAATTACATGTTTTTTAATACATGAGGAACATTTCCAGAGCAATTTTATTGGGATAGACTAAATTAGGTTGTAGCAACATATTAAACTTGAAATCTCAGTTGTTTACCACAGAAAAGGCTTATATTTCTGGTGCATACACATGTCCATTGAGAGACAGGCAACTCTTTTAGGGCAGCTGTTCTCCATGTGGTAACTCAGGGATCCAGGCTGTTTCCATCTTGTGGCTCCCTCACCTAAAGGCATGGCCTCCACAATTGCTGTAGCATGGGGAGAGAGAGCTAGAGAGTCACACACTGGCACTAAATGCTTTGGCTCAGGAGGGCACATATCACTTCTGTTTATAGTTCTTGAAGTAGAACTAGTCTCATGAGCCCTGCCTCACTACAAGGCAGGGTAGGAAATATTGTCATTCTTCATGCCCAGGAAGAAGAAAACAAAATGGGTTTCAGTATCATGTTGACATTGTCTCTGCCACAGGACACATACACAAAATGGTAACAGGAGGAGGGAATCTGGATCTGAAATCAGAAGACTTACTTTTCACAGTACTATTTACTATATTCACTGTATATTAAGTATGTATGTTATTTGGATTTTTTTTAACCATTGGGTCATGTATACTTTTTCAATGAAAGGAATTATTAACTTTAGTATCAAGGGATACTAAAACTAGTTTTATGAGGAATAAAGTATAGTATAAAAATATCTCCCCACATGATACTTATTAATTACAAATGGACAAAGAATAACTTTACAATGGAAAACTTGACAGACACCACCTTAACTTAGGGATCAAAGTTAAATAACATCACCAGTAATGGGACAAATAGACATCTTGTGCCTCTTGATTTAATGAACTGTGAAAAACACAGCATCATTTTTATGATATTCCTGCCAAAAATGCATAACCTGAACTTAATCATGAGGAAAAAACAGATAAACCTAAATTGAAGGACTTTATACAAAATATCTTGCCTGTATTCTTCAAGTGACAAGGTAATGAAAGGCAAAGAAAGACTGAGGAATTAATCTAGACTGAAGGAACTAAAGAGACTAGTCAACAAAATGCAATATGTAATCCTGGATTGGATTCTGAACCAGAAAAATACTATTTCCCTCATTGCTACAAAGGACATTATTGAGACAATTAATGAAATCTGAATAAAGTCTGTAGGTTAGATGGTATTATTGTAACAATGATATTTTTCTGATTTTATAATTGTGCTATTGTTATATAAGAGAATGTCCTTGTTTTAGGAAACATACACTCAAGTGTTTAGGGGTGAAAGGGCATCACATCTGCAATTTACTCTCAAATGGTCAAATGGTTCAGGAAGTAGTTATATATCATATTATATATATATATATATATATATATATATATACATACATATACATACATATAAACATACATACCTATATATGTGAGAGAGAGAGAGAGAGAAAGAAAGAACAATAAAGCAAATGTGGTAAAATGTTAACATTTTGAGAATCTGAATAAAAGGTATATGGGGGGGTCTTTGTACTTTTCATGCATCCATTCTGTAAGTCTGAAATTCTTTAAAAATAAAAAGTTTGTAAAAGTGACCAGTAACTAACTACACTTATTAAGTTTGTGACTTCTAAATATAATGCTGATCATCAAATTTTATTTGTAATAGAATAAAGGTACAGAGTAATTATTTCAAAATTATATCTCACAGACTTATGGTGAGGATCAAATGTTGTAATATGTATAAATACAGTCTGTTGTCATTATTTCATTGTTTATGTGTGAATACATTGTTTTCATTATTATTATTATTTTCATTTTGGCTGAAGTGGGTGATTCCTACCGGAGAGTAATAGAGGTTGAGGTTGAAAGAGTGACACGAGAAAAAGACAAAATCTTTTGATTTTGAAAAAGATACTGATGAGTCTTCCCTGGCGGTCCAGTGATTAGGACTCCGAGCTCCACTGCAGGGGACCTGGGTTCGATCCCTGGTCGGGGAACTAGGATCCCACAAGCCACACGGCACAGCCAAAAAAAAAATACAAATAAATAAATAAAACAATACATAAAATTAAATTTTAAAAAAAGAAAAAGATACGGAATGCCAGGCAAGGGGGCTTGGATTTTGCCTTGTAAAAGTCACCTTTGGGATACTGAAAAGTCGTTGCTTACCAAAATGGGATGGGGGAAGCTGAATTCTTAGCAGTGCTGGTAGTCTCCTTAGGGATCAGCTGATGAATGGTCCAACCTCCTCATTTTAGTTAAGCTGGTGGGTTATGCAGATGAGGCATCTAGACTAGAGTCTTGTAGATGAAGCTGTGAAGATTCAAAGATTGAGAGGGCAAATAAAGAAAAACAAAGACGGGGGCTTCCCTGGTGGCGCAGTGGTTGAGAATCCACCTGCCAATGCAGGGGACACGGGTTCGAGCCCTGGTCTGGGAGGATCCCACATGCCGCGGAGCAACTAGACCCTTGAGCCACAACTGAGCCTGCACGACTGGAGCCTGTGCTCCACAACAAGAGAGGCCGCGATAGTGAGAGGCCCGCACGTCGCGATGAAGAGTGGCCCCCGCTTGCCGCAACTGGAGAGAGCCCTCGCGCGGAGACGAAGACCCAACACAGCCATAAATAAATAAATAAAAATTAAAAAAAAAAAAAGGTACTGCTTCATGAGGCACATTTAAAAAAAAAACAAAAGAAAAAAAAGAAAAACAAAGAGATGAGAAATGTCACATTACCAGGACCAGCTACATAATTTGGGGGGCCCGTTGTGAAAAGAAAACTCAGGGCCCCTTGTTCATAAGTTATTAAGAATTTCAAAACAGTAACAGCAGAACATTAAACCAAGCAGGGGATCCTACTGAGCATGGGGCTTCAGGTGACAGCACAAGCCACTAACCCATGAAGCTGGCCCAGCACACACAATACAGCAAGGATGTCCACATTCCATCATTCACCCAAGGTCGCTAGGTACTTTCAGTTGAAAGGGACTGGAACCCTGATTCAAAATGGCTTCAGTCATGAGGAAATGTAGATGGCAGAAGGTTGTTCTTCAGGCATAGTATGAGCAATGGCACTTGAAGTCATCAAAGGCCCAGGTTCTTTGAGGCAAATCTCTATGCTCAGTGTATGGGATTTGCCCTCAGGCTCCATAACATCCAAGGTATGAAATGGGCCAACTTCTCCTGTTCTCTCTGAAGGGAGTAAAAATTACTTTCCCAAGAGCCTCTCACATTTCCTTAGCCAGAATTGGGTCCCATGTCCATGGCAGAAGGTATGCGGAGCCATGATTTGATTAAGCAATCATGATGCCCCTCCTGGAGCTTGGAGTGGGGCCATCTTCCCTTGAAGCACAGGGCTACATGGAGGGAGGCGGCACCTGGACAAAATCAGGGCTCTGGTGGGAAAGAGGAGAAGGAGTTTTTGCATTGGTCCCTGACACGCTGCTGATTCCAGAACTGCTGACACAAAGGCAGGGTGGTGGGTTAGCAACATCATGCTGTGTGAGAGGGAATGACGTTATGCAATTTAACCTTAGGTGGGTCACAAAAGTATATTTTTATTTCAATAAAGACATGTTTATTCTTATGTATTTATTTAAAAAATAAATTGTAAGAGGAACACAAAGAGCATAAGGAAAAAATTGATAATTCAAACTTATTAAAATGAAGAATTATTGTTCATCAAAGACTCCATTAAGTGAGCAAAAAGGCAAGCCATATATTGCATATATGTATATGCAATACATATATCTGACAACAGACACCAAGAGCACGTGCATACACACACACACACACACACACACACACACACACATATCAATACCTATACATGCATGGGGTGGGGGTGGGGGGAAGATTGGAGAAGATGCTGTAATTGTGTAATTTGTGGCAAGCCAAGAAGGGTCCTTGGGGTTCTGGAGCAAACCCATGCCATCTGCAGTGGAGAATTAAACACCCTTTGAAAAATATACACACATGCTACAATACAAAAAATCAATAAGAAAAAAACTAGACAACTCGATTAAGAAAAGGGCAAAGTACATGAATACTTCACAAATGAGGATATGCAACTGACTGACAAACATGAAAAGTTTCTAGCCTCATTAGTCATCAGGGAAATACAAATTAAAACCACAATGAGATACCACTTTATGCCAATGAGAATGGCTAAAATTAAAATGACTGATGATATCAAGTGCTGCTGAGGATGTGAAACAAGTGGAACACTCATTCAGTGCTTCTAAAAGGGTAAACTGGTACAGCCAGTTGGAAAATTATTTGGCAGTACCTAGTAAAACTAAATATGTCTATGACTCGGCAATTTAACTCTTAGGTATGTGTCCTCAGACAGGCATACATGTGTACAGTAGAAGACATGAATAAGAACATGAATAGCAGTGCTTTTCATAATAGCTAAGACCTGGAAACAACCTAAGTGTCCATCAATGGTAGAATGGATAAGAAAATTGAGTTGTGATCACACAACAAAATACTATATATCAATGAGAGAGAAGAAATTATCACTATACACAACAAAATAGATGAACTTCACAAACATAATGTCAAGAGAAAGAAACCAGCCACAAAGAATACACATGCTGTAACTCATTCCATTTACATAAGGCTCAAACACAGGTAAACGAGTACACTCATACTCATAGCGGTGTTATTCACAATAGCCAAAAGGTGGAAGCAACCCAAGTGTCTAGCGACAGATGAATGGATAAACAAAATGTGGTGTACACATACAATGAAATCACTCAGGCTTAAAAAGGAAGGAAATTCTGACACATGCTACAACATGGATGAACTTTGAGGATATTATGCTAAGTGAAAAAAGCCAATCACAAAAAGACAAATACTATATGATTCCACTTACATGAGGTCTAAAGTAGTTAAACTCATTGAAGCAGTAAGTAGAATGGTGGTTGCCAGGGGCTGGGGCGGGGGAGGAATGGGGAGTTGTTTAATGGGTTGTTTTAGTTTGGGAAGATGAAGAGTTCTGGAGATTGGTTGCACAAGAGTGTGAATGTACTGAACCCTACTGAACTATACACTTAAAAATGGTTAAGATGGTAAATTTTACGTTACGTGTATTTGACCACAGTTAAAAAAAAAAAAAAAAAGGCAGATAAAGAGTCTATGGTGATAGAAGGATAGTGGCTACCTTGGGGGAGAGACATTGACTGAAAGGAGGGATGAATGAGGTTTCTGTGTTGCTGGTAATTTCTGTTTCTTGAGCTGGGTGATGGTCACCTGGGTGAGTTCACTTGGGATTTATGCACTTTTATGTATGTATATTATTGTGGCATGCATGGTGACATGTTGTCCAGATCGCCCTGCAAGGAAGGACCTGCTGCTCAGCTGCAGCGAGAGTGGTCAGCAGACAGTCTCCAGCTGTTAATTCTCTCAGAGCCTACAGAGGGCCGCCTTGCCTGAGGTCACCTCCTTCCTGGGCAGCCTGAATCTGGTGACTGAGCAAAGTAGGGGTATAAAGGTCCAACCATTTAGACTTGATGCTAGACAAATCTGATGGGATTTCTCACTCCAGAGTGAGCTGCTGATTGGCTGAGACTCTGCTGAGTCTGCAGCACAGGTTGACTTTCCCTCTGCCAATCCTGCTCTCGCTCCCTTCCTTTCACGGGTGCAGATCTCTAATAAGCATTTTACACCCCAGACTCTATCTCAGCATCTCCTTCTTGGGAACCTGACCTTTGACAGTTTGTACCAGAAGTGGATGAGAAAGCTGATGATAAGATGGGGTTTTGGAAACAGATGACCACCCATCTGAAAAGGAGGACCCCATTACTGGAGGTAGGTGGAGCACAACCAGGGGTGAATTGGGAGGGTGAAACGATAGAATGGAATACTCTATCCAATGGAATAGAGGGCACAATGTACCAGATGCTTGAGATGTGTGGAGGGAATAGTGCTACATGGCTGATGGATAGGATGGCTATTGCTAATCCAACTGGATGTGCACATCACATGCTACAGTCAGGATCCTGGTTGGAGAAACCTGAAATTCTGACACATGGCATGGAGATATCAAGGTGGATGTCCCTAAAGGTTTTAACTCCACGAATTCCTTTGAATCTTCTGAGCCTGCAGAAGTGACCCACTTCTCCCTAGTAAGAGCCAACATTCCCTTTCTGCTGGGAGACAGTGCAGATGCCCCTCCCTCACAAAGCAACAAGTACCCCTGTCATGATCTGCCCCTACTCCCTTCCTAGCCACTTGGCCTATACTAGGTTAGCTGCAGCATAACCGAGCTATGGAAGTGCTGAGCCTGATAAGGGAAGAAAGGAATTGTGACCCATAGGAACAGCAAGGTCTAGCCAGCATGTACCCAGGAGCCAGAGAGGATAGATATGGAACTGGACTCTGAGGGTACTTGATGAAGGGGGAAGAAACATAAAATTGGAAATGGAAGAGTTTATTGACTTGGGATCCCTCTCTTGAGTTACAAGATTCAATGTCTTGGCAAAGACCAGGAGATGGTGCAAACTCACCACTAGGATGGATCCTAGAAGCATGGAAAAAGCAATGACCCATGCTAAAGGAAGCTTAAAGTTAGGACTGCTGTGGAAGTTGATGGAGGTGGGATCAAAAGGCTCAGATAAGTGAGAATGCTGAACAGACTATGGATAACCAGACCTGCCAGATAATTATGTTCTATGAAAAGAACCCAAAGACACACTATTTACCAAGGCCATAAAAAATTTGCTGGTGAGAAGCTACCAGAATCTCTTAAAAAGTTAAGTGGTAGCTCTCCTCTGTATACCAGGGCTGATGAAAGAAGAAATTGTTTTGGTTTGTTTTTTAATTTATTTATTTTTGGCTACACTGGGTCTTCATTGCTGTGCGTGGGCTTTCTCTAGTTGCCACGAGCGGGGGCTACTCTTCGTTGCGTTGCGTGGGCTTCTTATTGCGGTGGCTTCTCTTGTTGCAGAGCATGGGCTCTAGGCGCGCAGGCTCAGTAGTTGTGGCGCATGGACTTAGTTGCTCCACAGCATGTGGGATCTTCCCAGACCAGGGCTCGAACCTATGTCCCCTGAAATGGCAGGCGGATTCTTAACCACTGCGCCACCAGGGAAGTCCTGAAGGTATTGTTACAGAACTTGGTTCACCGATAGCAATGGGGATCATTGGACCCTGAAACAATAAAGGCCAAGCAGCAGTGCTTAACTTCCAGAAACTAGGGAATAGCAATTATCATAATGGCTGGTAAGAATGGAGTGGCAGTCAGGAGAACCTGGCCCAGAGAGTTATGGAGATGGTTAATAGAACAAAGCATCCCTAGAGGCAGAATAGATGGGCAATTGTCAAGGGTACTACCAGCTGCACCAGCTTATACTAGCTGAAGAAATTAAGGAGAGATGACTGGAAGACTGAAGGCAATAGCCACAAGAAAAAGTCGCAATCCCTTGCCCAGTGTCCAGACCTGAGCCAATTTTCAGACCATGACTGAAGAGGTAGCAAGTCCCTAGGAGGAAGGACCCTCAACATTATAGCAAGAATACATGATTCCACCAGTCTTTTCCCAAAGAGACCTATGGCCATTTACTTGTGTAACTGCACTGGGAAAGGGGGAATACAGCATGTCAAGGTCTGTTGGACACAGGGTTTGTGTTCACGTTGATAATGGAGAACTCAAGTATTATCTTCCCCCTCCCCATTAGGGTTGGGGAGGCACATAGAGCAGGTAATAAGTGACATCCTGTCTTAGGTTTGACTTACAGTGGGTCTACTGGGTTCTTGGACCCACTCAAGGGTCATTTCCCTGTGTGTATAATTGAGACTGGCGTTCTCCTGAGGGTCAACACAGAAAAGTGATGAGAGTGGGGATTAGTTCCATTCTTAAGCATACAAAGGATGCAGGGATGCTGGTTTTCCATCATATCTGTTTAATTCACCATTCTTACCCCTGCAGAGCCTAGATGAATCCTAGAGGGTGACTATAGACTACCATGAACTCAACCAGGTACTACAGCCCTGATTGCAGCTGCTGTACCAGAGGTGGTAAATTTACTAGAGCATATTACATTGGCCTCAGGTGTGTGCTATGCAACCGTTGATTTGGCCAATCAGAAAAAAAAAAAAAAAAAAGACAAAACAATTGCATTTACATGGAATGGACAAGTATATACACTTAGAGTTTTCCCCCAGGGTTATGTCTCTTACCCTATGTTATAATATAGCCTGAAGAGATTCGAGTATCAGGAGATACTGCAGAGCATCACGCAGATGCATCACATTATGGCATTATGTTAGGCCAGATGAACAAGCGTGGATAGTACCCTGGAGGCCTTGGTAAGACACATGCACTCCAGAGGGAGCTGTGAAGATTCACGGTCTTCTACGTGTATAAAATTTTTAGGAGTCCAGTCATCAAGGGCATGATGACTCTCCTCCAAAATAAAAGACAAATTACTGCCATCTTACATGTACCACAGAAGGAAGCACACCGCCTGGTGGGCCTCTTCAGGTTTTAGTGTCAGCACATTATACACCTAGGGATACAGCTCCGGTCTATGGTAGAAAAAAGGCAGACAGCTTTGAGCGAGGCGTAAAGCAGGCCCAGAGCACATTGCATCCCTTCCATCCCAGAAGGGCCAGTGGCTCATTCTCACAGGAACAGACATGTATTCCAGGTATGGGTTTGCCTTTACTTCCCACAGGGTCTCAGCCAGCACCATTAACCAGGGCTTATTGAGGATTTGATCCACTGTCCTAGGATCCCACATAACTGGATCAGATCAGGGCCCACTTGACAGCAAAGGAGTTGTGAGGGTTGGCCCATGACCATGGTATTAATGGTCATATCCTACGCTGTGCCTGATGCAAGAAGATGCTTGGGGCAGTCTGCTGAAGGCACAGCTGAAGCAGAGGCAATACTCTGCAAAGATGGGGTGCTGTTCTCCAGGATGCAGAACATGCATTGGGTCAATATAACAGTGGTGTGCCACGTATGTTTGGGATTATGCTAGAATGGATAACCTAGATTACTGGTATCGGTGATCATAGATTGACTCTCCATGCCCAACACTCCTTTCTTTCTAGAAATACATCAAATCATTCTTTCTAGTTTACAATTATTTTGTATTGAAGTATGTATACAGGTACACAAAAATGTAAATTCAAATTGTACCTTGGGGACTTCTCTGGTGGCGCAGTGGTTAGGCCCCTGTGCTCCCAAGGCAGGGGGCCCAGGTTCGATCCCTCGTCAGGGAACTAGATCCCACATGCATGTTGCAACTAAGAGTTTGCATGTCACAACTAAGGAGCCCGCCTGCCGCAACCAAGACCGGGTGCAACCAAATAAATAAATAATAAATATTAAAAAAAAATTGTACCTGTGCAGATTTGTTTTACGTTTCTTTTTACCCCTCATTGGATCAGGGGTTAAAACAAGATATTTTTCCTTTCTTTTAATTTTGAACTAATTTTAAACTTACAGAAAAATTACAGGAGTAGCACACAGAACTTTTTTTGTCCTGAACTATTTAAGGGTATGTTGCCAGCAATATGCACTGTCACCTATACAAATACTTTATGGTGTGTATTTCCTACAAACCACAATATTCTCTTGCAAGAAGTACAACACAACCATCAGAACTGGGACATTGACAATGATACTTCACTACAATCTAACCTACAGAGCCCATTCAAGTTTTGACAATTGTCCCAACAATGTCCTTGCAAAAGAATCCAACACAGGATCATACTTTGCTTTTGATTTTTCATCCCTCTTTAGTTACCTTTAGTCTGGAACATTTCCTCAGTCTTTCCTTGATCTTCATGACCACTTTTGATGGTAACAGGTCAGTTATTTTGTAGAATGTCCCTTGATCGGGGTTTGTCTGATGTCTAGATTCAAGTGATGCATTTTGGCAAGAATATCACGCAAGTGATGCTGTGTTCTTCCTACTGCATCCTATCTGGGGGTGCACAATTTCAATTTGCTGCATTCCTTGTGATGTTAACTTTGTTTACTTGATTCATTTTATGGTGATGGTCTCTGCCAGATTTCTTAGCACTCAGAATCTAAGATCTGGTTGCCAAGTGGGCTCCTTGCTTTGGGATGTTGCCGCCCCCAGTCCCTCTCAGTGGATTAACCTAGGGAAAATGTTTTATATACACCTACATACACATACACATACATTGTTACCTATTTATATTAAATGAAAACCATTCCAATTCCAATCCAACGCCACAGGGTTTTTCTAGTTTCTCCATTAAAATATTTGTCCTTTGATTAAAAAAAATTTAATTGAAGTATATTTGATTTACAATGTTGTGTTAATTTCTGCTGTACAGCAAAGTGACTCAGTTATACATATATACATTCTTTTTCATATTCTTCTCTATTATGGTTTATCACAGGATATTGAATATAGTTCCCTGTGCTATACAGTAGGACTTTATTGTTTGTCCTTTCATTTTTGATAGTGGCTCCCATTATCCTAAAGACATTTACTTATTTGATCAATCCCTTTGTATCTTCTGTGTCACCACCATCCAGCCCCTTCATGAACTCTCTCCTCACCTGGCTTGGACTCTGACATTCCCAGCTGGGCTGCTGCCACATCCCCATTGCCCTGTAGAAACCTTCCTCATGCTTGGACTCCAGTACCTCACTCTTGACTACCTCTGATCTTCCTCTCCCCACCATGGACTCTCCCCTCACTCTGCTTGAGCTCTGACACTCTACTTGACACTTATTTTTGTAAATGGTATAAAATGGGGGTCTAGTTTTTTTTGCTGGTAAATAACATCAGCACTGTTTATTATTTAATCATCCTTTTGTCACTGAATTAAAAATTCATCTTTCATATGTTATATTCTTATAATCAGATATCTATTCCTGGATTTTCTAGTCTGTTACACTGGTTCATTTGTCTATCCCTATCATATGGATTTTTTTATGGAAACTTTATAGTGTCCTCTGATATCTGGTGAGCCAAGTGCACCTTTAGTGTACTTCTTCCTACATTTAATGGCTATTCACAGGTACTTTATTCTTTCCAAATGAATTTTAGGATAATTTAATCCAATTAAAAAGAAATATGTGGGGAGTATATAGGAATTTTATTAATTTTACATAAATTTGTAAAGTTGACCTTTTTGAGACATACCCAAGAATGAAACAATGAAGGCATTCAATGCCTGTTCATTGTTCAGATCTTGTTTCATTTATTTATCCAACATTTATTCTTGTTGACCACCTACCACATGCTAAGCACTGTTCTAGATGCTGGGGATACAATTGTGAACAAAACAGACAAGGTCCTTGCCTTTTGCAGTTTGCATTCTAGTAGGGGGAGACAGGTAACAAACAAATATATAATACATAACACAAGTAAATATGTAATATATCAGATGGTGTTAAATGCTATCGCCAAAAAAAAACAAAAAAAAAGAATCCAGTTGAGAGGGATATAGAATGCTGGGAGGAGGGTTGTTTTTCTATTTAGGGTGATAAGGTGATGTGGTGACATTTGAGCATCGCTGTGAGGAGGGATCCATGCATTCCAGGCAGAGGAGATAGCAAACGTAAGGGCAGGAGCATGCTTGGTGTGTTATACGATCAGAGGAAGAGCCAGAAGCCCAGTGAGTGAGTAAGGGGTAGTTGTGTTGGGGCATAGTGAGGACTTTGGTTTTAACTGTGAGTGAGAAGAAAAGAGATTCCTGAGTTTTGAGCAAAGGAGTAACATGATCTGATGAAGGTAATAAAAGATCATTCTGGTGGACAGGAGTGGAAGGAAGGAGACCAATTAGGAATCTCTTAGGATAATTCTCACTCGAGATGATGGTGGCTTGGACGAGGGTGACAGAGGTGGCAAGAAATGGGGGATTCTGGGGAATTCCCTGACGGTCCAGTGGTTAAGACTCTGAGCTTTCAGTCCCGAGGGCGCAGGTTTGATCCCCGGTCGGGGAACTAAGATCCCACAAGCTGCGTAGCACCAACCAAAAAAGAAAAAAAAAAAAAAAGTGGGGGATTCTGACCCGCCTGACTCAAGTGCCGCCATAGTCCACCAGAGGGCACTACATACGTGTCCTGGTGAGGCGGAGCTGTGACAGCCGGTCCTTCCTTCACCCTCCCATAATGATAGGTTGTGGTATCTACCTACATAACAGCTACCCCTCCCCTTTTGATTTTATTCGAGACTGTGGAGTCCCCAGCCTCAAAGGATGAGTCAAGATGGTATAAGCACCATTTCCATCTCCATGATGCTGTTATCTAATGTCATAACCTTCTTTTCTTTCCAAGACCCTCCACTCTATCAACCTCTCCTGTACACGTACATGCATCAACTAGTTTATTAAGGCATCTGGGAGAACAGATTTACTGGTTGTGACTAGGAACTCCCTTCTTTGCCATTATTTCTTTTGGGAACATTGCCTCTTTAAACCTATAGTGTTGAAAAGAAAACGAAATAATGTTTTTAAAAATTTAATTTATGTGCATGTAAAGAAAAATTGAGACAAAAGAGTTTACAGCAGCACCATCCAATAAAACTCTAATGGGCACCACATATGTAATTAAATTTTAACTTACACATGTAACCAAATTTTTAAAAGTAAAAAAATAGTTTGAAATTAAGTTTAATAATGTATTTTACTTAATCCAATATATCAAAAATATTATCATTTCAAAATGTAAACAATATAAAGTGTACTTAATGAGATATTTTACATACCTTTTTTTCATACTAGGTCTTCAAAATCTAGTGGGTATTTTACATTTACAGCAGGTCTCAATTTGGACTGGCCACATTCCAAGTGCTCAATACCCACATGAGGCTAGTATCCACTGTATTGGATAGTGTAGGTTTTCAGTGTGTGGAAAGACATCTTATCATCCCCCCAGTGCTCATTTTTCTCTTTCTTTCACTGTAAACCCTCCCCCTCCCTCCCCCTCAAGTTTAACAATGCACATGGATGTCCCGCCAGAGACACCATTTCCCAGCCTTCTTGAGAGTTGTGTGTGTATTCATTTTCTATTGCAGTGTAACGAGCTACCACACACTTAGCAGCGCAAAACACCCACTCATTATCTCAGAGCTCTGTAGGTCAGAAGCCTGGGCTTGGCTGGGTTTTCTGCTCAGGGTTCCACAGGGCTGAAATTAAGGTATCCACTGGGCTGGGCTCTTACCTGGAGGCTCTTGGGAAGAACCTGTTTCTAAACTCATTCAGGTTGTTGGCAGAATCCAGTTTCTTGTGGCTACGACTCTGAGGTCCTGTTTCCCGGCTGGCTGGGAGCTGGGAGCTGCTCTCTTCCTACAAACTGCCTGGACTCCTTTTCGTGTGCCCCCAAACTCCTCACGCTTTGAATCTCTCTGACTCCCCCTTCCGCCCACCAATTGGAAAAACCGGTGCCTTTAAAAGGCTTGTGATTAGATTAGGTCCACCTGGATAGTCTTCCTTTTGAACATAATCACAGGAGTGAGCTCATTCAAATGGGATTATACCAGGGCAAGGGGCGTTTGGGACGTTCTAAGAATTAGGCTTCCAGTTGCTCAGGCCAACATTTTGGGTGTCATCCTTGTTCTCTTGCTTTTCCTCAAACCTCACTGGTCAGTGATCAAATTCTGTCAGCTCAACTTCCAAAACACACTCAGAATTCAACCACTTCCCATCACCACCTCTGCCGTATCTTGGGCCGGCCATCGTCATCTCTCATGTGATTAGTGCCGTAACCCCCTAACTGGCCTGCCTTCAGCAATCTGTTCTCAATACAGCAAACAGAGTGATCCTGGTACAACATATGCCGGACCATGTCATTCCTCTGTCACCCCTTAATGGCTGCCCATCTTAGAATAAAAGCCAAAATCCTTAATATATACTGTAGGCCCCATTGTAGTCCTTGTAAGGTTCTACTTTGGTTTCCTTATTAGCTCTGCATGTGACCTTCAAATCCTACCACTTGTCCCCTCTTTCACTTCACTGTAGCCTCACACTCCTTCTTGCTATTCCTTAAACATGTCATGAAGTCCTTTAGGGTTTTTGTACTTGCTATTCACTTTGCCTAGAATGTTCTTTCCCCAAGATATCTGCATGACTAGCTATACACACACACACACACACACACACACACACACACACAGGAGACTTCATATTCCCCTACCTTGCTTTATTTTTTGCTTCTACTGTAGTACTTTTTGCTATACTACATACTATATTTTTAATTTGTATCTTGTTTGTCTCCCCGCTAAAATATAAACCCATTAGAAAAGGGACCCCTGTGCCCCGCACCTGCCAGACACATACCTTTTGTTCATTATTATATCAACCTGGCACACGGTAGGAACTCAAAATTGTTTGGTGAATGAATAATAACATGAGAGGGCGCTGATAGGAGTTAAAGCATTCTAAGGTCCTTATATTGTTTGGAAGGAAGATAGCAATATTGATTAATTTTAGACTTTGCTAAGCTAAATGTGCATGCTACATTTTTCAGGATTACCACTAAGAGAACAGAAATAGAACTGTGACTTCAATGTCAATGAGGAGGGAAGGGCAAAAGAGAAAATTTCAGCCAGTGGAAGGCAGGAATGAAGAGAAAGCAGCAGAGGTATGATACAAAGAAATCACAGAGCTTCCTGATTCCTGTAGAATAATGGCAGATGCCTAAATCCCTTCACAATCTTCCAAAACCCACACAGATCAACAAGGAAAGCAAATTACATCACCCCAGCCCTCACCTACAGCATCCTAGGAGAGGGTGAGTACCCTGAGCCTCAATTTACATGTAAATGGAGAGATAAATATCTGAAACCAGCAGAGCCACAACATCAGCTAGAATTATCCCAGAGGGAGAGAATCCTATTGTGAGAGGGGAAACACTGAGGTCAGGTCTGAGACCCGGTGGATCAGAGCACTGGCTACTGGGTAATCGAAAGGAACATTCATGAAAATTGATGATATATTAGGTCGCAAAAGAAAATCTCAGTAAATTTATTTATTTATTTATTTTTATTTATATTTTACTTTTGGCTGCATTGGGTCTTCGTTGCTGTGCGCCGGCTTTCTCTAGTTGCGGCGAGCAGGGGCTACTCTTTGCTGCAGTGCGCGGGCTTCTTACTGCAGTGGCTTCTCTTGTTGAGGAGCACAGGCTCTAGGCGCGCGGCTTTCAGTAGTTGCAGCACGTGGGCTCTGTAGTTGTGACTCGCAGGCTCATTAGTTGTGGCACAGGGGCTTAACTGCTCCTCGGCAAGTGGGATTTTCCCGGATCCAGGATAGAACCTGTGTCCCCTGCATTGGCAGACGGATTTTCAACCACTGTGCCACCAGGGAAGTCCTCAATAACTTCAAAAAGAGCAGTAATATAAACAGCATTCTCCAATCACAATGCAATAAAAGTATAAATTAATAACACAATTAAAAGCAAAAAGAAACTTTCACCTAGAAAATTTTAAAACTCTGTATTAAGCAACTCTTTGGTTAATAAGATAATACAAACCAAAATTGCAGAATTTTATAAAATAGCAATAATGGAAACACAGCTTATCTGAATCTATGTGATGTTGCAAAATTAGTTGTTAGAAGAGAATGTATTACACTAAATATCTAGGTAGAATTAAACATCAATTTAAAAGCTACAAAAATAAAAGCAAAGCAAACCAAAGAAAGCAGAATGAAGGAACTATTAAAGATATAAGCAGAAATTAATGAAAATAACACAAATTAACAGAAAAATAAAATAAAAAGAATAAATAAATCCAAATGCTGGTTCTCAGAAAAAAAAGAAAAATCAGTCAAATGGACAAACTACTAGCTAACCTAATCAGGAAAAAACGGGAAAGAGCATAAGTATGCAAGATAAGAAATGACAAGGAGGAAATAACCATTGAACGAGAAGAAAAATTAGGGCTTTCCTGGTGGCTCAGTGGTTGGGAGTCCGCCTGCCAATGCAGGGGACACGGGTTCGAGCCCTGGTCCGGGAGGATCCCACATGCCGTGGAGCGGCCAAGCCTGTGTGCCTCAACTACTGAAGCCCGCGTGCCTGGAGCCTGTGCTCCGCAGCAGGAGAGGCCACCTCAGTGAGAAGCCCGTGCACCGCAACGAAGACCCAACACAGCCAAAAATAAATAAATAAAATAAATTAAAAAAAAAAAAAAAGAATTTAAAGAGAAGAAAAATTTAAAATCTTAAGATACTACTTTTCACGAGTCTAGACAAACACATCTGAAAATGTAGATTAAATAGATAACTTCCTAGGAAAATGTTATTTACCAAAATTGACCCTAATAAATATAAAAAATTTAAACAAATTAAATAATTACTCCTCAAAAATTCACAAGGCCCAGAAGAATTCATAGGAGAATCTACCAAACCTTCAAAGCTACTTAAAAAGTTCCAGAGCATAGAAAAAAGAAACTCCCACATTATTTTTAAATAACCACATGCAATTTAAAGAAATCAAGAGGGAAGAGTAGTCTTTGACGTTTATCCACATATTTACCATTTCCGATGCTCTTCATTCTTTCCTGAAGATTAAAGTTTCCATCTGGTTCCAGGCAAGAAAAGGAGAAATAAGTGAAAAGGAGAGAAGTAGTGATACTTATAACCAGAAAGCAAAGCTTTTCGAGATATCTTTGGCAGAGTTTTGCTTATGTCTCAATGGCCAGAAAACTTTGATGTGATTTTTAGATGGGCACGTTGCCTTCCTAAACAAATTCAGGGTTCTGATGTTAAAGAAGACATGGAGAATTCTTATTGGGTAGGAAGAAAGTGACTGCCACAGTCTACCCTTTTGGGTATCCATCCTTCCATATACAGAATATGCTCCCTCCCTGATGGGGACAGTTCCAAAGTCTCATCCAGACACTGCATCCATCTCAGAAGCCAGAGTCTCTATCCCATATGCAGTTTTCTCCACTTAGCCCTGATGTGAATCCTTATACAAAGTCCAGTAACCTACAAACTAAAAGCCAAGTTATTTTCCCCTAACATATCCCATATATAATATAGGAGAAGGAACAAAATTAAACTTCCACATGGGAAAGGGAAGAATGGGAAACACATCAAAGCTACTGCAAATATTAGAGCTATGGGCAAATACCAGATTCTGCTAGACAGGAGCAGCCAGGACTCCCTGCTGGATAGTAATTTCCTTACTCAGCCAACCTACTCTCTGGGAGAAACTTTTTCGACTGTGCTCCGTGGTCCAAGTTCCATCTGCTTTTGAGATGACTTCTTGTGCATTATCCTCTTTAACCATATCTGAAGTGTAACTTCGGGGTGGACGCCCTTTCTGTTGTGTGTGTTCGGGGGCCTGGGGTTGAAAAATGATAAGGTTTTGCTGGTCAGGTCCTTAAGTTTTCATTTTTGGTGATATGATTCCCTCAAAAATGTTGTAGGCTTCCAGTCTATTTGCCTCTTCTTCAATCCTGTGTGTGAATAACCACAGCTGAAGCTCCCATGTAGCCATAGTCTGTAAACCTGAAAACCCTCCTCTATTACGTGTTGGCCTCTGTGCTCTGCTTATCCTTCTAGCCTTCAACTTAATGCTCACTGACTTGAGACAACTGGAAACAAAAGGCTCTAGGAGGAGGAGAACACTTTGCAGACCCCACTTCCTCTGTGGAGTGGTGATTCTTAAAGGAAGGTGCTTAGGAGAGGCCCAGGACACCAGTCTCATCTTCTAAGCTATTGCTTGGCGGCCACCACTCCTATTTGGAGAACAGAAGCAATGATCTTTTTCAGCCCTGCAAGTCTCCAAATTATGAGATGTTCACTCAAAGGAAATTTGCAGGCCCTAGCCAGAGAGCCTTCCTTAGTGAAGCGGTACTTCCTTACCATTTTTATTCAGGCTGCATAACTCTAGCTCATTGGTCTCTCTGAGGACTTTGTTGAAAATAGAACGAAGTCACCAGCACGTGCCAACATTCTGAATCATTCCAGCTATTTTCCCTAACACAACAGACTTGATTGGCATGTTCTATGGTATCTCTCATAGAAGAACAAATTGACCAAATGTTCCACCACTGCCTAACAAGGTCATTGGCATTCCAGTTTGTAACACATGTACACTCAGAACCCAAAAGCCCATCTCTACCACTCAACAAATCCACATTTCAGATTATATTACTTGCAGCATCCCAGTTCAGTATACTGAATTCTCTAAGTGATAGAACTGAATTTGGCTGCATTTAACAGAAACCCAACAAAGTGGCTAAACCTATAAGGGGTTTACTATTCTCATGTTACAAGGAGTCTGGTATAGGCAGTCTGGGAACTGGTACAGCTGCTCAAGGAATCAGGCTCCTTCTATCTTCTTCTGCCATCCTTAGTGTGTGTCTTTCGGCTTCAAGATCATAATTTGGCTGTTACTCTTCCCGCTTTGAAGGCAAGAAAAAGGGGTTTGGGAAAGGCACAATGCATGTGCCAGTTGAATCTGCCCTCTTTCTTTTTTAATCAGGAAATAAATCACTTTTCCAGAAGTATTACCAGGGACTTTCAGTAGTATCTTCTTGGCCACATTGCCACCCTTAGCTCCAGGGGAGTAGGGGAGACAAATATTTTTAAACTACGAATAAAAAGGGGGTTCTGTAAGTAAAGAAGAAGAGACTAGGGACTTCCCTGGTGGCGCAGTGGTTAAGAATCCACCTGCCAATGCAGGGGACACAGGTTCGAGCCCTGGTCCGGGAAGATCCCACATGTCACGGAGCAACTAAGTCCGTGCGCCACAACTACTGAGCCTGCGCTCTAGAGCCCACAAGCCACAACTACTGAACCCGCGAGCCACAACTACTGAAGCCCATGCGCCTAGAGCCTGTGCTCCGCAACAAGAGAAGCCACCGCAATGAGAACCCTGCACATCGCATGGAAGAGTAGCCCCTGCTCACCGCAACTACAGAAAGCCCGCGTGCAGCAACAAAGACCCAACGCAGCCAAAAATAAATAAATAAATAAATAGATTTATTAAAAAAAAAAAAAAGAGAGAGAGAGAGAGACTAGATATTGGATAATCAGTTAGTTCTGCCAGACCAATGCAAACTGTTTTACACAAGAAAAGGAATATCTCGGCTCAAGTAACGAAAAAGTCCGGAAGCTGTGCTTGCTTGATCCAATGGCTTAAGAAAATCACTAAGACTCCGGTTTCTCTTCATCTCTCCACTCTGCCTTCCTCCATGTCAGAATAAACTGAGGCTGATTCCCCCTGTGGTCCTCAGATGGCTCCCAAGGCCACAAGCTTTCTCATTCATGCTCAGTGGGAAATATAGAGTATCAGCATCCCAGCATCTGTAGCTGACATGCTCAGCCCATCATTGGGCTCAGAGGATGGAATGCACGGATTGGCTTGGCCTAGGTGGTGAGCTCCAAATCGACATCTAGGATGGAACCATTGCAGGAACTACAAGGATCGGATTCCCCAACGGAAAGTATGGTCTGTTGAAAAGGGGCCAGGGACCTCGGGGAAGGAGGTGGGGAAATGGATAATAAGAAGACAACTAACATATGTCCTTAGGGTAGCTAAAGAAGAAGGAGTCAGTCAGAAGGGGGATTAGTTAACAGTGGAAACACTGAAAAAAAGGAGGGTCTCTGAAGCGACATTGTCAGTGTTCATCTGAGCATTGGCTGGGGAGAGGGAGGTCTCATCCAGGGTCATATCCTGTCCAGTTCCAGTGGCAGATACATTTTTACTGTGAGGGTCTTGGAAGCACACTCCTGCTATTCTCGGCCCCCCACTCCCATTCTGGTGCTCTGGTTCCAGCTCACCATGCAGCCTTCTGATTATATTTGACTTCCCAAGTTGTTTTCTTACAGGGAGTGAGTATCTTAATCAGAGACTGGAATGCTTGGCAATTCTGGTTCATGGTGTGAATGAATACATCAGCATTCTGATTTTTAAATTTGCTTTTTTTTTTTTTTGGCTGCACTGTGTGGCTTGTGGGATCTTAGTTCCCCGACCAGGGATTGAACCTGGGCCCTCGGCAGTGTAAGCATGGAGTCCTAACCACTGGACCGCCAGGGAATTCCTCAGCATTCTGAATTTTACATTAATTGCTGACTCACTGTGTCAGCAAAACTCTTTTCTGAGCCTGTGTGGCTGAGGACCAGACCCCGAAGTCCTGGTGTTTCCAGAACATCTGACAACTTGTGAGTCTATTAGCAACAAGCCAATGGGTTTTCCTTGAAGATCCCCACATTGCATGTGTCCAACCCATTGTCTGCTTCTTGCGTACTGATTTGAGGTTTCCTAGAGTTCAGGGTCTTATGCTGGAATCCCACTGTATCATTCCTGTTGCTGGAATGATGCAAAGGCTGGGTTAGAGCTGATGCAAAGTTCTTTTTCATCTTCAGGATCTCTTGCTGTGAGCCTCATGACCTGCCTAGCTGCCCTTTTGATCCTACAGTAGAAGAGTCTATGCAGTACAAACTTGAATCTTACATGAACAGACACTTCACACAAGAGGCTATTCAGATGTTCATATGAAAATATACTCATGCTCATTAGTCATAAGGGATATGTAAATTAAAATCAAAATGAGATATTACTACATACCCATCAGAATGGCTAAGATTAAAAAGACTTGGGAGGGGCTTCCCTGGTGGCGCAGTGGTTGAGAATCTGCCTGCCAATGCAGGGCACACGGGTTCGAGCCCTGGTCTGGGAAGATCCCACATGCCGCGGAGCAACTAGGCCCGTGAGTCACAATTGCTGAGCCTGCGCGTCTGGAGCCTGTGCTCCGCAACAAGAGAGGCCGCGATAGTGAGAGGCCCGCGCACCGCGATGAAGAGCGGCCCCCACTTGCCGCAACTAGAGAAAGCCCTCGCACAGAAACGAAGACCCAACACAGCCATAAATAAATAAATAAAATTAAAAAAAAAAAAAAAGACTTGGGAATTCCCTGGCAGTCCAGTGGTTAGGACTCTGCACTCTCACTGCTGAGGGTCTGGGTTCAATCCCTGGTCGGGGAACTAAGATCCCACAAGCCACACGGTGTGGCCAAAAAAAAAATTTTTTTTTAATTAAATTAAATTAAATTAATTATTTATTTATGTATTTATTTATTTTTGGCTGTGTTGGGTCTTTGTTGCTGCGCGTGGGCTTTCTCTAGTTGCAGCAAGCGGGGGCTACTATTCGTTGTGGTGCGTGGGCTTCTCATTGCAGTGTCTTCTCTTGTTGCAGAGCACAGGCTATAGGCATGCGGACTTCAGTAGTTGTGGTTCATGGCCTCTAGAGCGCAGGCTCAGTAGTTGTGGCACAAGGGTTTAGTTGCTCCGCGGCATGTGGGATCTTCCCAGACCAGGGCTCGAACCCGTGTCCCCTGCATTGGCAGGTGGATTCTTAACCACTGCGCCACCAGGGAAGTCCCAAAAAATGTTTTTAAAGACTTGACAATACCCAGTGTTGGCAAGGATGTGGAGAAAGTGGGACTCAACATTTCTCCTGGGAGTGTAAAGTGGTACAGCTACCTGGGAAGTCTGTTTGGCAATATGCATTAAGCTGAACATACATTTATCCTATATCCTGGCAATTCTACTCTTAACTATGTATGGAACAGAAATGCATACATATGCTCACCAAAAGACATATGTAAGAATAGTCATTGCAGCATTATTCCTAATAGTTCTAACTGGAAAATAATCCAAAAGTACATCAACAGTAGAATTAATAAATACATTGTGTTATATCCAAACCATGTTATACTATAAAGCATTGAAAATGAAGGAACTACTACTGCTATTCACAGCAAACTGGAAGAATCTCATTAATATGATGTTAAATGGAAGAAGCCAGACACGAAAGACTATATATGGTATAATTCCATTTAATGTTTTTTTTTTGTTTGTTTGTTGTTTTTTTTTAAATTAATTAATTTATTTATTTAGTTTTGGCTGTGTTGGGTCTTCGTTTCCGTGCGAGGGCTTTCTCTAGTTGCGGCGAGTGGGGGTCACTCTTCATTGCAGTGCGTGGGCCTTTCACTGTCGTGGCCTCTCTTGTTGCGGAGCACAGGCTCCAGATGCGCAGGTTCAGTAGTTGAGGCTCACGGGCCCAGTTGCTCCGTGGCATGTGGGATCTTCCCAGACCAGAGCTCGAACCCGTGTGCCCTGCATTGGCAGGCAGATTCTCAACCACTACGCCACCAGGGAAGCCCTATGGTATAATTCCATTTAGAAGAAGTTCAAGAGCAGGCAAAAGCTAATCTATGGTTAGATGTCAAGGTAATGGTTACCTCTGGAGGAGGAGGTGGGTAATGACTGGGAAGGAGCCTGCGAGCTGCTTCTGAGTGCTGCTAAATTCTCATTTTTGTTTTGGGTAGTGACTATATAGATGTGTACACTCTGTAAAAAATTCATCTGGTTATACAAATGATAATTTGTACACTTTTCTCGGCTGGGCTGAGTGACATGTCTATAGGTCGTCTGATAGACAGCTAACCTAGGCTGGCCTCTTCTAGAGCAGTTTAGGAGACTCAGCTCTGCAGCATGTCCTCTAGCAGGCTAGCCCAGTCCTGTTCTCCTGGTAATGGCAGTGGTGCAAAAGGGCAGCTCCCAATGTTCAAGTCCATTTCAAGCCTCTGCTTTCATCATACCTGCTAACATTCCATTGGCCAAAGCAAGTCATGTGGTGAAAGCTAGAATCAAGGGGAAGGCAGGTTACTCCACTCACGGGCACTGCAAAGTTATGTGGTAAAGGGCATGGATCTAGGGAGGATGATGAATTGGGCCATCAACACAGTCTACAACTTGTGGGAGAAAGAAAAATGAAGTTAATGACAATATAGTGAAACATATATGATAATTGAGAGAAGTACAGGGTGCTTTAAGGGCGCAGAAAAGGGCACATTTTATATGTTATCTGATATTAAAATTATTCACGGAAAAATTTATGCATGGACATTTCCCCTTCTAGACTATGAACTTCTCGTATATGCTTCATTTTCACATCCTCCACAGCTCCTGGCATAAAGTAGGCACTTGAACATTTGTGAAATAAATGTTCAGCCATAAAGGTAGTAATTTCTTCTTCGCCCATTTTTATTTCAGGCTCTAGCAGAAGAAAGAGACCCACATATGCAGCAAGACATATTTTTATATTTTACAATCATTTTAGTGAACTCATAATCTCCATTACAGAATAGGCTCCAGTCAAGTGAAGGGTTGGAGGAGTTCCAACAGAGAGATGGGTGGAATCATTCAAATTTTGATGTGTTCCCTTTTTCTGGTGGTGGTTGGGTGTCCTCTATGTATTTTTTAATATTGCAGTTAAATATACATAACATGAAATTTATCATTTTAACCATTTAAGTGTACAGTTCAGTGGCATTAAGTACACTCACATTATTGTGCAACCATCACCGCCATCCATCTCAAGAACTTTTTTATCTTCCCAAACTGAAATTCTGTACCCATTAAACAACAACTCCCCATTCTCCCTGCTCCCCAGCCCCTGGCAACTTTCTGGCTCTATGAATTGGACTACTCTAGGTGCCTCATAGAAGTGGAATCATACAGTTTTTTTGTGACTGGCTAATTTCACTTAGCATAACGTCCTCAATGTTCATCCATGTTGTAGCATGTGGCAGAATTTCCTTCCTTTTAAGGTTGAATGATACTCCATTGTATGTATATACCACATTTTGTTTATCCATTCATCTATTGATGGACACTAGGGCTGCTTCTACCTTTTGGCTATTGTGAAGTAATGTGCAAAGCAAATTCCACCGAAGTATGGAATTCTGGGGTGGAAAGTGCCTCAACATTCAGTTTGAAAGAGAGATGAGGGACTTCCCTGGTGGCGCAGTGGTTAAGAATCCGCCTGCCAATGCAGGGGACTCAGGTTCAATCCCTGGTCCAGGAAGATCCCACATGCTGCAGAGCAACTAAGCCCGTGTGCCACAACTACTGAGCCTGCGCTCTAGAGCCCGCAAGCCACAACTACTGAGCCCATGCACCACAACTACTGAAGCCCTTGCACCCTAGAGCCTGCGCTGCAACTACCGAGACCGAGAGCTGCAACTACTGAAGCCCACGTGCCTTGAGCCTGTGCTCCGCAACAAGAGAAGCCACCGCAATGAGAAGCCCACACACTGCAACACAGAGTAGTCCCCACCTGGGCGCAGCAACAAAGACCCAACGCAGCCAAAAAAAAAAAAAAAAAAGAAAAAAAAGAAAGTGAGATGAATCATAGCTACATTAGGACCATATACCTAAGACTCATGACCTGATTAACTTTCACCAGAGGTTTCTGATAATGATACCAGGAAGAAAATAAGTATTACTTTTCTGAGGGGACTTCCCTGCTGGTCCAGTGGTTAAGAATCTGCCTTCCAATGCAGGGGATGCAGGTTCCATTCCTGGTCGGGGAACTAAGATCTCACATGCCGTGGGCAACTAAGCTCGTGTGCCAGCACAGCCAAAATTTTAAAAAAAAAATTACTTTTCTGAGGGTGATAAATCTGGCTGAGAATTTAGGTATAGGATGAGACATTAAGCCAAGCTTCATTATTATTTTAATTTTTATTTATTTATTTATTTTTATTTTTTTTGGCTGTGTTGGGTCTTCATTTCTGTGCAAGGGCTTTCTCTAGTTGCGGCGAGCAGGGGCCACTCTTCATTGCGGTGCGCGGACCTCTCACTGCCGTGGCCTCTCTTGTTGCGGAGCACAGGCTCCAGACACGCAGGCTCAGTAGTTGTGGCTCACGGGCCCAGTTGCTCCGTGGCATGTGGGATCTTCCCAGACCAGGGCTCGAACCCGTGTGCCCTGCATTGGCAGGCAGATTCTCAACTACTGCGCCACCAGGGAAGCCCCAAGCTTCATTATTAACCCCAGCAACAATATCCAGGGTGTGGCAGACACCGTGATTTCAAACTAGTCTCAGGGGTGGAATGTCATAGGTGGACTGACATAGGCCATTTCTAAGGTTGGCTGTGTCTGCCTGGACACCATGTCCCCTCAACCAAACACCCCTTCCCTGCCTGGCTAACCTCTAACTAATTCTTTGACAGTCAGTCCAAACACCCCTTCCTCAGAAAAGCTTTCCCTGACCTAGGCCCTCACCTCAAGCCTGGGCTGGGCTTCTCGCCCTGTTGCTCCCTCACCGCAGTAACTGCCCGGCGTCCCTCCATGGCAGGGATGAGCACTGGCTCGTCTCTACCCCAGGAGCTGGACCCAGGCCTGGTATATACATGCTCAAGGCTCAGTCACCGCTCACAGAGTGGATGAGTGTCTCTTCAATTAAAACTGCCACAAGTATTCAAGCCAGGTGGTCAGCGGAGCCAGGCCGTGGTCACTGCGTGCAGGAGTGGAAGCCACAGGGACAACTGCCCGTGCTGGGAGCGTCCTCTCCTGTCACACTGCCACGCGCCAGCTGCTCCTGGAGCAAAGCAGGCCAAGTGGGAAGGGCCTCCAGAGAGCAGAAGAAAGCTCAGTGTCCAAAGTAACTAAGAAGCCACGTGAACATCAGGAGTGGGGAAGACTGACCTGAAGGCTGGGCTGTCCGGAGGCCTGCAGCGCATGCTGTAGAGCTTGGCTGAAGAGATCATTGGTGATGGGTGTCCCTGACTGGACGCCGGACGACATTGGGGAGGTCCCTGAGGAATGGCCCTAGAGACAAACCAGGGTCAAAACCAGGGTCAGTGCCACGCTCAGAGCCACCTCAGTCTCCCAGCACGTACCCACTGCTGTCACATCACGCCAGGGTGCCCCTGGGTGCCCAACGACTGCCTCCCAGCAGGGGCCTGCATGAGACAACCACACAGAGGTACCCAAAAGCTCTCGATGTGGGCAGGGAAGGTTCTGTTCTCTTTTGCTCCAGGGAGATGGAATGGAGCCCTGACCTAGCCTAGGACCCAGCACTGGGAGAGATGGCCTTGGAAGCTGGAGTGACTGTCACCAGGAATGCTTAAGCCTGTGATGTTTGGCAACGTTCAGGGACAAGGAAGGGTATATTATGTGACGGGAGGTTCTTCCAAAGTGCTGGCAGGAGTTAATAAGGCCCGTGATGAACCCCAGACTTCTAAGCCCTAAAGGCTGGTGAGGGGAGGTCGCCTGAGCTGCAGCGGGAAACCCACCAGGGCTCCAGGTAGAGTTCGGCTCAAAGCAGATCTAGCACCAGGATCAGCAAAGGTAAATCCATTCTACCACTGGGACCTTCTCCCTTAGGGGCCTGGCCTTGATCTTCCCGCCCTCTCTCCATACCTGGGTGCCAGGAGTTGGCGTGTGAGAGCTGCTCTCCGGAGTGCTGGCCAGGGCCAGGGCGGTGGCCAGCTCGCTCTGGGTGATAGGCCGGGGCCCGGCAGCTCCACTGTACCCCAGGGAAGCTGGGTGGGAGCTGGGTGTGCTGCTCGAGGGCGTGGACCTGGCACTCTGAACAGGAGAGGCACCAAGAATCAGGGAAGCAGCCCTGTGACATTCTCAGATGAACCCCACCCCCGCTCCACAAACAGCTCTTGGGGAACCTCCCCAAGCTGCCAGGTTCAGACAGCAATAGTATGACATAGCTGGGTCACCAAAGGGCCTCCGATCACCTCCCAGCTGGGGCGTGCCAGGTCCCAGGGAGGGGTGCATCCCCAGCACCAACTCCCCCAAATGGCAGGCAGCCAGGCCACTTACTGGGTGAAAGTCATCCTCATCATCAGAGAGCCCTTCAAACAGGAAGCCACCTGGAGGAGGGAGAACAGATTTCAGGAGGAGGAACAGAAAGGCACAGGCGCAGCTCCAGAATCTCAGCTCTAGTTACTCTCCAAATTCATATTTTCATCTCTCCCCTTGGAAAATTACAGGACAGATGCACTCCTTGACTCAAACGGAGAGTTCCCGAGGAACGCCCTCTGCCAGCACTATACATAGCTGCTGAGTAAAGCAAACCCCTGGACCACTGCCCGCTCCCCAGGGGGCCTGCGTTCCACTGTCCTGGGGCTCACCTGGCATATCCCGGTACGAGCTGGAGGGCATGCCCCGGGAAGAGGAGTCGCCCCTGTGCTGTGCTTACTGGCTGCCGGCAGACTTTGAGCCTTACAGCTCTCTCTGGCGTGGCAGCTTGCACACTCACACACTCACCCAGACCCACACGCTCCCCTCCCCGTAGGGACAGCCCGGGACCCACAGAGCCATTTGCACGCACTTCCTGTGGCGCCGCACACTCCTCACTCACCCAGGCTGCATCTAATCCTGCGCCCTGCCACTTGCGCCACGCTTCCTACCTTTCCAGATAGCAGAGTATAAAATATATTTATAATTTGGTATACAAAATATCAATTTGCAGAGACGTGGATGGACCTAGAGTCTGTCATACAGAGTGAAGTAAGCCAGAAAGAGAAAAACAAATATTGTATATTAACACATATATGTGCAATCTAGAAATATGGTACAGATGAAACTTTTTGTAGGGCAGTAATAGAGACGTAGACGTAGAGAATGGACATGTGGACACAGTGGTGGAAGGGGAGGGTGGGACGAATTGGGAGATTAGGTTTGACATAAGTACACTACCATGTGTAAAATAGATAGCTAGTGGGAATTCCCTATTTTCTTGAGAACTAGGATTCTCAGTGTGGAAAAGGAAAGAAACATGTAATATACAAAAGGTTACATAAACCCCTGTAGTCTTGAATTTGAAGTAGCAGTATAAATTATTTCTATTTCTATCTTTATAAACATAGATCTATATATAGATATAGATCTAGGTCTCTCCCTAGCTCTCTCCACTGAAGCAGCTTAGAAATAAGGACCAATCCCGTAGAAATAAGCATCCCTGGTGCCCAGATTGTGGTCTTGAAATTCAATTTCCCACTAAAACCCATCTGAGCTTTTCATTAAAAAAAAATTTTCCCCCCCCTCCCCCCGTCCCCTTTAGAGCTATCAGGCTCTAATCCAAGTGTAGAGATGTATGCTCAGGCTATGAAGCTCAATTCTTTGAGAACTGCCCTGAATGCTCAATTTGGCCCTGGGTTAACCTCAGCCTGTTGGATCCCTAGAATCTCTGGTTCATTGAGGGGTGAAGGTTTGTTCACATGTGAACCTGGAAATGCAATTCAGTTTGGACCCCTTAGTGTACTGTACCCTTTAAAAAAAAATTTTTTTTTTAATTGGGGTATAGTTGCTTCATTTATTTTTTATAAATTTATTTATTTTATTTATTTATTTTTGGCTGTGTTGGGTCTTCGTTGCTGCGCGGGCTTTCTCGAGTTGCAGTGAGCAGGGGCTACTCTTCCTTGCAGTGCATGGCCTTCTTACTGCAGTGGCTTCTCTTGTTGTGGAGCACGGGCTCTAGGCGTGCGGGCTTCAGTAGTTGTGGCTCATGGGCTCTAGAGCACAGGCTCAGTAGTTGTGGTACATGGGCTTAGTTGCTCTGCGGCATGTGGGATCTTCCCGGACCGGGGCTCGAACCCGTGTCCCCCGCATTGGCAGGCGGATTCTTAACCACATGCCACCAGGGGAGCCCTATAGTTGCTTTATTTATTTATTTTTTTAATAAAGATTTAATTTTATTTATTTTTGGCTGTGTTGGGTTTTCGTTGCTGTGTGAAGTCTTTCTCTAGTTGTGGCGAGTGGAGGCTACTCTTCCTTGCGTTGCACGGGCTTCTCCTTGCGGTGCACGGGCTTCTCCTTGTGGTGGCTTCTCTTGTTGTGGAGGATGGGCTCTAGTTGCGTGGGCTTCAGTAGTTGTGGCACGCAGGCTCAGTAGTTGTGGCTCGTGGGCTCAGTAGTTGTGGTTCGCAGGCTTAGTTGCTCCACGGCATGTGGGATCTTCCCGGACCAGGGATCGAACCTGTGTCCCCTGCATTGGCAGGCGGATTCTTATCCATTTCGCCACTGGGGAAGTCCCCATCTGAGCTTTTTGAAGAAATGGCTCATTGTTGTGTTTGGGGCAGGAAATGTAAAGATGAGCCTGGAACTCTTGTCATGCCAGATAGTAAGGCAATGACCAGAAAATTTTAGGTTAAGTGTTAAAATGCCTCAGCCACAAGTTGAAGAGGCTCCACTGTGATGGTTACCATGGATTTCAATATAAGCAAATGCAGGTAAATATATTGTGGAAAATGGGAGCCATTTTGGAGAAGAAAGGTAAAATTATAGAGGAGGGGAAGACTAGAAAAGAATATGTAGGGTTGAATTGGAATTTGAAGTATTGGTATTAGAACATATGTAATAAAATATACTCCAACAAAAATTAATGAAAAAAAGAACATATACATGTTATTTCATATATGTAACATATATATGAAACAGAAATATAGATGAATGGGTTTTTGTGTGTAAATATGTATTTCATAGGTCTATCCACTGAGAGGAACTGGAAATAATGACATCTCAGTGACAATAAACACACCCAGACTTGGATTCTAAATATTATTCACCACTAAAAGTAACCAAAACTGTTTGGATTAATGACTGATATGACAAACTTTGTGAAAATCTCCCAAATAATTTATGAAAACAGCAGTGAGGTGATCAGTCTCCACCTACCTGGGACAGTTGATGAAATTTAAATTACATCTGTGGATTAGATGGTAGAACTGTATTAATTTCTTGATTCTAATGGGTTGTACTGTGGTAGGTAGGAGAGTGTGTCCTTGTTTTCAGTAAATAGCCACTGAAATATTTAAGGGTAATGGGGCATCATATCTACAACTTGCTTTCAAACAGCTTGGGGATGGGGGTGGGAGAATAATATATATAGAGAGAGGGTGAGAAAAAATGATAAGGTAAATGTTATAAAATGTTAACAGTTGGGGACTTTGGGTGGTTAAGAGGGAATTATTTCATACTATTTTTGCAACTTTATTGTAAACTTGAAACTACTTTAAAATAAAAATATCACATTCTCAAAGACAATCTGAGCACATGGGGAAATATTCAAGTTAAGTGAATTATGCATTAACATATGCAGTATAATCTAAATTTTGTTGAATACAAAATTTATTTAATTCAATAAAATTACATTTTTAGAAACATTAAAAAAGTTAACAATTGTCATCTATTAGTGATAGAGCCATGTTAAAGCAAAATAAATTTGGAGGACTTATGCTACCAGATGCCAAGACCTACTCTAAAGCTACAGAAATCAAGTTGTACGGTTAGTGGCACAAGGATATGAAAATACATCAGTCGGACAGAATAGAGTCAGAAATGGACCAATAGATAACAGTCACCTTATTTATGACAAAGCTGCCAGTAAAATTCAGTGGGGATGGGATTAACAAAAAAAGTAGTTCTCATCAATTGATACCCTATGGAAAATAAGAATCTTGATTCCTATCTCACTTTATACATAAAAATTAATATGAAATTAATCATAGACCTAAATGTGAAAGATAAAATTTACAGAAGAAAGCATAGGAAAATATCTTCATAATTAGGGCAGAGATTTTAAAAATAGGACACAAAAAGCTCTACCCATCAAAATAAAATTTCATAAATTAGACTTTCAAGAAATTCTTTAAACATCCCATTAAGAGAATAAAAATACAACCCACGAACTGAGAGAAGATATTCACAATATACATTTTTGACAAGGACCTACATCTGTTAAGTTCTTAATTTTAGTGACAGTACTTCTTATTTCTAAAAGTTCTTTTTGGTTCTTCTCAAATCTGCCTGTTCTTTTTTTATCATGTGTTATTCTTTCTTAAAGTCCTGATAGCTTCTTCAGTGACTTTAATAAACTTTTTCATGCTTATTTTACATCTCTTTTTTAATTGACTTCCTAATATCTAACATTTTTGGTGTTGTGACTTGTTCGTTCTGCTCTTTCTTGTTTGTTCTGCTTTCTCTTCCATGAATGTTTGTTAATTCTTCTTGTGAAATCTTCAGTTTAGCTTTCTTCTTTCCTGTTGGATGGCATGAGTTTTGGTAGTGTTGCTCCAAAAAGGATTTATATTTGCTTTACCAAGAACCCCAGGACCAATTTCTTTTAAGCGTACTTTTTAAAAAAAAAATAAATTTATTTATTTTATTTATTTATTTATTTTGGCTGCGTTGGGTCTTTGTTGCTGCACACAGGCTTTCTGTAGTTGCAGCGAGCGGGGGCTGCTCTTCATTGCGGTGTGCAGGCTTCTCACTGCGGTGGCTTCTCTTTGTTGTGGAGCATGGGCTCTAGGCATGTGGGCTTCAGTAGTTGTGGTCGCGGGCTCAGTAGTTGTGGCTCACGGGCTGTAGAGCACAGGCTCAGTAGTTGTGGCACATGGGCTTAGTTGCTCCACATCATGTGGGATCTTCCCGGACCAGGGCTTGAACCTAAGTCCCCTGCTTTGGCAGGCGGATTCTTAACCACTGCACCACCAGGGAAGTCCCAAGCATACATTTTATTGTATGTAAATTATTTCTAAATAAAGTTGACTTAACAAAACTTGAGAAAATACCTAAGATAACATTTTGAGGGACATCCCTGACGGTCCAGTGCTTAAGACTCCATGCTTCCACTGTAGGGGGCACGGGTTTGATCCCTGTTTGGGGAACTAAGATTCTATATGCCACACACCATGGCCAAAACAAAACAAAGATAACACTTTGAGCATGCTAACTTAATTATTTTGTTTTATTTTCATGTCTTTAGTTTTTATATTTTTTATTCATACAGATCTGGTTTTTGTTGCTTTCTGTAAAAGAATGAACTGGATTAAAAATTTTAAATCGTAGACCTCAAGTGACATGTTATTTGCCTTTTCCCCCTTAATAAAAAAGCAGACCAGCTAGTCAACCTCACTCACCCAAAAGTCACTGACTACACATTTCCTCCTGCCACTGAATCTTTAATCTCTTAATAGAATGCCCTAGTTTAACTGTATGTTAAAATGCAGACCCAGGGACCAATTTTGGACGTTTCTGGGAAAGTTTGGCCACAAACTTACACAAAATACAGGTCTAGGGTTTCAAATTCTCAGGGAAGACTGTTCTTTCACACGTCAACTCCCCTTTCACTGACCTGCCTTCATAGCCAAGCAGAGAAGTTTTCTTATCTTCTCTTAGTGTTGATGCATGGGTTTGGGTTTTTGGTTTTTTGTACTCTGCCCTTTTACTTAGGAGGTAAATATTTTAGTTTTTAAAAAATATTTATTTATTTGGCTGCATTGGGTCTTAGTTGCGGCACGCAGGATCTTCGTTGCAGCATGTGCAATCTTTAGTTGCGGCACGTGGGATCTAGTTCCCTGACCAGGGATTGAACCTGGGCCCCCTGCATTGGGAGTGCAGTCTTACCCACTGGACCACCATGCAAATCTTTTAAAGGTTTCAACTTTATGTAGTAGTATCAGTTTCAGTTGCTCAAGGGCTCAGCCCAGTGTTTTGGTGTTAAAAGAAAAATCTCCAAGCAAGGCTTCCAGGACCACTATTCTCTCTGGAAAGGTGCTCATCAGCTTCCAAAGCTCACTGCTTTTTTCCAGTTACCCCTTCATTTCTAGCATCTGAGGATTTCCCATTTCTCCTGTGACCACAGTTACGTGATTTTTAATAGATGTGTTATTTTATACATTTTTGTTTGTAGCAGGAGTACTTACAGATGATTTTCATTTGCTGTCTTGCCAGACCCAGAAATCCCCTTATTAATTTTATAGAGTTATTTTAAAAATGCAAATGTGCACTTTTAAAAATAAATTTATTTATTTATTTGTTTACTTTTATTTTTGGCTGCGTTGGGTCTTCCTTGCTGTGAGCGGGCTTTCTCTAGTTGTGAGTGGGGGCTACTCTTCATTGCGGTGCGTGGGCTCCTCATTGTCGTGGTTTCTCTTGTTGCGGAGCACAGGCTCTAGGCACGCAGGCTTCAGTAGCTGTGGTGCGTGGGCTCAGTAGTTGTGGCTTGCGGGCTCTAGAGCGCAGGCTCAGTAGTTGTGGCACATGGGCTTAGTTGCTCCATGGCATGCAGGATCTTCCTGGGCCAGGGTTTGAACCCATGTCCCCTGCATTGGCAGGCAGATTCTTAACCACTGCGCCACCAGGGAAGCCCAAATGTGCAGTCTTATAATTTGTTTTCCAATAGCAAATGATTGGGCAAATAGTCTCTTGAAGGTTTAATGAAAAATTGTCCACCACTTTCTCAGAGAAAGCTAATGAGGGTATATGTCTCCAAATATGAATTGACGGAAGGACTGGGCCTGGACACTTTCTTTTTTTACCATGTCTGGTCATTTGTCTTGTGTCCAGACTTCTAATTTTATCTAGAATCTGACCACCGCACCTATTTGGTAAATTGGTTCCCAAAGAACCTGTTTGGTCCTGGGTTATTCCTTCATTCATTTATTCATTTAATAATTTATCATTACAATGTACAATTCAGAACTCAGACAGGCGTACCTCCTTTCCTGGGGGCAAGAAGCTACAGCAAGACAGCCACATTTGGTAGATGAATTCTTTATTCAACACATATTTATTGCTCACCTACTATGTGCCAGGTCCTGGTCAACTGCTGAAGATAAAGTGGAGGGTAAGATAGTCATTGCTTATTCTCCTATGGAGCTTATAATGAAATGAATCAAAACAAGAAACTCATAAGCACCTAGTATATTCAGTTCTGCTATGAGGAAAACCAGATGAAGACAGCGTCCCTGTCTTCTCCGGCAGGCAGTCAAGGCACAGTATTGAACAAAGTTTAACAAAACATTAAAGTATGTGGTTCAGGTGCAAGTACCTTAGTAGATAAGAGAAGAAGGAGCTTAAAGAGGGCTGGATAGTTAGGAAGGATTTCTGAAAGAGAGGTTATATCTAAAAATGGGTAGGATGGGGGAGAGGCTACTTTGGGGACAACTATGAGGAACCTAAGGTTCAGCAAGAAGACAGTGACAGACTTTCGTGAAAATCTCCCGTATTAGAAGAGCAGAGGAGTGACTAGCCTCCAGCGTCAGGCCCTCCGAGACCCTGCAGTTTATCTGCTCTCCTCAGTCAAGCTATCCTGCTCACAGTTGCTGCCTTAGTCCCAGGCTGTACATTGGGACGTTGCAGAGTCATGCTTTTACGTTTGTGCACACCGGATCAGCCTTTAGTTGCTAGGACCAACCCCATTATTTTTTTATTCACCTGTGTTTTTTTTGTTTTTTGCTTTCCTTAGTCCTTGAATTAATTCCTCGAGTAGAGTCCAATCAGAATAGTTGGCTAATCCTAACCTCTGTGCAAACACCATCTATTCTAATCGCGCATCTAACAGTCAGCCCTCGGTACCGGCGGGCTCCGCATCCGAGGATACGGAGGGCCGACTGTACTCTGCCATTTTATATAAGGGATTTAAGTATCCGCGGATTTTGGTATCCACGGGGTGGGGGTGGGGGTCCTGGGAAAAAGCCCCCGCGGATACCGAGGGACGACTGTATGCAGTTTCTCTAAGAGTTCAGCGGAAATTGCCCTCCCCGAATTGATTCCCACCATTGCACGCTGGGGCGTAAGAGGAACCCGGCTTGGTAACTTCTCTCAACGAACCAACTTTTGGAGGAAGTCATCGTTGGGTTCCTGGTATGCCCTCAAAGGTAGGGTCGCCACGAGAAGCCAGAGGCGAGAAGCACAAAAGAGGCTGACTTCACCCGAAGGCAGGCCGTTTTCTGGTGAGGGCTGCAAGGTTGAGGCGTGTCTGAAGAGGCCGCTCGGGAAAGGGCCCTCTGGGAGCGAAGGGTCGAGGCGGGAGGGGATCCGGGGTCCGCGATGTGCCCAAGAGCCCGGCAGTGGGAGTTCCCACCTGCGGCGCTGTAAGGACCCGGAGTATCCGAAGGACTCTGCATGCGTCCCAGGACAGTGGGGGAATCGCGGCGCTGTAAACCTCACGCCAAGCCCCGCTCTCGTGACCTGCGCCCTGAAACACTGACAACTCTGGACTCCTCTCCGACGAAAGCACGAAGACGCTCTCGCGCCGGAACTTTCAAACCGCAGAGAAGCTACGCCCTCCCCGGAACCGGAAGCTTTATAACTAGCGCCACTTACAGGCTGGCCAATTATAAAGGGGCGGGGGCCGCAGTAGGAACTGCAACTCCCAGAATGCAGCGCGGAGCTTCCTGTTTCCGGCGAGAGGACGTGAGTGAGTGTTTACACCGGCGGCCCTGCGGCCGGGTTCCTTCCGCGGGACGGGTGAGGGCGCTGGGTCCTGGGTCGCGCGGGCTCGACGTGTGTTGACTAGTTAGCTGGTCCCGTGGGAGCGGTGGGGTCGTTATCCAAGAGGTAGTGTCCCTGTCCCAATATAAACTATCAGTGACCTTGGGCCACTGACTTCACCTTTCTGAGTCTCGGTTCCTTTGTCTGTAGTATGTAAATGAGAATTCCTGTCTCAGGGAACAGTTGTGAGGATTAAATGAGATATGGTAGATTAAAAGCCCCATTTCCTTCCCTGCCATAAACCTGGAGATGGCCGGTTTGAGGATGCCTTAGGGTCTGCTGGTCAGCCTCTGAAGCCTTTTCTTTCCTCTTACAAAGAAGCCACTTTGGAAATAATAATGATTATAGCAAGGGCTTATCTTGCCTTACAAGGTTCTTCTCCCCTCAGGTTTTTGATTCATTTTCTGGGCACCCATAAGTACTTGGCTTTGGGACAGTAACGACCAAAAATTCTGGTCTTTGCTTTCCAGAGCCTCTAATAATGGGATGCGGGGGGGATTGAGAAGTAAATAGATAATTGTAACCCTTTGCCATGAGGGAATACGACAACAATAGAGGGAAGAGAGAGGGGACAGGAGAGGTTGTATTTGGGTTGGTCTTGATAGGAGTTTGCTTAGAGATGGAAGAGGGAAGATGAGTTACATGCAGAGTTAGCAGATGAGCGGAGGTATAAAGTGGGGGAGAGCTTTGTTTTGAATCCAGGCTTGGGGAGGGCGGGGCAGCCCAGAGCTCCTGGGGAGGAAGGCTGGCAGAGAGAACAGTTGTGAATGTTTTTGAAAGCCAGGCTGTGCCGTTTAGACTTATTCATAGAGGTGGTCTGGAGTCATTGGAGGGATTCTAAGCAGAGGAGTGACTTGATCAGATCTGTGTTTTAAAATGATGGCTTGGGTGGCAGCATGGATATTTGGTAGGGAGAGGCCAGAGGCAGGGAGCTTGTTGTAAAGCTGTGTGGTAGTTAAAGCAAGAGTTGATGAAGAAACAGAGTGTACGTAAGGGAGAGTGTTGGATGATCTCATTTGAACCTCACAACATTCCAATTAGCTGGCATAACATTTTTTTAATTAATTAATTAATTTATGGCTGTGTTGGGTCTTCGTTTCTGTGCGAGGGCTTTCTCTAGTTGCGGCAAGTGGGGGCCACTCTTCATCGCGGTGCGCCGGCCTCTCATTATCACGGCCTCTCTTGTTGCGGAGCACAGGCTCCAGATGCGCAGGCTCAGTAGTTGTGGCTCACGGGCCTAGTTGCTCTGCGGCATGTGGGATCTTCCCAGACCAGGGCTCGAACCCGTGTCCCCTGCATTGGCAGGCAGATTCTCAACCACTGCGCCACCAGGGAAGCCCCTGGCATGACATTTTTATGTCCACTTTAAAGCTGAAGAAACTGAGACTTAGAGAGCTGAAGTCCCTTGCTGTCTGTCATAGGATGAGTGAAGAGAGGGCCCCAGGTTCTAGTTCTGGCCTCCTGATGCTGCATCTTGCACTTTTCCAAGTGTCACCCTGAATTACCTCTCATTCAGCCCCCTGGTGGGGTGGGGGCGGTGTAGGGTGGTGGTCTGTCCTATAACCACTAAGGCTTTGTTCCTTTACAGGGAGAAAGAGAGAGCGCGAAAGAGAGAGGATGTCTCTCTCAGATTGGCACCTGGCGGTGAAGCTGGCTGACCAGCCACTTGCCCCCAAATCTATTCTTCGGTTGCCAGAGACAGAGCTTGGAGAATACTCACTGGGAGGCTATAGTATTTCATTTCTGAAGCAGCTCATTGCTGGCAAACTCCAGGAGTCTGTTCCAGACCCCGAACTGATCGGTGAGTCTCTGTGGACTAGGGATGGGCTGCTGCTCTGATCTCTTTTGGGGGAGAATAATTCTGGAATTAAAGGGTAAATTAAGAGTTTGGGATTTGTCTCCTAATGTTAACACTCCAGGGAAGTGATTGTTGTTGGGTGAATAGAAACACAAAACATAATGAAACTATTGTTGCCATTTTAGTCGTTCGTTATACTGAGCTACTTTATCACGCCATTCCTTAACTGTGACATTGTTGAATTCTTTCTCTGATAGAGCAAGAGTTTGGGGTAGGGAGACTTCCCTGGTGGTCCAATGGGTAAGACTCCGTGCTGCCAATGCAGGGGGCCTGGGTTCAATCCCTGGTCGGGGAACTAGATCCTGCGTGCATGCCGCAACTGAGAATTCGCATGCCCCAACTAAGAAGCCTGCGTGCTACAACTAAGACCCGGCACAGCCAAAAAAAAAAAAAAAAAAAGAATTTAGGTTAGGAAGGAGGAGCTGGCTAGGGAAAGCCCCTCAGCATATGGCATTTGAGCTGGGTATTAAGGGGTGGTTAGAAGGATTTTTGGTTGGTTTGTTAGAGGGAAGGCAGTGAAAAAGGAAAGATGGCAAGGGCATTCTAGGTGGAGGAAGAAGGAATTTAAATATAATTTCTTCCTTCCTTCCTTCCTTCCTCCCTCCCTCCCTCCCTTCCTTCCCTTCCCTGCGTGGCTTGCAGGATCTTAGTTCCCCCACCAGGGATTGAACCCAGGCCCCGGCAGTGAAAGTGAATATAATTAAATTATATTATAAACACAATGTCATATAAACTGACAAAATGGTATAAGCTGGCAAAAAGTGTGTTTTCAGTCATAAAAATATGGGGTTCATCCTTTTATATTGTTGCATTTTTCCGTTATTTAAATTGAGCAGTCTCCATGGTGTTAAGCTCTAGAGTTTTCCCGCGTAGATTCTGTGTTTTATCAATTTGTGCTTGCTAACAATTGTTATTAAAATGTATTTATTGGGCTTCCCTGGTGGCGCAGTGGTTAAGAATCCGCCTGCCAATGCAGGGGACACGGGTTCGAGCCCTGGTCTGGGAAGATCCCACACGCCACGGAGCAGCTAAGCCTGTGCGCCACAACTACTGAGTCCACATGCCAAACTACTGAAGCCCGCGCGCCTAGAGCCTGTGCTCCACGACAAGAGAAGCTACCGCAATGAGAAGCCTGTGCACCGCAACGAAAAGTAGCCCCCACTTGCCACAATTAGAGAAAGCCCGCATGCAGCAATGAAGACCCAACGCAGCCAAATAAAAAAAATAAAAAATAAAATGTATTTATTAAGTAAGAGTACTTTTAAAAACATATATCATTCTCTAGCTATCTGTCCAATCAAGATAAGGTTCTTAGGGGACAAAAATCATTTAAATTGTTTTGAGGAATAAAATATAAATGAACAATTCTTTTTTTTTTTTAGATCTGATCTACTGTGGCCGGAAGCTAAAAGATGATCAGACCCTTGACTTCTATGGCATTCAGCCTGGGTCCACAGTCCATGTTCTGCGCAAGTCCTGGCCTGAGCCTGATCAGAAACCGGGTGAGAGAGTGCTGTCTGTTAGACAGGCAGGGCTTCTGTAATACCTACAAGGGAAGGAGGGTCTGTGTGTGTTCTTGAGGCAAGGGCCTGGGTGGAACAAAGGGGTGATTTCCTGAGATGATAATAGAGAATATCTGTATTACTTATTGGATTAGACCACATTGATTAACAGAGTACAATTTTGATCTTCTTGCTGCCAACACCACTAACAGAAAGGGATTTGTTTCTCTACTTTTAAGTTCATTACCCACTGTTTTAATGGGGTGGGGAGGATGTGTCTATTTAAACTCCTTTAGGGGGTGAACCTTGTATCTTTTTGTTATTGTTGTTGTTGTTCTCATTAGAAAAAAGCTGGAAACTCCCTGCTTTCCTCTAAATGCTGTAGTGTGCTCTCATGTTAGCAAATCTTCCCACAAGCTGTTGCAGGCGGTGATTTGTTCAGTCACCTCACTCCTGCTATACTGATAATTTATTTTCCTGAAGCTTGAAAATATTCGAGTGGTATGAAAGTAGCTCTTGGAGAAAACATACAAAGCCTCTAATGCTTTTTTGACTTATTAATAAAAGGTGCTGCTTGGAATTCATAATTTAAATTTTGCATCTGTGTTTTAAAAGCCTCCCCAAAGATAAAGCTGAGCTGTATAAGAGATTAGCTTTGTTAAAAACGGGCAGTTTGATATTTTAATAATGTTCACGATTGCTTTGACTGGTTATCAGCTTGAAATTTTCCCTCTTTTCAATTCTAAACATAAAGGACAAAAAGATCTTCTTTTGTACCCTGATGGGAAGTGAGAAAGAGAAAGGCAGTCTCTGACATCTGGGGGCTGGCCTGGCCTTCAGCTAGGCCTTGAAACATGAACAATTTCACAGGTCACCAACATCTACAAGGACACTCACTCTGGGTCTGTAATGGATCAAGACAAAAACAAGATTCTTCTCATTTCTGAACAGAGACAAAAACATGAACATTGTCCAAACCAGAAAAATGACCAAATATCCCTCTATCCTGGCTATTATGAGTGACTGCTGCTTCTTTACCAATTACAGCTTTCATCTTACACTAGTTTTCCTTCCTTCTAGATAAGAATTATTAAGATATGTGATCATAAAATCACCCCCACTTCCTGACAGCCTCCAATCCAGACCAAAACCCTGCTTCCTTAAACTTCTCCCTCCAAGTCACCCAACCAAAGCCCAAATCCTGTAAGTTCTTTCTGACTCCCTCTTATTGAGATGCCCCATGGTTCTGGTGGTGGCATTCTCTCTGTAAGAGCAGTAAACGCAACTTGCTCAACTGTAGATGTGCCCCTCTGATCTTTGGCTGGAGGGGATTGACAGAAGGAAAGTAGCATTTGTTGCTGCTTCCAGCCAGATTGTTTCTCTTTGATATCTCATTTAATCATTACAGTGGCTCAGCAGGGTTGGGTAACAGCATTAGCATTTTATAGATGAAGAAAAAGAGGGTTAGAAGGGTATTTATTCAAGGTCACCTGCTTAGAAAATGAATGTAAGAGCTGGCATGTGAATCCAGGTTTTCCTGGCTCAAGAGCCCATGTTCTTCCCACTGGGTTGGCTGCCTCTCACTTCCAAAGGGTGAAACTAGCTCACAGATGTTAAAGAGACAAGCATAACTCTTAGCTGATTGTGGGCTTAAGATTTTGAGTCCTTTTCATCCCTCCTTCTGCCTGGAGATTTATTTTTGAAACAAACGGACTTTTTATTGGGAGGTGAAAATAAACTTTTAGATTTGAAAAGAAACTTTCGTGACAGCATCTTAGGTATTTTATCCTTGAGTGTTCTTCCAAAAGGAAGCACATTTCTTTTATCTCCCACCAGATGAGATCCTGTAGGAGGAGAAGGTGTCAGTTTCTTCCTTCCCACCTGGATCCTTTTGGTGGTTCTACGCAGAGGGTTACAAATCCCTCTAGGATCTCACTTAGGCCTGCTGTTTGAGCAGGGGTGTGTACCCCAGGCTCCAGCCACCAAGAACGACTTACTGTTCCTTCGAAGCACCTCTTACATTCTTCCATGCCTTTGCACTCGCTCTCACTTAGGCCTGGAATACCTTCTCTTCCCAGTAAACATCTGCTTTACTTTAAATACCCCTCTCGAACGTTTTCTTCTGGGAGGCAGCTCTGTGTGGTCCTCCCTCTCGGTAATAGCTGTCTGCCTCCGTGTTCCTAATGCCCTCGCTGTGGTCCATGCCTCTGTTGAAGTCCTCAGCACGGTATTTTGTAATCGTGTGTGTGTGTTTAATCCAGTCTCATTTCTCCTACTGTTAAGTTCCTTAATGGCAGGGACTCTCACTTTTTGTATTCCTGTGCCTTGCACAAAACAAGATTTACTCCAAAACCATGGAGTAAATGCTTAGCACAGGTTTGTTGAATGAATAAATTAGGTAATTTACTTGAGGTGAGTATTTTTCAGAAGAGACATCCCTCATGATTAGAGCTATAGGTAAGGATGGGGTTGCCGCACTGAACCCTAGGGGTGCTGTTCACCTTGCTCTGGGAACGGTGCGTCTGCAATTGGGCAGTACGCAGTCCATGCAATCACAAGTAGCCGTTTTGGGTGAGGGTCACCACACTTTTAAAAGTGTGACCCAGGGAGAACTTCCTGCCTACTCCCCCTTCTTGTACCCAAATTTCTTTACCTGTGAGATGGGCTGATGTCCTAAATAGTAAAGTGACCAAGTAAAACTAAGACAACTGCTAAACTTTCCCATATATGTGAGTCACTGTGTCCAAAGATCAAAAAGGAGCTTTGAGTCCCAGTGACATGCTTGTTTTTGGACACGTGATGAGTTGGTTAAGAACCCTAGAAGTACAGTGTTTTCTTGGTCGTTCTTGTATTTGTTTTTTTTTTAATCAAAATAATATTACAGAGGCCTGAAAGAAAATATCCAAAAGAAAAGAGTGACCCCTGATCCTGTCACCCTAGCTTGTCCCCTTCCAGCCTTGGCCCACGTGCACACTGACACACATCACAAAGTTTTACTAGAGAATGCACATACAACTATGTTCTATTTCTTTCTCTTAACATATTGTGTCAACATAGCTCCATATTGTTCAGATGGCTTGCAGCACTTATTTTAAATCACTGCACAAAAGTCTGCTGAGTTCCTTATACCCTCCTCCTTTTCAAATGTGAAAAGCCTAGAACTCCTGCAGTGGGATATTGATCAGAACAGTCTCTTTCATGTGGTAAGATTCCCCTCTGCTGGAACTTGAATTTGTTTATCTACTGAAGATGCTTAAAAGAGAGTGCAGTTTTCACATCTGTGGCGTAAATGTTTTTTTCTGATCAGGTGCCCATTCTTAGTGGGGTGATGAGGGAAGGGGACCTGCATCTGGGCACTTGCTGAAGTGATGTTGTGTGTCTGCAGCAGGGGCAGGGCCGGGTTGTAGGGTAACTGAGTGTCTTGTCCCCAGAACCTGTGGACAAAGTGGCTGCCCTGCGGGAGTTCCGGGTGCTGCACGCTGCCCTGCACAGCAGCTCCTCCTACAGGGAGGCGGTGAGTATGTGCCCAGCCCCTGCGAGATGCTTGCCAGGCCTGCTGGAGAAGGGTTGAACTCGAGTGGTGTAGAGAGGGAGCTGGAAGCTGGTTGCCATGGCTCCCAAGAGTTCCTTGGGGAGTTTTTGCCATGTCTGGGGGTCTCAGTAGAGCCCTATCTTCCCCCAAAGAGGCTCTCAGCTAGGCATTGTTGATTCCCTCTAATGATAATGATACAACCTCTCCTGACATTGGCCTCATGGAATGAATATGGTTACAGCAAAGGATGCATATACTGTTTCTGCTGGGCCTCATTCTTTGACTTTGGCTGAACTGCCTGCCCCCCACTCCTTACCAGGATTTCCTCACTGGGAAAATGCACTGATGTCTTTCTATAGGAGAGTCGATAAGCAAGATTAATACAGCTGCAAACTTCCCAATATATGTAATTGTGTGGAGATTGAAAAGGACTTTTGGGATCTAGAGAAACCTTTGTTATTGGGCTTATAATGAGAGCTTTTATTTTGGAAGCACTAGAACTGTAAATGAGGGAAAAGACCAGAGATTGAAGGTTTATTGTGATCTTGCTTTTATATTGTTTGTTTCTCCTCCAGTAAGCCATGATCTCAGAGAAAAAAGAGGTTCATCTGTTTCCTGGGACTACTGTCCCATTGCGGTGGTGTATGTGCAAGCACTCAGAGGGAGGAAGTACTTCAGCAGAGCGTGGGTATTTGCTGAGTGCATTGAGCTAGTTGGAGTGCTCAGCCCTCCCCACTTCTCTTGCAGGTCTTTAAGATGCTCGGCAATAAGGAATCTCTGGATCAGATCATTGTGGCCACCCCAGGCCTCAGCAGTGACCCCATTGCTCTTGGTAAGTGCAAGGCTGAGCTTAAGGAAATAGGAGCTGTTGGAGAAGGAGAAACCAGGAGGAGGCAATGACCTTAAAGAACCTTTGACCATCTTGTGATGAATCACTGGTCTTGTGGCTGGAGGGGGAGTAATCCAGATGTATTCCATACACTCAGCCCTCCAAGAGTTGTCAGTCCCGCAGCCAAAATATGGCCTAACTAACATCAGAAATGAGACTATGAGGAAGCCATGTGAGGGCAGCTGTTAGCCCAAACCACAGCCATCAGGGAACACTTCCTGCACACCTTGATGGATAAGGGAAGAACCCAGAGATAAGGGGAAAAGAGGCTGGTGTAGTGGTACACAGCATGTAACCTAAGTGCGAGGGGCAAGTAGGGAGCAAGATGGAGAGCACGTGGTTGTGCTGCTGGGGCTTTGTTTCCCCCCGCTTCTCGTGAGGGCTGCTTTGTAGTCTTGCGTCCGTGTTAAGCCGGTTGCTCTGAGGCCTGAAGTCTCTTCTCCCCACTGGATCTGGCTAAATTTCCAGTCTCTGAGGTGAGCCCTGTTCTCCTTCAGGGGTTCTCCAGGACAAGGACCTCTTCTCTGTCTTTGCTGATCCCAACATGCTTGATACGTAAGTATACCCATCTTATTAAGGGGACCCTATCTCTCCTCATGGTCGGGCCAGAAACCTAATCGTCGCCCTGGATTCTGCTCTTGGAGCCCATCCCCCACATCTGTCTTCTAAATGTGTCAGGAGGTGAGAAGGAGCAAGGGCTGTGGGGGGAATGACAAAGCCCAAGGGCAGGGGCATGCAGAGATGGGATGAAGCAGGGTTCTGAGAGAGGTGGCTTTGCAGGCCAAGCTCAGTTTAGATCTCATTCAGTAGATATTAGGGAGCCTTTGAAGGATTTTAACCTGGGAAAGAAACAGGTATACGTACATACACCCCAAAATTTTAGAGCTGGAAGGGAAAGTAGAGGTTGTGTCCCCTTATTTGCAAGTGAAGAAAACAGCCAAAGCCTGGAAAGAGAAGGGACCTGTCAAAGATTGCCCAGTGAAGTAGTGGTGGAGTCAAGACCAGAAACTGACCCCTGATCCTCCTGGGCTGTGCATGTCCCATCATGCATTGCCGGAGGGGAAGGTGAAGCATCTGCAGGGGGGCCTGGGGGCGAAGGCCTTGCTGTTGCTGGGGACAGAGCAGCAGGAGCACAAGCCGACTGGAGGGAGGTGCTGAAGGCTGGGAAATTGAAGGGCAGGCGTGGGTGACTTGATTGTTGTGCGGGGCACCCAGAATTCCTGTCATGGCCAAGGGTGCTCTTTCCTTCTTAGTCACCCTTGGGTTTCTTCCTGCCCCATCTCAGGTTAGTGCCTGCTCACCCGGCTCTGGTCAATGCCATTGTCTTGGTTCTGCACTCGGTGGCAGGCAGCACCCCGCTGCCGGGGGCCGACTCCTCTTCCCGGGGCATGCCCTCCAGCTCGTACCGGGATATGCCAGGTGAGCCCCAGGACAGTGGAACGCAGGCCCCCTGGGGAGCGGGCAGTGGTCCAGGGGTTTGCTTTACTCAGCAGCTATGTATAGTGCTGGCAGAGGGCGTTCCTCGGGAACTCTCCGTTTGAGTCAGGGAGTGCATCTGTCCTGTAATTTTCCAAGGGGAGAGATGAAAATATGAATTTGGAGAGTAACTAGAGCTGAGATTCTGGAGCTGCGCCTGTGCCTTTCTGTTCTTCCTCCTGGAATCTGTTCTCCCTCCTCCAGGTGGCTTCCTGTTTGAAGGGCTCTCTGATGATGAGGATGACTTTCACCCAGTAAGTGGCCTGGCTGCCTGCCATTTGGGGGAGTTGGTGCTGGGGATGCACCCCTCCCTGGGACCTGGCACGCCCCAGCTGGGAGGTGTTCGGAGGCCCTTTGGTGACCCAGCTATGTCATACTATTGCTGTCTGAACCTGGCAGCTTGGGGAGGTTCCCCAAGAGCTGTTTGTGGAGCGGGGGTGGGGTTCATCTGAGAATGTCACAGGGCTGCTTCCCTGATTCTTGGTGCCTCTCCTGTTCAGAGCGCCAGGTCCACGCCCTCGAGCAGCACACCCAGCTCCCGCCCAGCTTCCCTGGGGTACAGTGGAGCTGCCGGGCCCCGGCCTATCACCCAGAGCGAGCTGGCCACCGCCCTGGCCCTGGCCAGCACTCCGGAGAGCAGCTCTCACACGCCAACTCCTGGCACCCAGGTATGGAGAGAGGGCGGGAAGATCAAGGCCAGGCCCCTAAGGGAGAAGGTCCCAGTGGTAGAATGGATTTACCTTTGCTGATCCTGGTGCTAGATCTGCTTTGAGCCGAACTCTACCTGGAGCCCTGGTGGGTTTCCCGCTGCAGCTCAGGCGACCTCCCCTCACCAGCCTTTAGGGCTTAGAAGTCTGGGGTTCATCATGGGCCTGATTAACTCCTGCCAGCACTTTGGAAGAACCTCCCGTCACATAATATACCCTTCCTTGTCCCTGAAAGTGGCCAAACATCACAGGCTTAAGCATTCCTGGTGACAGTCACTCCAGCTTCCAAGGCCATCTCTCCCAGTGCTGGGTCCTAGGCTAGGTCGGGGCCTCCATTCCATCTCCCTGGAGCAAAAGAGAACAGAACCTTCCCTGCCCACATCGAGAGCTTTTGGGTACCTCTCTGTGGTTGTCTCATGCAGGCCCCTGCTGGGAGGCAGTCGTTGGGCACCCAGGGGCACCCTGGGGTGATGTGACAGCAGTGGGTATGTGCTGGGAGACTGAGGTGGCTCTGAGCGTGGCACTGACCCTGGTTTTGACCCTGGTTTGTCTCTAGGGCCATTCCTCAGGGACCTCCCCAATGTCGTCCGGCGTCCAGTCAGGGACACCCATCACCAATGATCTCTTCAGCCAAGCTCTACAGCATGCGCTGCAGGCCTCCGGACAGCCCAGCCTTCAGGTCAGTCTTCTCCACTCCTGATGTTCACGTGGTTTCTTAGTTACTTTGGACACTGAGCTTTCTTCTGCTCTCTGGAGGCCCTTCCCACTTGGCCTGCTTTGCTCCAGGAGCAGCTGGCGCGTGGCAGTGTGACAGGAGAGGATGCTCCCAGCACGGGCAGTTGTCCCTGTGGCTTCCACTCCTGCACGCAGTGACCACGGCCTGGCTCCGCTGACCACCTGGCTTGAATACTTGTGGCAGTTTTAATTGAAGAGACACTCATCCACTCTGTGAGCGGTGACTGAGCCTTGAGCATGTATATACCAGGCCTGGGTCCAGCTCCTGGGGTAGAGACGAGCCAGTGCTCATCCCTGCCATGGAGGGGCGCCGGGCAGTTACTGCAGTGAGGGAGCAACAGGGCGAGAAGCCCAGCCCAGGCTTGAGGTGAGGGCCTAGGTCAGGGAAAGCTTTTCTGAGGAAGGGGTGTTTGGACTGACTGTCAAAGAATTAGTTAGAGGTTAGCCAGGCAGGGAAGGGGTGTTTGGTTGAGGGGACATGGTGTCCAGGCAGACACAGCCACTTGTTTGAGTGAATGTGGAGGTACAGGTGACAAACTCAAATAGGCAAGACCAGAAGGCGGTGTCCTTGTGCGGAAGATCCTGAGATGGAGCCAGAGTAAAGGAGAGCAGGAGCCTGAGTGTGAGGGCCTCATTGAGCGCCTGCGTAAGGAGATTAGTCTTGTCCTGTGGTCACCAGGGAGCCGTGGAAGATTTTAAGCAGTGGGTGACACCATCTCCCCTGCCTCACGGAATGTGGAAGCTTAGCTAGCAGCTAAGTGCATGACCCAAGGGGTTCACGTTTTACTGCATGCCTCTGTGCACAGGCTGTTTGCTTCACTCTCTTTCCTTTGCTCCTAAGCCTGGGGCATGAAAGTCATTTCTGGAGCTTGTCCACGGTCATCAAGCCATTAAGTGATAGAGGCAGGGTCAGGCCCGTGTGGTTTTCGCCAGCCCGCGTGGCCCTGGTGGACAATGAGGGGAGCGGGAGCAGGACCCGTGGGCAGCTGGTCTTTCCGTTCCTGCATCTGCCCCATCCTGCTGCCTGTTCACTCTGCTCTCCAGCTCAGAAGCTTTCATGTCTCTCACTGGCCTGTAACATGGGTTTGAGTTGGTTTATGTGGTTTTATAAAAGCCCAGCACATCCTCACCCTTGCCTGCCTGCTTCTCTGAATTTGCATTTCACCCCCACTGCCTTCTTCTTCCCATAGTGTGAACACAGCCTTTTCCCTCAGGTGTGCACTTCCTTCTGCATGGGATAGAGATATTGATGAAGCTTTGAAAATACGAAATTTCTTTAAATCCTTATGGTAGAGAAGGCCTTTCGTAGCTGAAAGTCAAAATCAAGGAATCATTGTATAAAGAGTAAAAGATATTTTGAGTTAATAAATGTGAACGTTGCTGCATAGCAAATCAAACCCAACCAACCAACCAACAAAAAAAACAAGCGAAGTCTGAAAGCTAATAACAAACTGGGAAAGAAATCTGCACGTATCAGACAAAGGGCAAAACCTCCCTGAACTATAGAAGTTCTTGTGGTTTAGGACCAAGAACGCCATAGAAAAATGGGCAAAAGACATGAACAGACTATTCATGAAGAAGGAAGTACAGATGGCTCTTAAAGCTGTGTAATTCCTTGCAGTCCCATTTCTCGAAATTTATCCTGAAGATGTATGTGCATGTAGAGGATGACATTTGTACACAATCAGTCACTGCAGTGTTGTTTGTAATGGCAAAGACTGGGAACAGCCCAATTGTACATTTCAGGACATCCACAAGTTGGAATGTTATACAGTTATTAAAAAATTCTTTATGTATTGGCATAGGGAGCTCTCTAGGATACATTAATATGTTGGAAGAAAAAAAAGAGGGGTATAAGCAAAGGGTAAATATAGGAATATATATTCATATTTCTTCAAAGAAAATAAAATAGGTTATCGGGGTGGGGAGGGGAGTAGATGAGAGTGAGACTTTTCACTGTGTATCATAGTAAAAAGCGAAGTTAATTTAAAAGTGTACCCCCCACCCGTTTGTGTTTGTGTGTGTGTCTATACATACAGCAGGAGAAAGAAAGTAACTTAATCTTTTGCAATTTAGACATTGAGTACTTCGTGATTTCTCTTTTGATCCTTATGTTACATTTTCCCCTGTTTTATTGGAAAAACTTTTACTGTAATTTGTTCTGTAAACCCTCAGGCCTCTCTTGTAGTTCTCCTAGAAGCACTGTGTTGTATGGAACTTCACATCAGCAACTTTACTGGGGGAACCCACCTTTCTCTCTCCCCCTGAAAGGACAGACATAAGCAAGTCCCCGTAGGAGCCTAACTAACAGCTTCTGCCTGTCCTGTCTTTCTGCAGAGCCAGTGGCAGCCCCAGCTGCAGCAGCTGCGTGACATGGGCATCCAGGATGATGAGCTGAGCCTGCGGGCCCTGCAAGCCACCGGGGGGGACATCCAAGCGGCCCTGGAGCTCATCTTTGCCGGAGGAGCCCCATGAACTCCCTGCTCCTCCTGAGCCCCCAGCAAACTGCCAAGGCCGCTGCCCATGGGAAGCACTCTTGAAGGTGCCCCATCCCTCCTCTCCCCAATACATCTGATGGTCGACCTTCTGCTTTGCCCAGTGCTTGGCCTTTCTGGCTGATCTGAGCTGGTAGAGGCAGTGGGGCAAGCATGGTGTGCAGGTTTTTGTGCCGTGGCATCAGGGAGCACAGCTGGCCCCTGCTTCTGGGCCCTGGGTAGAGAATTTTAGATCCATGTCCTGAGATGCTGCGTGATGCCCACACTGGTTTTTTGGCAGAAGTTTCCAGTGATAGCCCCCAGAGCCTTTGGTGCTTTGGGTGTGGCATCCTCAGGATGTGCCCGAGGACTGCTGCCCAGTCTCCATGTGGCTGCTGTGTTACAGCTGTGGCCAGAAGAGGCTGTGCTTCTGACGTGACCGGTCTCAGGAGGGGCCAGGTGGACTTCCGGGGCAGCAGGTCGGGGAAGCTCACCCTCCACGTCGCTCCCTCTTCCAAAGGCTTTCAAAAGATTCCTTGTCCCTCCCCTGGCCTAGTCTCACCAGGCACTCTTTGATGCCTGTTCTGTAATGATGCCAGAATCCAGGCCTCAGAGCTGTGCCAGGAGGCAGGGCCCTCTTCTCTCTCCTGAAGGTGTAAATACAAGAGCAGTTAAATAACAATACTAAACAACAACACCAACACAAACAGGACCCAGCTTTCATACTGAAGAGAGGGCACGAACCCCCAAGCTGCTGCTCCATCTGCCCGAGCTCTCGTTCCCCTGGCACAGTGTTCCCTGGCGCATCGCAGACATGTCCAAGTTGAGCGAGTGGGTTTCACGTGCTTTGAATACTTTGTCATGAAGAAAACCCTTCAGCTGGTGTTTCGGTGGGAAGTTGCTCAGAAGTCTGCTCCTGCTGTGTCCCTTTGCCAGAGGTTTCATCCACAGCCTCCACAATCACGGTCATTAGTCTTCTGCTTGTCACCTCCTGGGACAAAAGGTTTACCACTGATAAGGACTGCCTACTCTGTCCTTTGTTCCCCAGAGTGTTTACCCCTTGGCCCCCTCTCTGTCTTGAGGGACCACACAGAACAGGCCTGCTCCCTCTGCTCTGTGAGCTGGGCTCCGTGAGTTCAGGAGAGTGGTAGGAATTCACTTGCCCTTTGACCTGTCCTCCTGGTTTTGGTCCCCAGCACGTCCTGTTCCTCTCTCTGGATGACCACCAATCTATCAGTGATACTCTTATTAAAGAGAGGTACTTGGGAGGCCCCACTATTCCAGATATGGCCTGGACGGCAGGCCATATCTGGAATAGTGGCCTGCCAGAAAATCTGAAGTCTCCATATTTCCCTCTCCATCCTAGAGTTAATGTTGAGGGGTGTTTGCATTGGCTGAAAAGACTCAGAGCTCACCAGGCTTCTTGGTGCCAGGCCTCTTTGTGCCTCAGTGGTCTGCCTGGAGCCCAGCTGCCTCTTCGTGGTCGGGAGCAAAGACCAGGAAGCTCTGTCTTTGAACCTGATGTCTCTGGTTTGTGATGGAAACAAAGGCCAGTTCCATCCTCACAGGCCTGCCGTGGTCAAATGGGGCTGACACAGCCCTTCCCGTCCCCATGATACAGCCTGCCTAGAGCTGATTTCCATTCTGTGGCAGCTTGCACCCTGCCCCCAGGGACTGTGCTGGGGCTCCTTAACTCCCCCGGCCCGTTATGCTGGGGAACTCTTGGGTAACCTTGCCCTGTCCCTGGAACTGACTCCCAAATACCAGTTATACTGTTTCCCAGAATTGAACTGTCCCCACGATTTCCCTTTCCCTTCTTTGTCAGCTCTTTCCTCCAGGGTCTTGGCATGTTGGCTTTGCTTCCTGTAGCCATGTTTTAAATAATATATGTTGAGTCTGGTAAGTTCCTCCACCGAGCCTGGGGCTTTCCATGGGCCAAGGACTCCTTCCTTGCCATTGTCTGCTTTACCCTTCCAACAAACAAACATTCAGTCTCTGCCCTGTGCCAGGTAAACATGACAAGGTCCTTGCTTTCACAGAGCCATGCCATTGGGAAGACAGACCAACAGATGTTTACACTAAAGCCTGATGAGAGTGGGCCAGGCAGGCCCTGTGGTCTTGGAGCTCATAGGAAGGGGCACTCACTTGGGTTAGGGTGGGGCTGTGTGTGAGGGAGAGCTGCTTGGAGAAGGTGGCATCTGACTTGAGAGCTGCAGTAGGTGAGGAGGAATTGGGCAGGGAGGTGTACGTACAGAGTGGGCTGGGAGCGGAGAGGACACAGCTCCTGGAGCCGTGTGTGTGAGGGTGGACTTCAAGGTAGGCAGAGGCTAGATCACGTTCAGCTATGCAAGGCGTTTGGACTTATCCTAAGGACAGTGGGAAGTCACAGGAGAATTTGAATCAGGGGAGAGTGTCAGGTTTACATCTTAGAAAGGCCACTGGCTGCTCTGTGAGTAGGTGGGGAGTGAGGCGAGCCTGAGGAGGGGAGGCCAGTGAGGAAGCTGTGATCCTCTTAGAACTGAGAGTGTGTGACAGGCAGCGTGGCAGCTGGGGCGGGGAGGAGTGGGGGGGAGGGGAGACCTCAGGAGTTAGTGTTGATAGCACATCTTGGGAAAGGTGAGTGTATTATGATTAGCTCCATTTATCCGACGGAGACACCGAGGATGAGAGGTGGGATCACCTGTGCACAGTCTCATGGTGGGGCAGTGGGCAAATCGGCCTTGGAAACTCGGGTCTGTCTTCCTCCAGAGCTGGCACCCTTCCCACTGCTGCCCGTGGCTTCTGAGTGTAGAGAAGTGGGAGGAGGTGTGGGGGGTCTCATCAGGCTGAGGAGCTTGGGCTTCATCCTGAAGGCAAAGAGCACCCCTTGGATGGCTCTAGGCTGGGCAGTGGAGGGCCAGACTCGTGTGTGAGAATCTGACAGCTGCGTGGAGGCTGGATTTGTGGGAAGTGACACTGGGAGTGGGAGACCAGCTAGGAGGCCCATTGCCTCCAGATGGGATGCAGTGGGGGTCTCGACTAGAGCTGCAGTGGGGGAGCTGGGAGGAGGAGAGGGAGGTGAAATGTGAAGGACTAGATCTGGGGGGGCAGGCAGGATGTGAATGGGTAGATGGTGGTGCAGCAAGAATGAGGGAGTGGGGTTGGGATCTGGAGTGCAAGACCAGTTTTGGATACACTGAGCTTGAGGTGCCATGGGACGGCCAGGTCCCCACCTGTCTTGTAGACAGGTGGAGGTTTCTAGGCTGGAGATAATGATCAGGAAGTTTCAAGTTGAAGCCTGGGCCTGTGTCAAGTGCAAAGGGAATCCAACTTTCCGGGGAAAGGTAGAGGAAAAGGGATGCCCACTAAGGAGTTAGACTTTCCAGGAGATAGTGCCTGACGGGCATGGGCATGGAAGGGGGAGATGTGCTGCCTCTGGGAAGGCGAGAGCAGAGGTCATCAGAGCTGACGGAGTGCAGAGAACTGGACAGCAGGGCATGGTCAGTGGTGTGGAATGCCACAGAGAAACGTCATAACCCAGGGGCTGACCTTTGACTTGACTCCTTTAGCCATGGTGACCTTGGGGATGTATCACAGAGCTCAGTTGCAGGGGTTGAGGCCTTGAATAGGTGGGGGCAGTGGAGGCAGGGGGGGCAGCGGAGGCAGGGAGGGCAGAGAACTCTGGAGTACCTTTCCAGTGAGAGGGTAGTTGGAGGGGAGATGGGATTGAGAGTGAGCTTTTGCAGTTCAGCAGAGGTGAAGTTGGAATTGATCACGAGAACTTTTCTAGGAAGCTAAGGGGGAAAAAAAAGGAAGAGACCCCAAAATAGAATATGCAAATATGCAGAGATGGGTGAGTTTTCTGAACAGATCCCTTCTCCTGATATAACTCAAATTTGGCTGGGCTGGCATGGGCTGGGCTGGCACAGCTTGCTGGGCACATGGGCCCTGGTTCTGCTCCTTGCCTCAGCCCCATATGGCCTGGGCCCCCAACCAAGCTCTGAGTCCTACCCTGAGGTGGCCTCTTGTTGCCTCTGCCACAAACTTTGGCAGTGAATGTTTGGTGGGGGTGGGGGGGTGGTATTTAGGCTTCCCTCTACCTGCTTACCCAGCCTCTGCAAACCCCCTCTGGCCCTGGGCTGGGGTCGGGTCAGCTTGGCTGTGCCCCTGGTTTCCCTGGGCTCAGCCGCGTTTGGCTCCTGTAGCCTCTGCAGTTGCTGGTAACAAAATTCGGCCTCCTCTATGCTTGAAATGCTTTTTGCAGAGACCCAGGCACTGCCCTATTCTACCTCGGCAGAAGCGGCTCACAGCAATGCAGTGCAATGGTGCTCACTTATCAAGCACCCTCTCTGTGCCAGTCATTGAGCTAGGCATCAATATGCCATCTCAGTTGATCCTCATAACAACCCTGAAAAGTAGACATTATTATCCCCATTTACAGATGAGTGCTTCCTGTTAACCGGACGTGACTGTGCTGGGAAACTGGTCTTTCTAGGACTTGGGTGGGATTGTATCAGCACGATTCCATCAGTGCACCCCCCTGGGACCTTGTGCCTGGCTGGCAGGCCGGAAGCTACTCAGAGGGACTGAGGGTCTGTTCACCACTCATCCTTCCTGGAAGTGGCAGCTTGAGTCCTGGAGGGAAATCAGGCTTCTACGTCAGACTGACTGAGCTGTAGGTCTCTTTTCCACAGAGAACCTAACCTCTTGGAGCCTCAGTTGTGTCCTGTTTGATATTTTCCCTCAATTTATATAAGTGGATGTTGACAACGTGTATATCTGAGATGCCAAGGCACTCAGAGCTGGACTGGTGAATGTTCTAGATGACCGAAAGAGTCAGGATCCTGACAATTAGGCATCCCTAGCAAGAGGGACAGGAACAGGGACACTGAGGTCCTGCGGTGGGGACTAGAAAACCATTTGCTCTTCTGCAGGATGGGGTCTCATTTCTTCCCCTCTTGAACCCAGATTCAGACTCAATCTTTCTCAGCCAGTATCTCAGAAACCCACTGCTGATAGATGGGAATGGCTCAAGAACGACCCTAGGCTAAGATCAACAGGATTTAACAGCCTGGTGTCTCAGCCCAAGGAGGCAGTGCCTTTGGAGGGGCTGTAGTAGGAGCGAAGAAGTCTTTCCAGCCCTTTACTCCCCTATCTCTCTTCTAAGTGCTGTGTTCTGATCTGACACCGACCTTTGAAGGAGATGGTCACAAACCAGACTGCCTAGCACCTAGGACAGTCTCAGTAGAAGTTTGTTAAATGACTGGCTGATGATGTCCTAGGAACCAACCAGGATTAAAGAGACCAAGCAAAGCCCCACGAGGGACCTAGTTGGAACTGGGGTTATTTACCCTGAAAAAGAAGTAGATTTAGAAGGACATGACCTCTGTGTTGAAATCCCTGAAGGGCTCTATTCCAGGAAGAGGGATTAGACGTGGTCTGTGTAGCCTTGGAGGATAGATTTAGGACCGCTGGGTAGAAGTCTTCCACTGGGGAAGAAGACTTTGTGTCAGAGCTAAACAAGAGGGGCAAGGCTGCCTTGGGGGAAAGCTCATTGCCACTGGAGGTATGTAAGCAGAGGCTACATGGCATCCAAAAGGGCTGTTTGAGGGGCTCCCAGGTTGGACTGAATGACCTCTGAGTTACTTCTGACCCCAAGAATTGGGATTGTTGGATCACGGTATCCATGAAAGAAAGTGAACTGTTTGTGGGAAACTACATGTCTGCATGCATTTCTTTTCCTCACTCAGGTGGCCCCAGCAGGCCCAAGGATCACATCAGAATTGGGTGGGCCCTGCGATGCCTTCCATCCTCCAGAGATTTAAAAGCATGTTTATTTCAGCCTACAAACAAGAAGGAAATGCAGAAGATAGAATGAGAAAGCTTTGTCTACTCTGGTCCAGATAGGAGATAGAAGAACTGCTGGTTTAGCTCCTTTTTCTCACTTTGTAAACAAAGAAATGGAGGCCTGGCCTGGGGTAGGGTCTTGCTTAACTTGGGTCAGTGGTCAAGCTGGGGCTTGATCTTTGGCCTCCCAGCCATGTCTGGTCAGGAGACTTTGTTAGTCTTGATGGGTTCCGCATGACTCCCACAAGATCCTGCTTTGCCTCAGGCCTTGGGCACTGAGAATGGAGGCTCAGAGATGGATTTTGAGGGAGGCGGGCAGGAGAGGGAGTTGGGTGGAGTGGAGGGAGGAGTTTGTCTCCAGAAAGGCTTGGGAGTATATATAGTTGACCCTTGAACAAGCGGGGTTAGTGGTGCTGACCCTCTGTGCAGTCGAAAATCCACATATAACTTACAGTCTGCCCTCAGAAACTGCTGTTCTGCATACGAGGACTCAACTGACCGGGCATAGCACTGTGTAGCACTGTAGTTTCTAGTAAAAAAAAAAAAATCCACGTGTAAATGGACCCACGCAGTTCAAACCCATGTTGTTCAAGGGTCAACTGTGTTACCTACACACTTGGTCTCTGCTAAGACTCTGTTCTTAAGTGGCCACCAGGTGGCACTCCCGCCACAAGCCCAGTGCCATAAGGGCAGAGTTTTGGGGCTAAGGATGCCGGGCTGCCCTTGGAAGCCATGGGAGGACTTACCATGTTTTGGAGTGAGCTGAGTGCCCTGACAGTAGGAGAAAAGGTCTCTCCTCTGCCAGTCTCCTGTTCATCACTGAATATCCCCCTGTGGATTTTTACCTTTTGTCTCTCAACTTGGCTGGCCAGACTCCGATCTTAGCAGTTTAGGATAGGGCCAGTCAAATAAAAATGCATCTAGAATGACTAGGACAGAGAACAGAGATCCAGGAATGGGATGCTGCTGGGAAGTATTGACCCTCAGAGCTAAGAAAGGTGGTGGCAATTCTGAGAAGTTCTTCATTTAGGGTGGCTCTGAGCTGGCCTAGAAGGAAGAGGCAGCCTTGGGTAGGAGGGGAGGGGCAGGCACTTGAGGGGACATCCTGTCAGAGGTTTAGGGGTGGGCAGACCACTGAGGGAAGGGTGAGATGTGGTATTAGCGTCTGTATGAGCCGAGGAGGTTTCCTCTGCATGCCTCGCTTGGTCCAGCCCTGAGCCCTGACATGGTCTTCCAAGAGTTGGGCCAAGTCCAGTGGTAGCTGAGGCTATTATGACCATGCCTGTGCCTGTGAGATAGTCAGGGGCCTACACACCATGAGCACACAGTAAGTTGGAATTCCCAGATGTGGCCTACATGACCATCAATATCTTAATTTTGAATTATTTGCAAATATTTTAAAATTGGGAGTTTCAACGAAAACTCATTTTTAGCTTCTTTTGAAAAATCAGCTGTCTGTCATACTGAGTGTACTTTCCCATGGCCCCCAGGGCTGGAGCTGTCTACAGCTGCCCTGTAGACAGATCACCCGGGTCTCTCTGCCCCTGCAATGGGTGGTGGTGGTGATGGGGGGACAGGAAGAGTTGGCTCTTATTAGTAGCTGCAGGTCCTGGGTGGGCACCAAGCTCTGAGGCTTCATGAAGGGGCTGTCGTGGGCTTGGGCTCCTTAGACCTCCCACAGGCCTCTTGTTAGGGGTGGGTCACTCCTTTGAAGGCCAGGTGTAGCCATGGGATCAGGGCTGAGGACGGGTCGGAGGGAGCCTGGAGTGTGAGGAATGTTCTGAGTATGGCCCTAAAAGGCCTTACTTGGAAGGCTGGGGAAGGCTTCCAGGGCCTCTTGCGGCTTTGGGACCTCAGGTCTACGTGTGTCCATTTCTCTGACTCCCCAAGGGGCTTCTTGCATTTGGCTGTGCCTCCACTGCCCACAGGGAAGACCTCTACGAGGTAGGTTTCCCCTAGATAGAAGCCCCCGCATCATTTCTTTCTCACAGCCTCCTCCCCCTGCTCCCCCCAAGCGGAGTGGCAGGGAAGGGGAGGGCAGGAGTGTGCCTCCCCCTCAGACCTGTCAGCATCCACATCTGTTGTTTCCTCTGCTGATCCATTTCCCATCATTGACTGTGAGTGTGGATTGTGCCCCTGTCCTTGGTTCAGGCCCAAAAGCCAGCCTTGGGCCCCAGTGAAGAAGGCGGGCTCCTGTCACCACCTACACCATTCCGATTTGATTTCCCTGTGCTACCTGAGGCAGGCAAGTCCACGCCAAACACTGGCCCTGTGCTCTCCCCACGCTGGGTACCTGTCCTCCTTCACGCCCTTCCTCCAGCGGCACTCTTCCGCTACAGAGTTACTGTCCCAAATCACTTCCGCGGGCTCGCTTCTCACCTCCCCTGGCTGCCTGTAGCCAACCAGGAGTGGGCTGCCATCTGGCGCTGGCCCTTTGCCCTTAGATTGGCTGGCTCGGGGTGTCCATTGGGGTGAAGCAGGTGCTGAGATGAGCATGGAGGAGCCCAGCCAGAGGCCCTCCCTGTAACATGAGGTGGGACAGTCTTCAGCACTACCCCCTCACCCCCACCCCAGCCTGGAAAAAAGTTCCCTGGCACGTGCCCCAGTTTCCATCTGCTGCCCTGTTTGTTGGGAGGCTGAGCCCAGCCCCTGACCTGCCCTCCTGTTTAGCACCTGGTAACCTGGGCCCCTGTCTGGGTCTTTCTGAGGATCGTTTGGATCCAGCCACGCACAGGAGGCAGTAGCGGAAGGGTGCGATGCATTGAGAGCATTACGATATAGAAGATAAGGGTGTGGGCCCCAGAGAGACTGCCTGGGCTTCAATCCCAGCCCTTCACTAATGAGCTGTGTGACCTTGGGCACATCTCATCCCCTCTCTGTACCTTGGTTTCCATGTTTGCAAAAGGAGCCAAATAATAGCACCTACCTCTTAAGCTTGCGAAGATGAAATGAATTAAAATGAGGCTATGAAACGTGCACGGTGCATAGTAACCTCAGCATTAGCTATTGCTATTGGAGTCAGAAAACCCAGGTTCCCATCTTGGCTCCATCAGCTGAGCTTGGGGAGGTCTCTCTCCGTCCCTGTGCCTCAGTTTCCTTCTCTAATATAGGGATGTGCTCTCTCGCTCACTAAGGGAGAGAATGTAGGACTGGCGGGGAGAATGTAGGTGGAAGTGGGTTGTGTGTTGTGAGTTGCTGTGCACGTGGGCAGTGTTATCATCAATTCTGAATTCTCAGTTCTTAAAGGCAGGGCAGGCAATTTCTTAATTTGCTTACCTTTGCAGAGAGGGCGGACACTGGGGGTCATAAAGTTCAGCAGATGAGGCCCTGGGCTGGAAACAGAGTGTCAGTCTTGGAGGCCAGCCTGGGCCAGGACGTGCTGCTGGCTTCAGGGCCACAGGCTTGGGTATAGGACTGGGGAGGGGCCGTTCGACTGTCCACAGCCTCCCTCTCTTTGTGGCAGTGTACCTCTGGGCGTCATGAAGCTGTTGGCCCTACCCAGCAGGCCAGGAACCTAGTCCTACACTATCTCTGGAGGCATCCTGATTTCACCTTTTGGCCTGTTGGGGTATCTTAGGAGCACTTAGGGAAGAAAGAGGGGATAGCTGGAAACAAAATATGGAATGGTAAGGCAGAACTTCCTGGTGATAACCTTTTCTTGGCTCTGGAGCTGGGCAGAGGGCTGGAGCTGGGGCTGGGGCCAGGGCAGCCTGTTCCCTGTCTTTGGTGGTGTCTGCAGTATGTGAATCGAGTCCAGCTAGGCGTGTGTGTCTTGGAGGCCCCAATACACCTCTGCTCCTTCCTCCTCAACCTGTCTTCTCTCCGTGCAGTCCCCCTGGGGATAGACATCCAGTAAGCACTGGATAAGTGGATTTCCCATCCATGGTTACCTTGGGCCGAAAGAGAGATGGAGGGTCTGGACCCTCTCTGGTTTGAGGGAGAGGAGACTCCTTCACAAAGGGCAGACACATGGCTCTGAAAAGATGAGCTGACGGCAGAGCTTCCTGGGGCTGTTCAGATGACTGCAGAGGGACTGGGCCGGACCCTGCCGGGGGTCACCACCAGGTCATCAAGTTGCCTGCACAGCTGAGCCCTATGCATCTTGTGGGCAGAGATCCCTTAAAGCTGGTCTGATTCTGCCTCCCCAACAGTGAGTCCTGGGCATGCAGGATGCTCCCCTCTCTTTCTACTTGGGGAAGGGGCCTTCTTAATTATATCCCCCTCCACTCACATGGAAATGAGTTTGGATTTTCTGAGCATACACCAGCTGGCTGGGGGGGAGGCAGCCCAGAAGGCTGCTGCTGGCTGGGGAAGGGAGGAGAAAGGAGGGGAGGGAGCCAGGCCAAGATGAAAATTCCGTGTTCTCACAGCAGAGCAAGGATGGGGCTCTGAGTGCTCCCCACAGGTTATTGACCCTCTGCCTGAAACCCACGCCCCCTCCTTAGGGAAAAGCGTCTTGCTCCTGCTTATAGGCTCAGAGGAGCTGTTATCCACTCAGGCCAGTCCATCCTCTGAGCATTACAGCCTTCAGGGTCCAAACACTTAACTGACCATTAGCGAGGTTGTGCCCTCAGGAGAGGTCCTCCCTGACTTCTAGGCCAATCCCTTTATGGGGTGGGGGGAGTGAATCTAAGGCCCTGAGAGGGGACAGGACCTGGAGCCGATCACAGAAGACCACAAGTCTGTCTTGCTTCCCGCCCACCCGGGTTCTCCCCGTGGAGTTGCCCAGGAAGAGGTGGTGAAGGTTCCCCGGGCGGCGGTCACTGCGCCCCCGTTGGCCAGCCGGGAGGCGAGAAAGGCTGCGAGGGGCGGGGGAGGGGCGGGGGAGGGGCGGAGTGGGGTCAGGCGTTTGACTCCGCCTCCTCGCGCTTGATTCTGCCTGCTGTCGGGCGCTGGCTCAGTCTCTGCTGCTCTCCGCTGTCGCTCCCGGGCCTCGGGATGACACCGCCTCCGCCCGGATGCGCCTCCCTCGGCGCCCCGCGCGCCCGCGTTCCCACTCCGCTGGCTCGGTCCGGGCTCCCGCTGCGGCTGCTGCTGCTGCTCTGGACGGCCGCCGCCTCCCAAGGCCACCCGAAGAACGGACCCCGCATCTCCGCTGTCTGGAAAGGTAGTGGCGCCGCGCGAGCGGCGGGGCGCGGGATCCGATGCCGCGCGGCGCGGGTGCGGAGTGTGCGGCACCGGAGGGAGTGCGTGCGCGCGGCTCTGCGGGTCCTGGGCTGTCCCCGCGGGTAGCGTGTGGGTCTGGGTGAGTGTGTGAATGTGCGCGCTGCTGCACTGGAGCAGGCTGTAACGCTGCGGCGAGAGAGCCGCGGGGGCTGGAGACCCGGCTAAGTCACTCCAAGTCCGCCCGCAGCCGGGAGCCGCAGCGCCCGGGCGCAGGGGGGAGGGAGAGGGCCCCTCTCTCCGCCCCGAGGCGCTCCTGGTCCTCCAGCGGCGGGGCCTCTGTGCGGGATCCTTTCTCCCGCCGGGACCCCCACCCAGCTCCTCTCTTCCTGAGCTGCGGGCTCCGCTGTCGCGCGGGGCGCAGGCTGGGCCGGCAAGGGGGGCGCGGACCCTTTGCCGCCGCCGCCGCCGCGCTCCGGCTGCGGGAACAAAGACCCCGCTGCCTGCCCCCCGCCCCCGCCCCGGCCCCGAGCGCAGACCGGGTAAAGGGGGTGGGCACCCGGTGGTGAGCCGGGACGTGGTGCGGTGCGGAGGCTTCAGGCACCGGGGCGCTGCCTCTGCAGTGCCGGGACAGGCCTCTCCCTCCTTGTCCGCACGTGGCAGTTGTCACCAGGAATCGGCGCCAGCGTGGGGGGCAGTGCCCGTTGGGTGGGGCGCGGCCATTGGGACCCCCAGGCAGAGGATCTGGGGAAGGGCTGCAGCTTTTAGGCCCTGGTGGTTATGTGAACTTGGGGGACCGGAGTCTCCCCCAGGGGCGCCTCAGTTTAGACCACTGTACGATGGGTCAGAAAGCCTGCTGGGTGGGTTTTGAGGTTTTTCTGCCGCGAGGGGCTGAGCTCCCCTCCCCTGCAATGCATACATATGCTTCCCCACCTCCAGGCTGACTGGGCTCTGTCCCCAAATTTGGCGGCGCTGGGCCCCCCTGTGGTGGTGGTGGCCTTGCAGTGGGGGGTGGGGGGGTCTGGCCCCTCCGGGAGCCCTTTGATGCCTGAGGCGGTTTGCAGGGATTGCCAGAGCCTGAGCATTATCTGGGGCAGGTATTCTTAGCAGAGAGAGGAAAAAAAAAAAAACCGCTCAAAAAGCGAGTGGCCCGAACTGCGGCTGCAGTGGAGGGAATGTGACTTGCCCAAGGTCACTCTGCATTGTGTGAGCTCACAGTGCAGTCAGGGGGCTCTGATCTGGCACAGGACCAGTGCTTGTTCTGGGTTAGGAAGTGGAGAAAGATTTAGGCAATTTTTTGGCCATGAAGAGGGTACTCTGGGGGCCAGCTCTGCTACCCAGCCAGAGGTATTCCTGGTGGAAGTGGAGCAGGGCATCTGGACCTCTGGCCATCTATCTACTCATGGTGGACACCTACACACCCCTCAGTCATATCAGCTCCAGTCTGAGCTTCCTCTGCCTTCCCAGCACCTTTGCCTTGCCTCAGTTCCCTTAGCCGTCTTGGGCAGCACGGCATTTGTGCACTCTGAAGCGGATGAATGGCCACATCTGAGTGTTCTGGAATCTCCCTCTGCGCCAAACCTTTGCATTGGGCTCTGCTTGTCCACATCCCCTGTCTTCCCAAGATACCCTTCCACACACATACTTAATGCACACCCACCTCTTAGCACCTAATGCTGCCTCCCCATCTCGGGCACTTAGTCCCCACCCTGAGGCTATTTAAAACTGCTTTCTGTCCTCTTACCCACTTTCCAAAGTGCTCTCTCCCCTGCACACAGTTCACTATTGTAGTCACACTGGCCGTGCCTTCTGTTTGGTAATGCACTATTGACCCCCACTGGGGTGTGCCAGCCCCTCACCTATCTTGTCCAAGGGCAGTCTGTGGTCTTCTTCACCAGTGCCAGGCACCCTACTGGCCAGACAGACCCTGCCATCCACCTGTCCCCCAGGACCACCAGCTGGTAAAGGTATGCCTAGCTGACAGCTGCCTCCTAGTTCCTGTGGAGTGACACATGGCAGTCGGACAGGAATGGGCTTGGGCGGGGCAAACGAAGGAGTAGGGTGAGAAGAGGACCCTTGCTGTAGGCCTAGGTCCCTGTATACCAGTGGGTTGAGGGAATGGGGATGGTGGCCTCCAGGAACGACTAGATCAAGGATAATGGTGGTTCTGGAGCTGCTTCTCCATGAGGCCTAGACAGGGCTTTTAGTTATAAGACAGGACAGGTGTGGGGACTGGAATGGGTATGGAGGGATCGTCTCCATCATTTATTTTCTGCTGCTTGGACCTATAAGATCTAGGGAAAGATTAGATAAGAGAGTTCTGGGAGGGTCCCAGCCTGCCCTTCTCAGGGAGGTTGATGCCTCTCTAGCCTGATGAAGGCCTGGCCCAGAGCAGCTCTGGACAGGGAGAGGGATGTGCTAGTACTGACCTGCCAGGTACCCTTGAGCTCTGTACCTGTTTCTGACCCTCAGAGCCTGCCAGGGCTCTGGAGGTTGTCCCCCCAGGGCTGTCACTGACACATGGGTCAGTCAAGGATGTGACTTTGTGGGCCTGACCTCCCTGCAGCAGGGACTGGAGGGGAGTGGTTTGCAGGTAAGGGCAGGAGGTTGGCATGCTTGTGTAAGCTGTATACCCCTCTCCCATTCCATCCCTGGTTGGAGGAGATGGAGAAGCCCGGGAAGGCCCTGACCTCCAAGGTCAGAGGTGAGCCAGCTTGTCCACAGCAAGAAACAGAGCCCAGTCTCCACTTATCCAGCTGGTTCTGGCCTCACCCTTGTCCAGTTAAACAACAGGACGTTATTGATGACTTGGTGGCTGCTGGGAGAGCCATTATGGGGCCGCTCCCCAGGGCAGGGGGTTGTTGTCACCTCCTCTAGGGGATGAGGTCACAGCTGGGACTCTCCAAGCATCACCATTTCCAGTGGAAATCCTTGCCCCCTTGGGAGCTTAGATGTATTCATCACCTTCAAGGTGAACTCCCCCTGCAGCACAGGGTGGCAGGGTGGGGGAGCAGTTCCCAGGAGGAGGGGGGGTTTCTAAGCTGGGAGAGATGGGAGAGATGCTTGGTGATGTCACCAGGAGTTTCCTGCCAAGCTCTGTGGCCCCTCTGTCCTGAATAGTGAAGATTCTAAGAGCAGGCTGGGGTGAGGTAGATGCTGGCACAGGCCCAAGATGACCACGGTGTGGAGGAAAGAGATGGGAAGTTGGAAGCCTGGTTCTGGACCCAGCTCTGCTGATTTTCTGTGTGACTCTGGGCAAGTGCTTGCCTTTTCCTGAACCTCAGTTTCCTCAAATTTCCAAAGCAGGTACAGGGAGGAGCTTATACTTATCAGAGCACTAATCCCTTGCCTCTCTGGAGTAGGTGGAGGCTGCAGTGGTCTGTTCAAACCCTAGCAGTGAGGAGTAATTGAAAGCTGGGAAGTCGGGGAAATCTTTTAGTTTCATGTTCTTGCCTTTCTTTTTCTCTTATAAGCGAAGGCTGATTGATCAGTTGGAGGAAATGGCTCATTCGGATTGTGACCTCAAGGGTGGGCATAGTAATTCAGCATTTTTGACATTTATCATTTGCTGGGGCCAACCTTGTGCTGGTCCTGGGCTTGGGGAACCAGAGATGAGAAACTAGATGTGTCCATAGGCTTCTCCGTGTAGATGGGGAGACAGACAGGCAGGTCAACCTGCAGTTACAGTGAAATGTGTCAGGGCCTGTAACAGAGGCAGCTGTGGGGGTCTAGGAGGTACCTAACCCAGTCTGCACAGTCAGAGAAGGCTTCCTGGAAGAGGTGATAAGTCAGGATGGCAAGAGGAATAGGAGCCAGCTTGGGGAGGAGAGGGACAGGAGGAAGTACCCTGGTGTGACAGGATTTCAGACCCCAGAACTTGCAACTAGGACCAAGGAGAGGAAAGGAGGTGTGTGGGGGTCCCCAAGAGGGAGACATTGAGTCAGCCTGGGCCTGGGGGCTCCAGGAGGGTTTCATACAGGAAGGGATATCTGAGCTATGCCACCTGACCTTCCACAGCCAGCGCAGCAGTAGGAAGGAAGGACCATGGCAGGCAGGGAAGACCTCCCCAGTGTCACAGCTCCCTGATGGAAATCTGGGGCTGGGTCCAGGGACACCAGGGCTTTCCGCCTGACTCCTGACCGCAGGAGTTCTCCAGGTGAGGAGGCCCAGTCCTCAGCAGAGACTCTCCATGGGGTGAGGAGCTCCCCCAGCATCAGCCGGGCCCTGCCGGTGTGGGAGGGGCAGATGGCCTTCCTCTGCCTAGCTTCCCCTTCCAGGAACCTTCACCTCAGCAGGGGTGGTTCACTACCCAGGCTGGGCACTTGGGAGAAGCAGGGAGAGCTGGACACTCTTCTTGGAGGAGGGCCAGGCCAGGGCCCCTAATGTGCAGGTGGGAAGCTGAGGCTCAGCCTAGGGGGTGGGGCGCAGCAGCCTACAGGGGGCAGTGGTAGGAGTGGGTGGCTTTGGAGTTGACAGCTCAGCCCTCACCTGATGTCCTACCCTCCACCCCCAGTCCCATTTCAACCACTGCAGGGCTGTCTAGCTATGTCACAAGAGACTGACCACGCTTCCTCTGCTCTGGTTGACAGCTCTGGGGCCAGAAAGCTTCCCCTTTTCTCGGTTTCCTTTTTTGGCAAGGCCTGGCTGCCCTTCCTCTCTTGCGGGGGCGGGGTTGGGGGGAGGTAGGGGGGAGGAAGGGGTCCTCCTAGAGCAGGGACTGTGGCCCCTTGTTTGGCACCCCCATCAGAGAACATGGACTTCTCCCTTCCCTAGCCAGCCCAGGCAGTGAGGGACCGTTTGATCCATCTCTTTCTTGCCCCCTATGGTCTAATCAGCCTCCAGGCCTCTTATTCCACCCCCACCCCCACCTTGGCCTGGGCCCTGCTGTGTCTTCAGGACTGTGCCCTGGCCTCCTCGAGGCCCTTGCATCCCTCTGGGTCACTGTGCTGAGCATGCCTGCTGGAGCACACAGCCCACCTGATCTACAGTTCTTCCCTCACATTCCCCAGCTCCCCATGCTTTCCTGCCTCAAGGCCATTGCCCTGCAGGTCGTTGCCCTACCGGTCATCCCTCCATGTACCCAACTCACCCTCCTCCTCCTTTCTGCCAGTTCTATCTCACTTCCTCCAAGGAACCTTGTTGGATGACTGTAACTCACACAGCCTGATGTCAGAAAACAAATGTCAGAGATCAGCTGGGCCAACATTCCACAGATGGGGAAACTGAGCTCTGAGATGACAGGGACTGGCCCAACATCACCCAGTGAGACAGGCAGAGCTGGGACCAGGCTGTGTCTTCTGCCCGAGCCTGTCCTGGCCTTAGCTTTTGGCCTCCCTCCACTTGTCTGTCTGTCTTCATGCTCTGTCCCCAGGCTTATGGCTCCCCGAGCCCATTTCCTCCTCAGCCAGTTCAGCTGAGCCCTGACTCTCCCTGCCCCGGTGCTGTCTGCTCCCGGGAGCCCCAGCAGCCATGACCGTCCTCCCTTCAGGACCTTAAATGTGGGCCAGCTCCATGCACTCTTCTGGTCTTTTCCTCAGGGCGGCTGGGCCTCAGGTCTCGGGGGCAGGTTGATCTGTGTCACGGCCTGGGCTAATCTGGGTTTAACCGTCACAGCAGCCTGGGATTAGGCTGATGCTGTCGTGCCTCCTGCACCCCCTTCTTCCAATCAGGGGCTGGGGCTCTGAGCCAACACACCCCTGGGGGCAGCCCTCACGATGGAGGGCAGCCAGTCCCTGCCCCGTGCCTAGGTCTGTGTTCAGCTCCTCTGGGGGAGGGAAGAGGAGAAGCCCTGGGTTTGCCCTTGGGGCGCATGCTGGTGCCTAGAGAGGTGGGCCTGCCGCCTGTGACGAGAGAGGGCACGTGGGGAGGTCAGGAGCTTCGCGCAGCCAAGGATTGTGACAGGAAGTGAGAGCAGAAGGGTCAGTGTGGGGCGGTGCCACCAGGGAGGACTTCCTGGGGAGGGGGGCAGAGCCAGGCTAGAGGGAGAGGCAGGGACGTGGGGTGGGGCAGAACGCGGCACAAGTTGCTGCTCGTGTTCTTTGTCTTCTGGGCCCAGGGCTCTGGGCCAGGCTGGTGAGGGAGGAAGGTCACTGTGGTAAGCTCGGCACCCTAACAGTGGCCCAGGAACCTGTTCTAAGGTGTCTCCGCGTCTGACACGGGGGTTTGGCCTACCCCAGGCCTGCTCCTCCTTACGCTCTGAGCTGCCCCCACTTGCCCAGTCCTGGCCGTGGCTTGGCCCAGGGACCATGGAGTAGGAGGAAGGCTGGCCTTCACCTTCAGGATCCCACAATCCAGGTGAAATTCCACCAAAACTGTGTGATCTGAGAGAAGTGTGTGCCAGATGGTGTATAGCACAAGGTCAGAGGGAGGACGGAGCTGTGAGGGCTGGAGCAGTCTGGAACACTCCGTGAAGCCAGGGGGATTGAGGCTAGATCTTCAAGGACAGGTAAGGCCACGTGCCTAGAGAGAAGGGGAAAGGGCAGTCAGGGGAAGGGAAAGCACAAGCAAAAGGGTAGAAGCGGGACTCAGCCATGGCAGAGGTGAGCAGAGACGGGTGGGCCTTGACTGCCAGGTAGAGGAGTCGGGCCCTGCTGGGACAGGCAGTTGGGACCCATGGTGGGTTCTTGAGCTGAGGAGCCAGGGGGGTAGAAGCGAGTGTTTTTTGCCAGTGCAGGTTGGGTGGGAACCTGGCTGGTCGGATAGTAAAGAAGGATCTCACCATATCCTCCCTTCTCTATAGCCTGCCCCAGATTGCACAGCACTTCTATTCTGGGCAGACACCATGGGATACTTGTACGCTGGTCAGCACTCAGTGCCGCACTACACCCCCAGATCCCTAGTCCCCTCCCCGCCTCAGGCCTGCACACCCACGCTTACTTACACACACTGTCTTTCGGGCATCGTGGATGAAGGTCAGGCATTCATTGGCCAAGCAGCCTCTGACCAGGCTCCACCCTCTCTGGGCCTCAGTCTCCTCATTTGTATGGGAGAGGCTGGCCTAGAAGCTTCCAAGGGCTCATCTATGGAGCACAGTGTTATAAACACAGATTCCAGAGTCAGTCTGCCTGAGTGTCAACCTCCACACCACCACTTAGCTGTGTGATCTTGGGCAAGTTACTCAACTTCTCTGTGTCCGGCTGCCCTCATCTGTAAAATGGGCATAATAAGAGAAGCCACCGTATAAGAGTTCAGTGATGATTGAACGAGTTAATACACCTGACACTCAGAGAAGTGCCCGGCACATAGTAAATGCTATGGAACGGTTAGGTCGGGGTGGGGGTGGGGATATCATCGCTGTCAGTATCATCCTCCTCCTTTGGCATCTCTGATTTCTGCTGAAATGCAGCCCTGGCAGCCCGGCCCCTGCTAGCTCTCCCTAACTGCCTATGTTGGCTGACTGCCCTTGCTCTCTGACCCCTCCCTCCTTCCCCACTGGCCCAGGCTAAGGCTGAGCTAAGGAACCTTCTGTTTCTCAACAGTCTTCCTGTCCTGCCTGTGTCCTTCTACTTGGGGTGGTTTAGCCCTCCTCTGCCCTCTCCCTGACCCCTGCCCTGGCTCTGGGCACAAGGGCAAGCCCTGCACCTCTGCCCATCCTTTCCTTTGAAGGATCCACCAGCTGACTTCTGCCTCACTCTAGGGCTTTTGGAACCTGCTGAGCTGAAGAATGGGCAGAATCCGGACGTGGCTTCCTGCCTTCCCTGGGCTTGGAGCCTCCTCCCCTCTCTGGCTGGGCCTCTGTGCCAGCCTTCCCTCCCTGAGCCCCCGAATCTGTTTCAGCTCGGCCCCGCCCCCAGGACACACTCAGCTTTCTCTCCACACTGCTTCTTACCCACAAGCCTTTGCCCCAGCTGGTCTCCCGACCAGCCAAGCCTTCTGGTCCTTTGAGCACAGTGGCGCAGTGCAGAGAGCACACAGCCCTTGCTGGCGTGGAAGGCCCTTAGTTTTCCTGTCTATAAAATGGGCATGCAGATGCTGTCCTGCCTTCTTTACGGGGTGGTTGGGGGATTTGGTGAGCTAGTTGGTGGAAGCCAACGAAGATATGGTTTCTTCTGCTGCCTCCATCTTTAAGAAGCCGTCTCTGACTTATCCAGTACTCACAACCCCACGCTTTCCCCAAACGCCCCCGAACTTAACCCTGATTGTTTTGCTCCAAGAGTCATGGTGGGTCATAAAACCTAGACCTTAGCCCCTCCAGTCCACGGAGGAGGAAGCTAAACTCAGGAAAGCCCAGCTCTTGGTCACAGTCACAGCCAACCAGCCACTTGGCTGAGAGAGGGAGCACAAAGCTTTTTAGAACCAGGGCTGAGCCCACACCTGAGATATGCTCCCTTCCCACCCATGGCTGACCTTGGTGGGTGGGAAGATGCTCCCCCTCAGCCCAGCGCACAGCTCACTGTTCCCATGGCTGATAAAGAGAGACACACCTCCCACACCCCCATGAGCTAAGTACCGCCTCAAGGACCCGCCACCTGCCCCAGCACACCGGCTCTGCCCGTCAGGCAGCTGTGTCTGGAGCCTTGCCCTGCTGAGTGTCGCCAGCACCCCAACAGCAAGCACAGCCCTTCCTTAGCACAGGCCCGTGCCACCCCGGAAACTGGGCTTCTGGATATGAGGAGCGGCTGCTCGTGCCCTCATGCCTGGCCGTACTGCGAGAGGCAACATCGATGAAACATTTGTTCCTTTGCCCCCCCCCCCCCCAGTGAAAGGTTTCCGTCCACTGATCTGACACACGCAGAGTTCCACAGTTAGTCATTCCTTTGAGTTTAAGGCTTTGATTGCTAAAGGCTCCTGGAGATCAGAGTCCTACCTGGAAGATTGGTGGGTGGTTGATTCCCTTCAGTTATCAGGTCAGTGACTTATCCCCTGGCCTGCAAGAAAGCATAGGGTGGAGAGCAGGAGATGACACAGGGAAGTAGAGAGAAGGTGATGTACAGCTTTTTGAAGATCAGGAGGCTCTCAAGGAAGTCCCGGCTGTGGTCCTGGTCTGGAGCCGGGTGATGGGCACCAGAAACCCTGAGCTGCTGCCTCGCTCAGCTTCTGTCCCCCTTGTTCTTTTTTTTTTGGCTGCACCGTGTGGCTTGCAGGATCTCAGTTCCCCGACCAGGGATTGAACCCGGGCCACGGCAGTGAAAGCCTGGAATCCTAACCACCAGGCTACCAGGGAACTCCCCCTGTCTCCCTTGTTCTGTGCCTTGGGCCAGTGGCACGGTCTCTCTGGCCTCCGTGCCTCCCTCAGCTTAGTGACTATTCCCTTCCCTTCCACCTTGACCTGTGGGGTTCCAAAGGGTGGTGAGGCTGCAGGCTAATTCCTGGGGCCCCGCACGGGCCTTCCCTCTTCTTCCTCTGGCGAGGCTGTGAGGGGGCACTGGTGATTCAGGTGGGGCACGACTGTGGGAGGAGACTCCTGCCTGATGTGGTTGGGCCTCCAGTCTGAGGCTGGCCTGGCTCCTGCCCCATGCCCGGGCCTCCCTGGCTGCCTGACTCAGGCACTCCCTGCTGGGCGCCGCATTCCTGCCCTTCTCAGAGCCCGCCTCACAAGAGAAAAACAAATGCAGTATGCTAACACATATATATGGAATCTAAGGAAAAAAAAAAGGTCATGAAGAACCTAGTGGCAAGACGGGAATAAAGACACAGACCTACTAGAGAATGGACTTGAGGATATGGGGAGGGGGAGGGGTAAGATGTGACAGGGTGAGAGGGTGGCACGGACATATATACACTACCAAACGTAAAATAGACAGCTAGTGGGAAGCAGCCGCATAGCACAGGGAGATCAGCTCGGTGCTTTGTGCCCACCTAGAGGGGTGGGATAGGGAGGGTGGGAGGGAGGGAGACGCAAGAGGGAAGAGATATGGGAACATATGTATATGCATAACTGATTCACCTTGTTATAAAGCAGAAACTAACACACCCTTGTAAAGCAATTATACTCCAATAAAGATGTAAAAAAAAAAAAAAGGGCTCCTTGAGGTTAGCATTCAAGGCCCGTCAGGTCACTGGGTCAGCTTGGAAGGCTGTCCCTGCCCAGAGCAGACTATGGGGCCCGTCCCTTGTTGCTCCCTTCACAGATGACGACACTGCCCCCCATCCTAGCCACCACTCCACCCTCCCCATGAGCAGCCCTCTTTCACAAGTAATGAGGATATGGGGTTGGCGGGGACCAGATGGGGACAGCACCCAGAGTGGATGAGGAGGAATGATGCCCCACCAGGCAGGCCTGCTTTAGGAAAACCCACTCCACAGAAGTTCACACTTGTCCCAGCCAGTCGGTTGCTGGGATTGTGCTGGGAGGGTGGGGGGCACGAGAGGAAGGTCTGATTCGTTCCAACAGGATCAGAGCCCCATGGATGGCCTGGCTGGGGGCCTGTGATAGGGGAGGACAGCCCCTCACACCCAGCCATCTTCTTGACCCTCATTTCTGGCGGGCCTGGGGCTGGGCCTTGTTGGTCCTGCCACTGTGAGGAAGGTGGGGGGCTTCGGGGGCCATGGAGTCTAGCTGGGTACGGGGCAGCCTGATTGTGCCCTTTCTTGGTCCAGAAGGAGCCAGGATTGGCTCAGAATCACATGGGGGTGGGGTGGAAGCTTGTGCCTGGCCCGCCCCTGGGGCCATGCCCACCCCTTGTGTCCCTAGCCCCCTCCCCTGCCTGAACCCCTGGTTATTCTGGGAGCTTTTAGCTCCCACTTAGTCAGCCACTAATGCGTCAGGCCGGGGAGTGAGGGGGGAGACACGGTGCCAGACGGTGCTCCTTTTAGACATCCAGGATGGGAAGCAGAGGGGGCTGGTCAGGCAGGGGGACCTGGGGGGTGATGCTGGAGGAGAGGAGGCTTTCTGGATCCTGGCCCTGCTCATAGATAGGAGAGGGCAGCTCCGCAGACTGACAGGCAGTGGGTTGGTGTATCCTTGGGCCGCTGCGGCTCCCTTCCCCCATCACACTCGGGGCTTCAGCCTGCCTTCCTGATTCTTCTCTCATTAGGTCTCTGTACCCACCGTACGGTCAGCTTCCCCAGCTTCCCCACCATTGCTCAGGCTGTTTCCACTGCCCAGAATTCTCTTCCTGCCTGTTTCTGACCCATCTTGCTTTGGTCCGCCTTCCCCATCCTTTTGGATTCCTAAGGAAGCAAAAAGACGCATTTAGGGATGCGGCACTTGCTCCCTTGGCTGGGCCTCTTTAGGAGCAGCCCCCAGCCTTGCTCAGCCTCTGCGTGGGTGGAGCCTTGAATGCCACCACCTCCCCTCTTGGTGCCAAGGGGCCACAGATCCTGGCCGCGAAGGCTTGGTTCTGCCTTCACTTCCAGGCAGCCCTCCTGCCCCTGAGCCCCCAGCCCCGGGCTCCTGTGACCTGAACAAAGCTTCCTTTCATGTATTCATTGAGCTGCTGCCGCTCTGACACTTCCCCTGCACAATCAGGCCCTTTGAGGGCCTGAGGCAGTACGGGAGCCGGGCTGGGGCTGGGGTAGAGAACGGGCCAAGGCCTTGTCCTGGGGCCGAGCTGGTGCCATCTCCCCCACGCACATCACCAGGCACAGAGCCGGGAGGGGCAGGTTCTTCGGGGTCGAGGGAGGCAATGCTCCTGGGCTCCTGTTTGTTCTTCTGCAAAATGAGGTGAGCAGTCCCTTCCTCCCTCCAAATCCTGACCCTGGCAGCCACAGCCAGGATTTGAGGGGAACAGGGCTCAGACTTGCAGATCTGTGCAGGGCTGTCCTGGTCGGGCAGCCCCCCATGCTGCACCCGGCAGCAGGCAGCCCTCACCCTCCCTTTGTGTTCTCAGCAACACTCTGTGAGCCGCCCTGGAGTCTGTACCCACACAGTTTTGCCTGAGTGGTACGGAGGCTTGCTTTGGTATGGATGGCTGTTTCACCCCTCCAGCTGGATTCCACGGTAGGGCCGGGCCTCCCCCTCAGGCCTTGCTCTCCGGGGCCAGGCTGAGTCTCTCCCATCAGACTAGACTTCCCAGGGCAGGACTGCATCTCCTCCTCACTTTGACGGCCCGGTGACCCCAGACAAGGGCTCCCTCAGGGCCCCTTCATGTACCCCTTTCTCCACCACTAGAGCTGTGCATTGGCTGTGCGGGCCCCTCTTCTGAGGCCTGGGGTTGTGGCCTTGATGTGAGCCGAGGTGACTGTTTGGAGGTGGCCAGCATGACCTGAGCCGTGGGGCTCCTCCCCTGTGGCCTCTGGAGGGCTTCGGATCTCAGGCCCCAGCCCAACATCTTCAGACACAGACATATAGCTTTTCCCAGCCGCCTGGCTGTCTGGGGGAGTAGGTGGGGAGCTGGGGCTACAGACTGTCTAGATTCCGGGCTAGGCTGTGGGGACAGTGGCCGCTGCTCAGGCTGCGGGTGAAAGGGGAGCTGGAGCCATGGAGCTGAGTCAGGAAGGCCTTGTGTCTGTCCCCAGCACTCTAATTTTATCCCAGCTGGTGGGGAGGGGGAGCCTGGGGCCGGAGACCTGCCAGCCCTGCCCGAGCCTTGGCCAGCACCACACCCCTACCACCCAGCAGGAAGTGGGCTCTCAGCTCCCACCTTGCGCAGACTTGGGGTCCTGGGAGGCCTGACATCCTAAGCTGTCAGGCTATTTGCGGAGCACCGGAGGAGACCCAGGTGAACCCGAGGGCAGTGAGCTCAGCACTTCTCTGTGGCCTGCGGTGCTGGCATCTCCCTGAACGTACCTGAGAACAATTACTCAGTCTGGATGAGCCAGTCTCTCCTGCCTCCTAGTGTGACCTTGGGCTAGAGTATCCCTGAAGGCCCTCAGTTTCTGCCTCTGTACAGTGAGCTGGGCCACAGCTGAGGTGGAGAGTAAGAATAGCCCACTTGCAGGGATGACTTGGCCATGCGGGGATGTATCTTAAGGAAAGGGAATGAAGGTGGGGGTCGCATGGTAGGTAGTGCTCTTCGTCCCTGCTGAATGCAGCATCAGTAGGAATGGCTCAAGTGGCACCAAGGGGAATTGGGGGCAAACTCAAGGACATGGCAATTCTGTTCTCTCTGGGCTTGGAGGGTGTCCTGCTGGGATGTCACTGCTAAGGTGGCTGCCCCTGAGTTTGCTGCAGCTGAGTAAACAGTGGTCAGGCTGAGGACCCAGGCTGGTCCGAGGTAGGAAGATGGTTGATTGCTGGGGGCACAGCCACAGGCTGCCCCACTCCTGTAATTTAGCCCTGCAACCAGGACAACCTCAGCAATGTCACCGGAGATGAGACATCTTCTCCCCGGAGGCAGTGGCTGCAGACAGTTTCTTTTTTGGGCAAAATTGTCCCGGTCAACCCTTCTACTTAAAGGCCCAGGCTGTGCTCTGTGAAGGGCCCCCTGTCCCAGAGTTGCTGGGGAGGGAGGGCTGATCTTTCCCCCCGGGGTGAGCTGGGATCTCTGTGAAACCAGGCCAGGGCAGGCCAGGATGCAGAGTCCAGCTTGGGGGCAGGAGCTCTGGTTCCTGGCCTGCTACTGACCATGTGAGCTTGGGCTGCCCCTCTCTGGACCTTTGTTTTTCCATCTGTAAAATGGGAGAGAGTGGACATTAAGATTCCTTTCCAGCTCTGATCTATACTGACCTGCTCACTAAGGGGATGGAGTGGGCTGGGAAGGGTCAGAGAGGGCTTCCTGAAGGAGGGGATAGGGTTCTGAGCAAAGTGATTCCTGGGAACCTGAACTGTACGTGGGGTTCTTAGAGGCCTTGCTACCTGCAGGGGGTGGAGGTGGCTGCTTGCTCTGGCCTAGATAGCAGAGAGCCTCAGAGCAGAATTGGGGGCCCTGGTCCCTCCTGCCCAAGCCCAGCCCCTTAGGAACAGCAGTGTGTGTGTGTGTGTGTGTGTGTGTGTGTGTGTGTGTGTGTGTGTGTGGTGGTGGGGGGGGGTCTGTTCTCCCCAGGGGTCCCTAAATTCTGCCCCCACTCTGAGGTCACACATATTGTAGGGTAGGGGTCATGGCTTTGGGGTGAGGACATCTGGTTGCTGGACCCCGCCAGAGGACCCCTGTCTTCTCCCGCTCACGGCTCTGAGTCCAGGCATCGCCCTAGCCAGATCCAAGCACTGGTTGCTCGGGGGATGCCGGTATGCATGGGGGGGGGCGGGCCAGGATCTTCCAGCCCAGGGTCCAGCCTCAACGTTTCTGCCAATTGTCTCTTCCTTAGGCCATGCAGGGCAGGACCATGTGGACTTTGGCCCGGCCGAGCCGCACACGGTGCTTCTCCACGAGCCGGGCAGCTCCTCCGTGTGGGTGGGTGGACGCAGCAAGGTCTATGTCTTCGACTTCTCCAAGGACAGGAATGCCTCCATGCGCACAGTGAGCCTGGACCCCTCTCCCGACCCCCTTTTCTCTTCCCCCTTCCCCATTTTCTTATCTCCCCTCTGGCCTTGGAGAGGAGCCTCAGGGAATCCGGGGGAACTGGCATTTCTTCCAGAACTGGTCAACCCCCTATTACATCCCATAAATGGTCCCTGGGGGAGGCTCCCTGAGGGTGGTCCCAACTGGCGTGGGTGTTGGGGCAGTGTGGAGAGAAGCGCGGAGCTAACACGCCTGGCTGGGCGGGTAGCGCTGACTGCGGAGGCCTAGCAGGAAGCTGGGCTCCAGAACCCCATGGCCCCTGTCTTCTGAGATCTCTGGGCTGGCTCATGAGCTCTGGGCTTTGGCTCCGGGTATCAGGCTGAGCAGCCTGTGTGATGTTGGGTAAATCACTCCTCCTCTCAGAGCCCTAGTTACTCATCTGTCAAATGAGCCTATCCTGAGGATGCATGGAAAGCACTTACGGGGGCATCTGGCCCCTGGCAGAGTGGACTGATGCTCCCCCTGTTCCCCCCAGGTGAACATTGGCTCCACGAAGGGGTCCTGCCGGGACAAGCAGGTGAGTGGGGGAGAGGGGGTGCAGAGGGGAGGCTGGGCCCCTTCGAGAGGTTCCTGAGAGTCTGAGGAAGGAGGCCTGGCCCTGTCTTGGGAGCCCCAGTCTGGGAGGAGAGAAGTAGCCCTGCCCCAGGGTTCCCAGTCTGAGGGGGAGACACTCCTTCCCTGAGGCCCTTCCTCTGTTCTTGGAGGGGTTGGAGTCAGCTGCACCCGCTCTGGGCCCTCCTTAGAGGCTGCCTTCTGTGCTCAGACTTCTGATGCCTTCTTCCCCAAGACCGAGGGTCCCAGTGCTAGGCCTGCCAGGGCCTCCCACCAACCAACCTCTCTCCTTCCCCTTCTCCCGAGCAGGGCTGTGAGAACTACATCACGCTCCTGGAGAAGCAGGGTGAGGGGCTGCTGGTCTGCGGCACCAATGCCCGGCGCCCCAGCTGCTGGACCCTGGTGAGAAGGCCCCTCCCCGTGCGCCTGGTCAGCTCACCCTTGTCTGGGTGGGCTTCTGCTCCCCATGGTGGGAAGGAGGTGGGGGGACTCTGGGGCTGGCCTCACCTTGTACAGAGTTCCTGGGAGGATGGGGACCCTGGCTGGGCAGCTGGCACCCATGGGAGGCAGTGACCGTGGGGTCACATGGCAGTCTGACCCCCTTGGTCTCCCCCAGGTGAATGACACTGCAGAGTTGCTTGGTGAGAGGAGAGGCTATGCCCCCTTCAGCCCGGATGAGAACTCCCTGGTTCTGTTTGACGGTAGGGCTGTGGCTGGCGCAGGAGGCTTCCCAGAGGGCTGCTGCCCTGGGCTGGGGGAGGGTGGTCAGCTCTGTGCCTGGTGACCCAGGCCCGGGGGAGGGACTTCCAGGGCCTGTGTGCCCTTACCCGTGCCCCTCCCACTGTGCCCAGGCTCTGAGGTGTACTCCACCATCCGGAAGCAGGAATACAATGGGAAGATCCCTCGGTTCCGCCGTATCAAGGGTGAGATTGAGCTGTACACCAGTGATACTGTCATGCAAAGTGAGTCAGGCTCCAGCTGGGCTGGGCTGGGCTGGGCTGTGCTGGGCTGGGCTGGGCTGGATGAGGCGGTGTGAATGCTCAGGGCGGCAGGTGGGATCCTCATGTTTATGGGGAGGCTCCCCTAGGGCCGCTAGGGCCACAGGCCAGTCAGGAAAGTGGGAGCTTGGTACAGCCCTGTGAAGACAGAGCTGAGGAGGTTGGCCTGGCAGGGAGCAGGGGAACAGCAGAGAGAAAGATGTGGAGGCAGGATGGGCCCAACACCCTCTGGGAACAAATCAGAGGAAACCCCAGACCCAGTGTGGAGTCCCCGGGTGCCACAGCGTATCCCTCTGCTGAGCTCACGCGGGGGCAACACCCACTCCCTCCTCGTTAGGGCTCTGCCAATTAGGCAGAGTGACATAGGGGCCCCTGGGGCTCTCCCCCCAGTCCCTAGGCCTGAAGTCATTGCTCCTGGGCCAATGACATCTTTGTAAGAGAGGGCAAAACAGGTGTGGGGTGGGAGTGCAGAGTCTCAGGCCCCTTGGGGTGTTGGACCTGTTTTTCTGAAGTTTATTCCAGGTGTGATTTGAGTCGGGTTTGTTTGTGCAGACTCAGGGGGTGGGCAGGGTGTGGGTGGGTCCTCTGAGAGGCTCCCCACCTCACACCCTTTCACTTCTGTCCCCGGTAGACCCGCAGTTCATCAAGGCCACCATTGTGCACCAAGACCAGGCCTACGATGACAAGATCTACTACTTCTTCCGAGAGGACAACCCTGACAAGAATCCCGAGGCCCCTCTCAACGTGTCCCGAGTGGCCCAGCTGTGCAGGGTGAGCAAGTGCTGAGTGGGCAAGAGTGTGTGTCTGTGCCTAAACAGGAGCGAGTGAGTGTGTGACTGCCTGTGTGCAAATGTGCAAGCGAGTCTGTATGGGATTGTGGGAGGAAGTGTGCGTGCACAGGAGGGTCCCTGCACCTGTGAGTGGGTAAAGATGGTTGGGCTCACGTGCATGTGTGATAGTGTGCAAATGTGTGTATTCGTGGAGAGTGTGCGTGAGCGTGTGCGTGAGAATGAGAGTGCATTGACGTGTGTGTGTTTCCCCTGTGTGGAGGTGCTGGGTTGTGCAGGTCTGTGTCGTGTGTGTGAGCGTGAACGTGTGAGAGTGGGCAGACGTGCGTCTGAGCCGGTGTGCTCTGTGGGGGCCTGGTACCCGCACCCTGCAGGTCCCCACTGTGAGCCCTGTGCCCTGGGTCAGCCAGGCCTGCCTCCTGGAGCCTGGCCCAAGAACCTGGCCTGAGTGGTGGGGTACCTCAGCCTCGTCCCCTCGCAGGTCCCGACCCCTTTCAGGGCCTCCCTTCCTCCTCAGAAGCCTGGGTGCTGGCATTCCCGGCAGCAGGTGCCCCGGGTGTGTGGGGCAGCCCAGGCAGGTGCTGAGGGGCCTCCTCTCCCCTCCACCCTTCCAGGGGGACCAGGGTGGCGAGAGTTCACTGTCGGTCTCCAAGTGGAACACCTTCCTGAAAGCCATGCTGGTGTGCAGTGACGCCACCAGCAACAAGAACTTCAACAGGCTGCAGGACGTCTTCCTGCTCCCTGACCCTAATGGCCAGTGGAGGGACACTAGGGTCTATGGCGTTTTCTCCAACCCCTGGTGAGTGGCCCTTGTCCTGGTGCTGGGGCTGGCATTAGTTAAGTGTCCAGTGGGGATCAGAGGGTTTGGGCCCTGCCCAAGGGATGGCTGGTGTGGCAAGAGCAGGGACCCCGGCTCAAGGGACAAGACTGTTGCTGGTCCTGGGGTGGGCGGACACACAGTGCTCAGGGGGATGTGTGTGCTGGTGTGTTTGTGAGTCTGTACACATGGGTGTGCGCGCATGCGCCGTATGCATGCTCATGGCTGCACCTGTGCCTGTGTGCCTGCCAGCTGTGTACTCAGAGCGGGTGCTGGGCCCTGGGAAAAGGCTGCTGCGGCCTCCGGGGTGCTGGGTGCCGGGTGCCGGGTGCTATCACACCCGCTCAGGCACTGCCTGCGCCTGATAATTCACACCTCTTAATCACTCTCATTGATTGAAAACAAGGCAGGCAAAAGTGTCAGGTGTGTGTGGGGAGGGGTAGGCGGCAGGGTAGGGAAGCCAAGACCCTGCTCTGGGGCTCGTGTGTGCGTGGACCCAGCAGTCTGGGAAGGGAATGGAGGTCTGGCTTCCTTGGGCATCAGCATTCCAAGGATGCACGTGTTGGGATTTCTCCTGCCCTGGGGTTGGCCTCTGAACTCAGTGATTCTGTGACAGAATACAGGTTGTGGTTTTACATTGCAACATAAAGAAATTAGGTTGCACTTCCCTCCCTCCCTCTTCCCGTCCTCCCTCCCTCCTTCCTTCAATGGTATTTGGTAATACTCAGGCACTGGCCTTGGCCCCCAGGATAGTCCCTGCCCTCATGGGGCTCAAAGGCCAGGGAGCTTGGTCGGAAGGCTGCAGTTGTACCCCATTTGGTGCTGGGCTCGCCTGGGTGAGTGGAGGTGGGTGGGTCCTGGGCATCCCACTGAGGTGGCCTGTGTGTCCCCCAGGAACTACTCTGCCGTCTGCGTGTACTCCCTCGGTGACATTGACAAGGTCTTCCGCACCTCCTCACTCAAGGGCTACCACTCAGACCTTCCCAACCCACGGCCTGGCAAGGTGAGCGGTGACACCCACCATGGCCCAGGCCCCGACCCCATCACCCAGCCACCCCACTGATCTGGACCTGTTCTCCTTGCCCAGTGCCTCCCAGACCGGCAGCCGATACCCACAGAGACCTTCCAGGTGGCCGACAGTCACCCTGAGGTGGTGCAGAGGGTGGAGCCCGTGGGGCCTCTGAAGACGCCACTGTTCCACTCTAAGTACCACTACCAGAAAGTGGTTGTCCACCGCATGCACGCCAGCAACGGGGAGACCTTCCATGTGCTTTACCTAACCACAGGTGAGGGGCTACCCGGGACCAACCCCTCCAGCACCCCCCACCTCGCCCCTGGTCTGCTTTGTAAAAATGGGTATAAAGAATAATGTAGTTAACATCTGGTTGGGAGAACTGAGTACTAAGAGCTGTCAGGAGTTAATATGTGTGGCTGTGGAAGAGTCAGGCAGTGAGAGCTTCCCAGAGGAGGTGGGGCAGAGGGGAGAGGGAAAGGCATCATAGGCTAGAAGGTGCCAGGATTCAGAGGCAGAAATGTTGTAAGTCTGAGCAAAGCTGGGTGTAGCTTTGGTCCAGCTGTCTGACTCCTGAAGATGGTAGGAAAAGACGTGGAAGTCAGGAGGAAGGACCTGGTCCAGGGTGTCCTGTGGGCCTCTGCCAGGCAGAGCGAGGAAACTGGACCCTCTCCCTGTCTTTGGGATTATGCAGATGAGAGGAAACTTTTGATGTGGGATGCAAAGAATTTAGTGAGATGTGAGGAAGGACTTCCACATGGCAGGGTCTTTGCAGGTCTTGCAGAGGACTGCCAGAGCACCTCCTCTTCCCTAGAGGGGCTCCCCTTGGGGATCAGGGTCTAGCTGACCCCGGCAGCTGAGTGGAATGTTCTGAAAGAGGCGTCTGCATCCCTGAAAGTCACTGGCCATGGAGGAGCCAGCTCTGTGCTGGCTTTATAGCAACTTCCTTGTCCCAGGCTGTGGGCAGAGATAGCTCTGGGAGCGGGCGTGGAGATCAGCGTTGGGGGACGGGAGTGCTTAAGGCCTTCCTTAAGACTGGGTGGTGGTGCCATCAGGAAGACTGTCTCCCCCAGGTGCCTGCACCTCTGGGCTTACATAGGCCAGGCCTCAGGTTTTGCCCTTAATTGTTCACACTGACCCATGTAACTTCCTGCTGTTGCTTCACCTTGGGGTGTTCTCAGGGTCATGGTGACCTTATAGGTTTTTTGGCTTCTGGGAGTCTTGGGGAGAGTAATTTCCCATTAACAGGCCTGGTTTGTGAGGCCTGAGATCCGCCTCTTCACTCCTTCATTCATCCTGGCTCCACCCACTGGCCCCTGTCCTTGCTCTGCTCCAGCAGCGGCTGGCCTAGCTGTTGTGGCCAGCCACGGGGACAACAGAGCACTGGGGTGCAGGAGGGGGTCACATGATATGGGACTGGGAGCAGGAACCAGGACAAGGCAGCCTGGGCCTGGGCTGGGGGAACTGTGGGCTCCCTTTCTGCAGACCTGAGAGCCAAGTGCACTTGAGTGATGAGGGCATTGGTCTCTGTTCTCCCTGAGGGCCATCAGAGAGATACTATTCTGGAGTCTGAAGCAGGAAGGATCGGGGCTAGATATGAAATAGAACTTTCTGAGCCCTCTGCAGAGAATGGGAGGCTCTCACGGCTGGGAGAAGCGATGGGAGGCTGTCACCACGCTGTGTGGAGGAGGTGAAGGGCAGTGTGTTTATGAAGGTAGTGACTGGGCTGGGAGCTTGTCAGGCCAGAGGCGCAAGGGGCCACATCCCAGAGCCTGCAGAGGGGCGTCCCAGACACTTAGAGGAAGGGTTCTAGGCAGGCAATCATCTGATCATCTGACTGCTTTTTTGGGGCAAGTGATACCCTGGGAAATTGGGAAGGGAGCGAAAGGGAGGTAGGCTATTCTAGAAACTGGAACAGCCTGTGAGGTGGGATTGGGAGGACCCAGGGGTCAGGATGCCCGTTAGTCCCCGACAAGTGTGAATGGAGAGAGCACTGGCCTCTGAGGCAGGCAGCCTAGTGTGTGACCTTGGGTTCCCCTATGCTGAACCTAAGGTCCTTTTCAGATCTAAGATTTCATAAAAATTAAAAAATCCCCTAAGACTACTTGCAATGTGGGATCCTGGATTGGATCCTGGAACAGATGAAGGACATTAGTGGAAAAACCCGTGAAATCCCAGTAAAGTCTGTAGTCGAGTTAATAATTATGTACCAGTGACAACTGCTCAGCTGTGACAAAGATCACAGTTATCTGAGAGGAAACATTAGGGGAAACTGGGCGAAGGGTATACGGGAACTCTTTGTACTATCTTTGTAACTTTTCTGTAAATCTGAAATTATTTCAGAATAAAAAGTTTATTTTAAAGACAACAAATCCCAAAGAGTCCAGGAAGCAGAGGGGTTTATAGAAGAAGTTGAGGGGTAGAGTTCTGACCCCTCTGGGTTCCAGTCACCAGCTGTGTGACCTTGAGCAAGTTGCTTAGCCTTTCTGAGCCTCATTTCCTTATCTTCGAAGTGGGGATGATAATACCCCCCTCCCAGCAGTGTGGAGGATTAAACGAAGTAATGCTAATGCATGTAGCTGGAGGCTTAGCAGTGCTTGGGCACGTGGGACTGCTGGTTCTGTTATCCATGCTCCAGCTTCCCCTGCGGCCTTGGGGAGCCCAGGGCCTCCTGGGATGGCCTCCCTGGCCCAGCCTTGGAAACTTCCTGCGATGCCTTTGGGCTCTTAAGACCCTCCCCAGTCATGCTGTCCTCTCCCCATCCCACCCCAGTCCTATGACCCTTGCCTGAGCCATGAATTTCCAGCCCTCCCCACCGGCATCTTTCCTGGTCATCTCAGCCCAGAGGGAGGCTGCCTGGCTCTGTGGTGGGACTCCCGCCTGCTGACCCTCTGCCTTTCACCTACAGACAAGGGCACCATCCACAAGGTGGTGGAGTCGGGGAAACGGGAACACAGCCTTGTCTTCAGCATCTTGGAGATCCAACCCTTTCGCCGTCCGGCCACAATCCAGGCCATGTCACTGGACGCTGAACGGGTGAGCCTCCCCCCGCAACCCCTGCCCTGTGGGGCTGCCCAGGGATGGCCAGGTGAGGACAGAGCTCCTCTGCGTGTGATTTGCATGTCCTTTGCAGGGTCTCTGGGCCCCAGGGTCTGCCAGGCAGCTGGACCACAGCTTAGGGGCTGAGAACTCAGTTGGGCTGGGGGCCCTGACCTGACTCAGTCCTTTTCTCTTTCCAGCGGAAACTGTATGTGAACTCCCAGTGGGAGGTGAGCCAGGTGCCCCTGGACCTGTGTGAGGTCTACAGTGGGGGCTGCCATGGCTGCCTCATGGCCCGAGACCCCTACTGCGGCTGGAACCAGGACCGCTGCGTCTCCATCTACAGCTCCCCAGAGTATGTTGGCCGGGATCCCTTGTCGCTAGGAGAGAGCGAACACAGCAGTGGGGGTTGATGGGCTACAGGAGGCGGCCCTTCTGGCCAGACCCTCTTCTGGGTGGGCACCACTGCTGATGCTGGGTGGGGAGGAGGACAGGGAAGGGGCCAGGCCCGTGGCCTCCTGTCTGCTTAGCCTCTCTCTTCCTTCCAACTCCAGGCCAGTGCTGCAGTCCATCAATCCAGCCGAGCCACACAAGGGGTGCCCCAACCCAAAGCCAGGTACCTGACCTCGCCCTCCCCCCATCCCATTAGGGTGGTACCGCCGTGCCCCGATTGCCCTGTCTGAGGGAGGCCTGGTCTGGTCCTGGGGGCTCCAGACAGATGGGGCAGGACAGTCCTGTGGAGGGAGCCCCCTCGGTGTGGGGTGGTTGTGAGAGGAGTGGGGTGAGGGCAGCAGGGGAGAGTCAAGAGGAGACTGGGCGCTGGTTTCCCCGCATTCATTTAGAAGCCTTGGCCTTGGAGACCTATCAGTGGGGGAGGACACAGCCTGCCCTGGGAGCCCTCAGCCCCTCCTCATGGCTGTCTCCCCATCCCTCCCCAGAACAAGCCCCACTGCAGAAGGTTTCCCTGGCCCAGAACTCTCGCTACTACCTGAGCTGCCCCATGGAGTCCCGCCACGCCACCTACTCGTGGCGCCACGAGAACAGTGTGGAGCAGAGCTGTGAGCCCGGCCACCAGAGCCCCAACTGCATCCTGTTCATCGAGAACCTCACGGACCTCCAGTACGGCCACTACTACTGCGAGGCCCAGGAGGGTTCCTACCTCCGTGAGGCTCAGCACTGGGAGCTACTGCGCGAGGATGGCGCCGTGACCTCGCACCTGCTGGGCCGCGCCCGCGCCCTGGCCGCCTCCCTCTGGCTGGGTGTCCTGCCCACGCTTACTCTCGGCCTGCTGGTCCATTAGGGCCTCCTGGGGCTGGGCATGCTGTGGGCTTCTGCAGCCCCAAGGCACTAGAAAAGTCTCACTCCCAGAACCGGCTGGGCCCGGGAGCGCCTTGCCCACCACTTCTTCCAGGGGGACTGCATAACCCGACGGGGGACGCCAGGCCTGGAGATGGCCAGCCGCAGGCGGCTGCTGGGCCCCGGTGGGGCAGCGGGGGGGTGTGGGCCAGAGAGTGAAGGCTCCGACTATGAAGCTGGGGCTTTGCTGACCCAAGACTTTATCTTTTGGAGACTATTTTTCAAAAACTCCTCCTCAAACTGACTAAATGCAGTGATGCTCTTGGCCTAAGAGCCTGTGGCCCAGAGACTGGGGTTTAAAAAGGGGAGTTGGGACCCCATCTCTGGACCTTTGGGCTGAGGCCTGAGTCCTTCTGGACTCTCTATACCCAAATTGCCCCCTCATCCTCCCTCCTGCCATGGCTGGGGGTGGCTAGTGTTCCCGCAGGCCCAGGGCTGCCCTCTGTGGCCCCCTCACCAGCCCTGGGTCTCACTAGGCAGCTGCCTTGCATGTTTATTGAAGGATGTTTGCTTTCCGGACGGAAGGACGGAAAAAGCTCTATTTTTATGTTAGGCTTATTTCATGTATAGCTACTTCTGACTGCATCCGTATGAAATACCAAAACTGCGTGCTGGGTTGGGGTGGGGAGGGAGGGGCTGGGGAAGGGATGGGTCACGGGCGGGGGGCTCCCAGTCTGCGGCTCCCGGGGATGGGATAAGAGTCCAGGGATGGGCGTGGGTTTGGCGAGAGTGGCATGAGCTGGCTCTGCCCTGGGAGCCCAGTCTGAAGGGGACGTCGTCCAAGCCCCTGATGTGGGGTGGTTATGGGAGGGGGTGGGATGAGGGAGACAGGGTAGAATGAAGGAGAAAACAGAGCGCTAGGTTCACCGTGTTCATTTTGAAGGAGGAGCCAGGTCCTCAGGGGGAGGTTCCGGGACTCTGCCCTTGGCATTGGGGGTTGGGGGGCGGGGGGGTGGGGGCCACCCTCCCCTCCCCTCCCCTCAGCCCCCTTCCCCAGGGGCTGTGCTTCCATGCTCCTAGCCTCCCACCTTCAGCTCAGGACATGTTATAACTTAGGCTAAACTGTGAATTCCTGTAGGGACAGCCTGGGCCAAGCTCTCCAGGTGGGCGGCTCTGCCCCCAGTCCTGTCCATGAATTTCAGCAGAGAGCTGGGCCCTTCTCTGGCTGTGTCCAGCCAGCCTGGGGCAGGGCCTGGGGCTAGTGGCTTTCCAGCTTCGGCCCCTGCATCTCTTCTCAATGCACTTTAATAATGTAACATATTACTAATAAACAAGCTATTTATTTACCTGTGTCTGCTGCTTGCCTTTAAAGCCCTTCTGGTCACGGGGTGAGGGTGAAGGGGTTCCTGTTCAAGACTCGGCACCTGCTGCCCCTGTGAGCATCACACACTCTCACTGGCCCTCTGCTTAGAGCCTTAGAGCTAAGGAAACACACAGCAGGGCTCCCAGTTAGTGAGAGGCAGGAGTGGGATCTAAACCCACAGCTCCTGAGCAGTGCTCTGCCTACCAAGCAATGACCCTGGAGCCCAGACAGCTCCTGCACCCCGCCTTTCCTCACACCTCAGGAGCGGGCCTTTCCCCCTTCCCAGCTCCACCCGTGACCATTTCCCCTGGTAGGCCTGGCCACGCTAGAAACAGCCTTGGGCCTCCCTGCCTTCAAGGGGTCCATTCTGGGAGGGAAAGCTGATCAAATAAGACCCTGCGGGATAAACCTGTGGCGATGGAAGTGTGTGGGCAGGAGGCTAGAGGGCAGGGGAGGTGGTGGTGCCTGAGTGGAGATGAGGTCCTTATTCCAGGTAGGGCCAGCAGGCAGGGCAGGGGTCAGTGTGCGTGCAGAGGGAACAGCTGGAGAGCAAGGAGGGACCAGTGGGCAGGCTTTGTGTGCTAGTCCCAGAGCTTGGCTTTTCAACCCGCAGGGCAGTGACAGGGCTGAGGTGGGATTTGTGCCTTAGAAACTCTTGAGCTCCCTCCAAGGTAAAGCAAATCAAATAGATTTAGAATCCCAAAAGGTGTGTGAAAAGGAGCCCTGACGTAGGTGTGGGAGGTGGGGAGGGGAGCTTGAGGCTCTTCGGGGGATGGTGGACAGAACTAGGACAGGACCAGGGATGGAGGGTGGGGCATCCTGTGGGGAGATGCAGAGGGAAACCCAGACTTTCTTCTCTCCCTTCCCCTTTGTTCCCCTCTCTCCTGCCCCTTGTGCAGGGATCCAGGCCTTTTGAGATTTGCTGGGAGGTTTTCCCAAGCAGTAACTACTGGGGAGAGGGATGTGGCAGACTTGGGACAGTTCCCCTCTCTGAATCTGAGCCGAGCTTCTGGCTGGCTTGCAGACCCCACAGGGCTGGAATCGCCCCCAGCCGTGGAATCGCTCCCTCCTATTCAGGCTGCCCTGTGCTCTCCTGGGCCAACCCCACGCTGAAGGTTCTCCTTGGTTCTTTCCTCTCCCACACCCTGCCTTCCCAGGGTGACCAAGGTGGCAGCAGGTGCTCAGGCCAGGAGTCTAAGAGTTTGGGGGACCCCAGTGATCTCTGGGCTGGGGGCAGAGACCTGGGGCCACCATGACCCTTCGTGATCCTGGGCAGACCTGGCCCTTCCTGAGCCTCATTCTCCTCATGTGGAAGAGGAAAAGACTTGGCCGGGCTTCTGAGAGGCCCCTTCTTGCACACTGTACTGAGTTCGAAGACTAATATTGTCTTTGGAAGGAGCTCAGAGTCAATGACTTGGTCAATCAGTTTTTCCAGATCACAGCTGGGCAGCAGCGGCAGCAGCGGCCCCCTCCACAAGCCCCTCGATGGTGGGGGAAAGGGCAGAAGGCGTGGGTTCTGGGAGCCGCTAGTGGAGAAAGTGGGGCTCAAGTCCTGGCCCTGCCTGGATTGCTGGGCAGCCTCCAGTGAGGTCCCTGCCCTCTCTCTGGACCCCAGGAAGTCCCCTCTTTCCTAAGGGGACTCTTTCGGTGCCCCTCTGGGCCTACGGCAGGGGACATGCGGGACAGAACATACTCCTTTGTCTGCATGGAGGCACCGGGAGAGGCCTGGCGGGCAGGCGGGCGGGAAGCCGTGTGCATCGAGGCATGAAATGAGCCCGTGTAAATCCCATGTAAATGAGCCGGCGGGGAGGGGGCAGGCCGGGCACAAGGCTGCTGCCTTGTTTTCCCCTGACAGGTAAGCAGCACAGTGGGCCTTGGGGGTGGTGGGTGGGAGGACCATTAAGTTGGGCCCTGGGGGGCATGGAGATCCACAGAGTATCACGGCACCAACACCAGTCTCTTGGGGGCCACGCCGGGGACAGGAACCATGCGTGTCCTTCTGTCTTCTGTCTTGTGCATCCCTCCCCAGCGGGGCACAAAAGAGAGAACAAGACGGTGAAATACCGAAGCTCAGCTCTCCTGGAGAAGCCGGCAGGGGATGGGGCATTCCGTTAGGCCTCCCTCTACTTCATAATCCTAAGGGCCACTGAGGTTTACCCTCATCTGTCAGTGTCCTGCCATCCTGTCTTGCTTGGGGGAAGGCCACTGCCATCTCATCTCTCTGCTGCTTGAAACCCTTTAACAGCTCCCAGCGTGCACAGTCCTGAGTGCCCTGGTCTTCTCTATCCCTGTCTCCCCTTAGTCCTCCACCTTCCTTTGCTGGAAACAGTCTATGCCTTTGCTCCTCCAAGTCTCTGCCCTGGAATGCCAGGAGTAAGATGGTCCCAGGCAGAGGTTTCAGAATGACGTTGAATTCTTCAGAGGAGTCCTAGACCCCACCTGGACTCCATGCCTCTCCTGCTCAGTCCCGAGCTGTGGGGAAGATGGAGCTTTAGGGGGAGTGCACCCGGAATTGGGTCCTGGGGTCCTGGTGAGAGAAGGCACAGGCCCTGCCCTCAAGCCCTTGCATCCTGGTAGGGGAGGCAGATGTGGGGCTGGATGGTGACCATACTTGTGAGGGTCCTAGGTGGGAGGGGAACCAACCCACTTTGGGGGAGGTGTCAGGGAAAGCATGGAGTGGGCCTTGGATGATGAGTAGATGGCCCCCCCCAGGTAGAGAAGTCACCGAAGAATGGAAGAGGGAACAGCATTTGCAAAGGCCTAGGGGTGTGCGAAGACTTGGGGTGTTATAGGATTAGTTGCAGTGATGTGAGCTCCAGGAAGGCAGAGAGACACTTGTCAGTTTTGGTCACAGCTGCATCTCTAGCACCTAGAACAGTGCCTATGATACATTCTTGTTGGATGAATGAATAAGGTGAAAGGGGGGAGAGGTTCTTGAAGTAAGATTAAATTACCCCATCAGTGCCAGTTCCTGGGGCCAAGGCCCTAGATCTTTATCCCGTAGGTTCTAGGGAGTCATTGAAGGATTTTGAACAGGGGTGGGGTGGATGATGATGGTAATGATGGTAAGGATGATGTGGACCTGAGATCCAGTTTTTCTCATACCTTATCCTTGCCTCCCTCACTCCAAGCTCACCATTGCCCCCTCCCCCCCTCCCCCTTCCCCCCTCCCCCAATCCCCAGGCATTTCCAGCTGTCTCCATGGCCCAATTTTAGCTTCTCATTGTCTGGAAAAGCAAGTGGAGAGTCTGGGATGGGCTTTCCCAGCTAGGGTTCTGGTCAGGAGGTCTGTGGGTGTGGGCTGGTAGAGTGGCCCTGAAATGGCTAATTCAGGCTCAGGAAACACTTTTATGTTGATATTATTTAGCTTTGGGAGGAAGAGGCCTTGGGGAAAAAACAAAAGCAAAACCCGCATTCCCAGTGTCACCAGTGGCCACAAGCCAGCCCACACAAGAGGAAAGAGCACAGGACCACACCCAGGAGGCCCTCGTCCTGTTGATGTGCTGGTGCCATTTGGTAGGATGGTGCCCATGCCAGAACTACTGGACCTACACCTGATTAAAGTCCCAGAAGTCAGATGGCAGTTTTCTCAGGTTGGGCAAAGTGAATGGGCTCAAAAGGGCTAGGTAGAGATGAACACGTGCTTGGGGTTGGGCCTATAACACAGAGGCCAACACATGGCCTGCAATTTTATCCAGCTCAGGGGACCGGCCCAGGTCCATAGCAGACATCACTAATCAATTGTGGCATTCCTTTCTCCTGCGCTCAGATGAGGAATTTCCTCTAGAATTGCATTCTCCAAGGGCTACTGAGAACTTGAAATGTAACTCAAGTGAATTGAGATGTGCGGGAAGTATAAAAGACATACTGGATTTTGAAGATGTAATATAAAAAATAATTTATCTTATTAATAAATTATCATATTGATTACACATAGAAATGAAAACGTTTTGGATAGATTGGGTTATATAAAATATATTGTAGGGACTTCCCTGGTGGCACAGTGGTTAAGAATCCGCCTGCCAATGCAGGGGACACGGGTTCAAGCCCTGGGCCGGGAAGATCCCACATGCCGCGGAGCAACTAAGCCCGTGCACCACAACTACTGAGCCTGCGCTCTAGAGCCCACGAGCCACAACTACTGAGACCGCATGCCACAACTACAGAAGCCCACGTGCCTACAGCCCATGCTCCACAACAAGAGAAGCCACGCAACAAAGACCCAACGCAGCCAAATAAAAAAAAAAAAAAAAAATATATATATATATATATATATTGTAAAAGTTCATCTCCCCTGTTCCTTTTAACTCCTATTTAACGTGGCTGTTAGAAAAGTTAAAATTACCTGTGGGCCACACTGCTGTAGAATTCCTGCTTCGTGAGGGCATTTTGTCATTTTTGCTCACAGCTAAATCTCCATCACCTAGAATAGTGTCTGGCACACAGTAGATACTCAAATGATTATCTGTGGATTGAATGAATGAATCCTTGTCAACATTGTTCTTCAGGGAGCTACCACTGAGTGATCAGATGGAACATATTTGTTACCCTGCTAAAATCCCCTGTTTGTGCTTTCTGATTTTAGAGCTTCATCACCCTCTCCTGACTTTCCTGATACCCAGGAGGGGCAGCTGGAAGTGGACTCGGGTGAGTGTGCTTCTCCACCAACGGTCCTCTGAAAGGGACCTTTCTGTTCCTTCTGATGAGGAAGCAGGGCAGTGTGCAAATGATACGGAAATCCCTCATGGGTGTTTGCATGTCTGGGGGTACTGGATATGATTCTGGTTCACTTCCTGACCCCAGCTCCTGGTCTCTAAGGACAAAAGAGAAAGCTCTGGAGACCTTGAGCTCCAAGGGGAACCGGGCCCACTTTAGTCTCTCCCCAGTGAGCAAGGGCTGTAGCCTGGAGCATCCTTGTCTCTCCAATCCAACAGGAGCCTAAAAATAGTCTGCAGTTCCAGCCTCCCTCACAGTCAACCGCGCGAAGCTGGGCCCTGTGCCCACCAGCTCCTCCGCAACCCAGACTGTCTGCAAGGTCTGTCCCAGCTACCAACCCCTGTCTCCTTGGCCTTGGTCTGTCTTGGCCCCTGGGGACCCTGAGCTCAGTGTGCCCACTGTCAGGCCTGGTGAGGGTTTGCCGACTGCTCTGCCCGCCCTAGCAGACAGGACCCTGGACCCCTGGACCACCAGACTCTGTGCTCTGTTCACTCTCCTGTTCTTGAGGGGATGCTGGCCAGACACAGAGGCAGGTGAGGGTGTTCCAGGCAGTGGAGCCAGCACATGTGAAACCAAGTGGTATGAGAGACCATGGGAAAGGGTGAACTGTTTGGAAGGGCTGGTTGAACAAGATGGAGCGGTGGGGCTGGAAGGTAGTAGGGCAGGTCTGCTGCCTCCCTCCCTCCCAGGCATGGGTCCCTCAGGTGTCTCTGTCCTGCCCCATGGGGAGGGGGCTGTCCCTCTTACATCTGGCAGCCCATGGTAGGGCTGTTGCCATTCTGTCCCTACCGTGTGTAGAGCCCAGGGGGAGCGCTCAGTGCCAGGGCCCTGTTCCCCCATATGGGCCTTCCATATCTATGATTTGTGGGAAGCCCTGGTGCCTTCCAGATCTGAGCTTCTGGGGTCCCTGCCTACTCATCAGGGCTGCAGGTGGGCAGCGGGGGCTCCCCACTGAGGCGAAGAGGGAGGAGGTACTCAAGGCAATCTGGAGCATCTGGCAGAGTTGGAACCAGAATCTCTGAACCCTGATGCCCAGCTGGGACCTATCCCTTCACTCTGAGGCTGGGTAATCACTGTTGGGGGCACACCCTGGTCTGAGTCTAAAGAATGGGGTTTGGGGCCCCCCTCTGTGGGGGGCCTTCCTGGTGGCAATAGTGAGAATGCAGGTGACACTGTTCGCCCATGACGGTTTCCCCGCTTGAGCTGAGCAGGGTCCCAGCTGCAGGAAGTGGGGCCAGCGGATGTCACAGTCACTTTCCTCTTCTGGTGGGGGGCGAATGTGGGGGAAATGCTGAGGTCATGGAGCAGTTCTTTCCCCAGCTGGTGCCGGGGGTCCTATTACCAAAGCCCCTTCTTGCCCTGACATCTTCCAGTAGCCTGGCCACAGCCCTGAGAGGCAGACAGCCTGTGTGGGCATTAGCTTCCCCCAGCAGAGAGATGGGCCGGTGAGGCCAGGGGGAGGGAGCCAGAGCTACCTGGCCTATCAGAGCCTGGCCTAAAACCCCAGATTCTTACCTCTTCCTGCTCCCACACAGCACCCTCCCCCAAGGAAGCAGGGGTGGGTGTCATCTAGATGCTTCTTGGCCAAGGTGAAGGTGTTGAAGGAGCTATTTATATGTTTGAGGTTTTCTCACCCCCTACTGCTCCCCTCATTTCCCAGAAGGTGGAAGCCCTTCTCTGTGGCCATAGGCCACCTTGAAGTGTCAGACAGTTTTAGGACATTCGTTCCTGGTTCTGGGGCCTGTCAGAGGTGCTCCCCTCCCCCAGCCACCTCAGGAACCCAGAGCCACCTGGAGCTCTTCTGTGCCCTGGATAGCATCCTTGGGACCTTAGACCCATTTCTCAGCTTGAGGAAACTACAGCCCTTGGAGAAGGCCAAGACTGGCCCCGTGAGTGAGGAGGTGTGGGATTGCTGACATCCTAGCCCTGATACACCTTTTCCTGAACTCCACCTGCTGCTTACTCACCTCCCCTGGAGACACCCCCACCCCTACCCCAGGTCATGAGTAGAAACACAGGCAGAGTGTCAGTGTAATGAGAGAAGAGTCATGTCCCTGACAGCCCTCACCAGGGACGATGGAATTGCGGGATTCTTTACCTCTATGCCTTTCATGTATACACATAACAGGCACATGGGACCACACACATTACCTGCTCACATGTACACACACGCAGACATGCACATATGTGCACATGTGCACCCACCCACAGAACCCTCTCCTAGGGTCCTGCCTACATACTCAGATAGCGGGGGTGTTGTGAAGCTCTCTTTTTGTGTGTCCGCACGCTCAGGGCAGACCCACGTCTAATTTCCCAGCTGTCCCTGCCTCCCTGGAACTGGCAACTGGGAGCTTGAAGACCTAGGCTAGGACCCCCACTAATATCTGGGGAATTTAGTGGGGAATCTCTGGGCCAACAGGACCTGTAGAGAGAGAAAGATAGGGAGAGAGAGGGCTCCAAGGAGGTGAGCAGGGGAGGTGGAACAGGAGGGTGCCATGTGGAGTTGATGCCCTGGCCCAGAGGGTGTTTTAGACGCTCCCTGTGGTCCTGCCGAGATGTTCTATGACCCATCTGGGAGCTGGAGACAGAGGACAATTGGACCACAGGAAGCCCCAGGGTGAGGTGGCTGCAGGGAGGAAGGCTGACTCTGCGTGTAAGCTGCCCACAGAGAGCTGGGGCTGGATGTCCCTGGCGGTCGGGAAGGGGGTCCTGGTGACAGAGGCCTCTGTTCCCACCCTCTCAGGACAATGGGCCAGATGAGGCCACGCCAGGTACTTGGGTTTCCTGGGTGGGTCAGGATTTCCCTGGAATAACCAAACTTCCTGGTCTCCCAGGGTTGAAGTGATCTCACTGGAAGAGGGGGGTTGTGCAGGCAGGAAGCCCCTGGAGACACCGAGGGCCTGCCCTGCCCTGGCATCCGGGCTCAGGTGGTCCCTGGAGCCCCCTCGTCCACCACCCTCAGCCCATGACCGGCCCTCTGTTCAGAGCAGCCCACTTACTGAGCACCTGAGTGCAGGCTCTGTGTGCAGGAGGCTTGTGAGGGGCAGAAGGAGCCGGGGCCGGGCACCTGGGAGGGGGCACATACCACCACTGGGGCAAGAGCTAACGGTCCTCCAGGGACTGGGGCTGACCCAGCAGGAGCCCAGAGATCTCCTGAAAGGTGTCACTGATCTCCACTCTCTTTGCCAGAAAAAGGCGTCGGTCAGCCAGCCACCCGGCTGGTCTTCAAAGGGCAAGACTATGAGGGCAATATTACAAATAGTGATAATAGTGACTGTACACCATAGATCATCACACATATGCCTGGGACTGTTCTGGAAGTTTTATATGAATCATCTGAGGTAATTTTCTCACCAGCCCTATGAGGTTGATACTATCATTGTCTCCATTTTATTAAAGGAACTCAAGCACAGAGAGGGTAAGCAGTTTACCAAAACTTCATAGCAAAAAAAAAATGCAATTAATCCTTGTCCTCAAAAAACTGGGCTTTTGGGCTGTTTTATCTGATCTCATTCACTCATTGTGTAGTTATTTATTAAGCTCCTCTTCTTTGCTGGGCTTGTGGTTGACATATGGGATATATGAGGCAGAGGTGAGCATACTGGTAGGTGGATGGGTCAATCTGGCAAAATGAAAGAGATCAGGCCTGGGGCAGACTCAGCCCCAGGGGACCAGGGCTCGTCTCACGCCATCCGTTCAGACCTGATGCTTGGACATCAGAGGAAGATAATGGGACCACTCATTCTAAAAGGCTCAGTGAGGGGAGGGCCACCTGCCAATCTACCCTCTGAGGGACTAGAGGCAGGTTTCGTGGGGTCCCAACCCCTCTGTTCTGGCTAGAGGGCTGCCGCAGGAGGGTGGGGAGGAGATCAGCCTTCTCTTGGCTGGAACCATTTCAGGGAACAGCTGCTTTGGGGGCTGGAGGGAGCCCACATCCTGCTTCATCAACATGAAGTGAGCATTTGAGCACAGGGACCTCCATGGGCACCCAAAGCTGAGTAAGGCTGAATCAGGCTGACTCAGTGGAAACCTCTGCCCACTAGTGTCTCCAAGCCGGTTACAGCAGTCAGACCAAAGGAAGCGCTTCCCAACTGCTGGTCCATACACTGCTGGAATGCAAGCCAAGGGAGAAGGCTTTGGAATGGTGTCCCAGTCTCAGGCTCTGTCATACCTCATCCTACCCTGTGAGGCAGATTCCTGATGGGGAAACTGAAGGAGGAGACAGGACCGGTGCCAGAGCCCAGAGTGCAGCCAGCCCCCTAGTCCCCTTGTCATGGGGGAACCTGCCCTGAAGCTGGGACACAAGGTGAGGGCTTCGTCCTCCTACAAGGCCCACTGGGTCTCTTTCCTTCCCACCTACTCCTTGCAGGCTGAGTCTTGGGAGCAGGGGTGGGGTGTGAGGGTGTGGCCTTCCCCAGGACAAAGAATGGTTCCTGTGGGATGGTGTTTTCAGAGAGACATGAATAGGTGAGCAAACCAGCCAGCCGGAGAGGTTTGGCCTTCCAACTAGTCCCCAGGGAGGCTGTTTGCTTTTATTTGTTTATGTATTTAATCGAGATTAAAGTTTAAAGTGTACAGTCCAGTGGTTTTCAGTATATTCACAACATTGTGTGACCACCACCACTATCTAATTACAAAACATGCCATCACCCCAAAAGAAATTCCATACCTGTTAGCGGTCACTTCCCCTTCCCTCTGCCCCCACTAATTGCCTTTCTGTCTTTATGGATTTGCCCATTCTGAGCATTTCATGTAAATGGAACCATATGTATGGACTGTGTGTCTGGTTTTCTTTCACTTAGCATAACGTTTTCAAGATTCATCCATGCTGTAGTATGTATCAGTTCTTCACATCTCTTTATTGCCGAATACGAGTCCATTGTGTGGATACGCCATATTTTGTTTATCCATTCATTAATTCATGGACACTTGGGTTGTTTCCACTTTTTGGCTATTATGAATAATGCTGTATGAACACTGGTGTACAAGTTTTTGTATGAACATATGTTTTCAATTCTTTTGGGTATCTATCTACCTGGGAGTGGAATTGTGGAATCATATGGTGATTCTATGTTTAACTTCTGGGGAACTGCCAAACTGTTTTTCACAGAAGTTATACCATTTTACATGCCCACCAGCAACGTGTGGTTCCAATTTCTCCACCTCCTCACCAGCACTTGTTATTTTCCGTGCCTTTATTCTTTCAACACATGTTTTGTTGAGCACCTGCTTGGTGCGGGGCCTGTGCTTGGGCTAAAGGATGCGGGCGGTACTGAGCCTCAGGCTGCTCTGACAGAGCGAAGGGGGCACAGACATAAAACAGTGGCAGCTGGTGGTGAGTGAAGGAAGAGTAACAGGGGGCCCAACCTGCGAGGGACAAGCAGGGCAGTCTTCAGAGCAGGTGACATTTATGCCGTGGTCTCCAGTCCTTGCCCGGCCCCCTTCCCAGCACCCATGCCCCTGGGAAGCGTGGTGGTCAGGTGCCAAGTGCCTCAGTGTTGCTTATCTGGGAAGTCCCCTCCTTGCCTGAACTTCACCCACTAGAGCCTGTCCCTTTGTGCTGAGTCCTCATCTTCACGTCACAGGTCAGCAGCCCAAGCCAGAAGAGGAAACTGAGGCTCAGGGGGGAAAAGACTTGCCAAGGGTCACCCTAGAAGCCAGTGGCAGAGGGAAGACTAGAGCCCTGATCTCCAGACTCCCAGCCTGGGGTCCTTTTCGCCCTGCTGGGGTGAGGCCTGGGGTAGCATGAAGCTGAGGGGAGGGAAGGGGAGTTGGCAGAAGGCTGAAAGGGGGGGGGGGCCCAGGTAGCAGGAAGCCAAGTTTCGAAGATTTGCCCAGGCCAGGGGGAGGGGGCTCTGGTGTGAGTGAGGGGTGAACAGCAGAGGTCCCCGGGGACTGCTCAGACTGGTTTCTCCCCTCCCCAGTTTCAGTTCTGCTTCACTTGCCCCCTGAGACCCTGGGATTGGCGGTGGGTTGGGTGGTGTTGGGGTGACTGTTAGTCAAGCTCATCTTGTTCCTTGGGGGTGGGGTTGGGTGATGGGCCCAACACCTGTCAGTGGGCCACCTCCTTCAGCCTGCCTTCCTGTCCCCACCAGATCCCACAGTCTGAGAGAGGAGACTGGAGGCCCGGCTGGGCCCATCCTCAGTGGGTGGGGGTGAGCTAGGGCAGGGCCTGGCTGACAGACAATGTGACATGTTGATGACCTCTCCTGCTTTCACATTTTGAAGCTTGGAACCTCCAGGGACTAGTGACTGGCCCCAAAACAGGGCTTGGGGAATGTTTGCTCAATAAACTCCTACTTTATAGGGCTAAGTCGAAAAGCGCTCACCCCCTTATTCCATACTCAGTGACTCACAGGGCCCGAAGGTAAGTCCCTGGGCGTAACAGGTGTTGTGGGCAAGTGGGGACAGGGTGGGACACAGTTCCCATCCTCCCAGACAGCAGGACAGGCCCTGGTTCCCCAGCCAGTGTGCTCAGGGCACTGGAAAAGGCAGTGGTGGTGGTGCTGATGGGGGTGCAGACAGGTGGGACCAGCCTGACTGGGGTGCTCAGGTGGGTGGGCTGGCAGTCCCGGGCCCTGCCTCAGCCTGGAAGAACACTTTCCATCTCCCCATGGCGACGTGAGCTCAGAGACCACGCCCCAGAGTTATCAAAGATGGCCCCCATTTGGGGCCTTGGACCACCTTGGCTTTGCCAGGGACCTTTGCGGCCCTGTGGGAGAGGTGTCTGGGGCTGCTTCCATGTCTTTGGTTCTCTGGGATTTTTCCAGGGTTGGGGGTGCATCCTTTAGGGGCTCTGGTCAGTGGCAGAGGGGCCTCAGGCCTGCCCTGACTTTCCCTCATACGTCTCGACCTGCCGGCCCTGGGGGCCTGAAACTCTGGGAGCTAGGAGGGACCACGTGTCTCTCAAGCCCACCATCTGCCCTCTCGTTCCCCTCACCCCACACCTCACTTCCTCCCCTTGGGGGGGAGCTCAGCTCACTCAGGCTGACGTTATCTTTTGATCTTGTTCCCCGGAAGTCCCCAGGCCTGTCCCAAGTGGCTGCTGTGAAGAAACTTGAATCGTGGGGGGAAGTCCAGAAGATGCTGTCATTGAAGTGCATATGGTCACCCTCGGCTCCCGAAGGGCTCACTTCCCCGTCTCGGAGCTCCCGTAGGGCTTCGGGGACAATTTTTGGATCTTTAGCAAAGGGCCTCTGAGGGCCTGGCTTTTCTTGGGGCTGCCCTGCTGCTGCGACACTGCAGGGTGGGGGATTTTGGCAACACCAGAGGCTCGGCATGGCTGAAACTCCCCTGGGCCGGCTTAGCTGTCCGAGCATAAGCCCCTGGGCTGCCGCAGCCAGGCCTGTGCCCCTGTGAGGACAGACATCAGGATGGCATTGTGCCTTTGGGATGAGCCCTCCAATGCCGGCCAGAGCGCTGACAGCAGTGAACCCAGTTGGGGAGCATTGAAAACCAACGAGGTACTGTGTTAGCACAGCAGGTACTACCTTAGGCTGGCCAGAGCAGTTCTTGAATTCTGCCTTTGCGGACAAGTAGGAGTTAGCTAGGCACAGAAGGAGCAGAGGGAAACTTCGTGGTCAGAGGCACAGAGGAAGGGAGCAGAATGACACACCTGGGGGAACTGCAAGCGTTTCCACATGACTGACTGGAGCGGAGTGGATGTGTGGGGACAGAAGGGCAGAGGGCGGGCAGAGCAGCTCCGAAAGGACCCCAGGGACTCAGGCAAGGAGCAGGAACTCTCCCTGAAGCCAGCAGTGGGATGGAAAGCTGGGACCCTCCTGGACCACTTGCACGTCTGTGCAGGGAGGCCTCCTGCATGAAGCTGGCCTGGCAGATGGCAACTGACTCAGCTCTGCCTCTGTGAGGGCCAGCAGGAGGTTGCCTGCCTACATGAACCACCTGAGCTGTGGTGTGGCCCGGGGCTGGCTCCTCTGGGCTGCCCTCAGTCCCTTCCTGAACTCGGGTCCTACTTCTGAGGGTAGGCAGGTTGGTACAGAGGGGAGAGCATAAATTTGGAGTCACCCAGTCCTGGGTCCAGATCCAGGCTCTGCTTGTGAACACCAGGTTGATGAGGCAGTGAGAAAGTAGCACATCACACCTTGCTAGTTACCTTTGACCCAGCAATACCACTTCTGGGAATTTGTCCTACAGAGACACCTGCACACATATGACGATGAACAAGATCATTCATAGCAGTACAGTGCGATAGCGAAAGTTTGGAAACACCCTCTATATCCATCAATGTGAGACTTGCTTAGACTAGGGTACGGAATACTATGCAGATGTAAAAAAGAATGTGGAAGTTTTCTATGTATGAATGTGCAAAAAAGCTCTGGGATTTTTGTCAAGTCAAAAAGCAAGTACAAGTCATTGAAGCACAGAGAAAACAGCTCATGCCCAGGACCGGGGCAAGAAGCAGCGCAACGTGCTCAGGAGACACGGAGAGTTCAGTGTGCCTGGAATGAAGGGGCAGTTATGGGCAAGTGAGGTGGAGACTAGCTTGGGAGGGTCCCTGGGCTCAGAGAAGAAACTGAAAACCTCCAGGAGCCAAGGGACAGTTTTCAACAGGTGCTGACCTGCTTTTTCTGGTAACAAGGTCTGGCAACTGCAAAGCAGTAACTCCCATTTATAATGTGCTTTATGCACATTGTCTCATTATTTTTTTAATAGTCTTTTTAAAAAAAATTTATTTTTGGCTGTGTTGGGTCTTAGTTGCGGCACGCAGAATCTTTGTTGAGGCATGCGGGATCCTTTCGTTGCGGCACGTGGGCTTCTCTTTAGTTGTGGCGCGTGGGTTCTAGAGAGCGTGGGCTCTGTAGTTTGCGGGACACGAGCTCTCTAGTTGAGGCACGCGAGCTCAGTAGTTGTGGCACACGGGCTTATTTGCCCTGCGGCACGTGGGATCTTAATTCCCTGACCGGGGATCGAACCCGCGTCTCCTGTATTTGTAAGGCGGATTCTTTACCATTGGACCACCAGGGAAGTCCCACATTGTTTCATTTAAACCTCTCAACAACTGCAAACCCCATGAGGGAGGTGCTATCGTCATCCTTATTTTACAAAAGAGGGAATGGAACACAGAGAGGTTAGGGGATGAGCCCCAAATCGCACAGCAGAGCCAGAGAAAGAACCCAGACAGCCTGGTTCCTGAGCCCACACCTGAATCGCTTTGCTATCCTGCCTCTCAGAATGGTGGCCTGGAGGGGCGTATCCTGGAGAGGGCTAGCTGGAGGGCAGGGAGAGTCAGGAGGCTGTGTAACAACCCGGACTAGAAACAATGAGGGTCTGGGGGGAAAGCAGTAGCTTTGGGAATGGGGATTCAGGTGTAGATTTGAAAGCTTTTAAGGAGGTGGAAACAAGACCCCGTGGTGAGTGGGGTGTAGCTGCTATGGAGGGGGAGGAGCCCAGATCCATTCATTCATTCACTCATGTTAGCAAAATCGTCAGTGCCCCGTGGGTGCCAGGCAGTGTTCCAAGAATTGGGCTTGCCTGGGTGGTCACCAACGCAGACAAAGATCTCTGCTCTTAAAGAGCTTTCTTTTTTAGCTGGTGGAGACAGACAATAAATAATACACACAATAGGTATGTTAATTACATAGTCTGTTAGAACTGTGAAAAAAATAGAATAAAGGTAAGGGTGAATGGCGGTCCTGGTCAAGGAGGCTTCTGAAGTTTTAAATGGGGTGGTCAGGGTGGGGTGAGCCTTATCAAGAAGGTGACATTCGAATGAAGACATAAAGAGGGTGAGGGAGTGAGCCTTGCAGATATGTGGGGGAGGGGCATTGCAGGCCGAGGAGCAGGAGCTGGAACATCTGAAACGTTTGTTAGGTTCAAGTGGAGCACAGAGTGGGCAACTGGGGAGAGATCTGGACAGGGAGATGGCGGGCGGCACATTTGGGTGTTTGGGTGTCAACAGCACAGATGGCATTTAATGCCTTGAGACGGAAGTAGATCAGGAGGGAGAAAGTGAAAGGTGGTGCTTGGTTTCAGCATCTGGGCCATCCATGATGGAGAGAGAAGCGAGGGAAAGTTTGGGGAAGATGACAAGCTGTGAGTGCCTGAGGGGCATCCGGGAAGCAGTGTCCAGCGGGCATGTGCGTTACCTGGTCTGGAGCTCCGGAGAGGAGCTGGAGGGCCAGCGTCTCGAGGATGCAGGAGGGGAAGCTGGGGGTGGAAGAGGTCTGTCTCCTTGGCGTGGTGTGGGCAGAGAGAGGAAACGGCCCAGGACAGAGCTCTGGGTGGGGACTCACTTGAAGGTGGCACTGGGAGGAGCGGGGAGAACCAAGAAGGGGCCAGTAGGAGCAGCGGTCAGAGAGGTGCGAGGAGGTCTGGCTGTGCGTCTCAGGAGTCAAGAGGGCCCATGTTTCAAGAGAGAGAGTAAGTGGCCAGAAGCATGGAATAATGCTGAGAAGCAGAGTGAGATGTGGGCAGAGACGTGACACGGAATAACCATAAAGACGCTGCCCGTGACCTTGGTGGAGTGTTGGGTGGGAGTCAGATCTCAGAGGTTAAGAGGTGGGAGGTGGGTGGTGATGGAAGCGGTAAGTGGAGACTTGCTTTCAAGAGGCAGAGCCTGGAGGTCAGGGTGAGGGGAGCTTTGAGAGAGGGTTCTGGTAAGATGGGAGAGACTCAAGCAGTGGGTTTGATGCCAAGAGGTAGCAGCAGGAAGTGGGGGGAGGTTGGGATGCAGGCGAGACAAGGCCGATGCCGACAAGTTTCCTGGAGCCTCTCTGGGGCACGTCTGAGGAGCCGCACTCCTGCTTCGCTCTGGCTCCTGAGTCTTGAGGAGGGAGGAGAGGGACGCCAAGGAGGTTACGGGAGGGGGAACGTGGTCAGGGCCAAGCGAGGGTCAAAGGCAGGAGCAGAGGGAAGTGTCAACATCTTTTACAGAAAACATGATGGTTGTTTCACTGTGATAAGAAGACCATAAAGGAAACTCCGTGAAAGCAGGGGTGCCTTTTGAAAAAATTTCCAGAACATGTGGGTGCAGGCCCCTCTCCCAGCCTGGCTCTGCCCCCACGTCTAAAGCGGGCAACTCTCGGAGCGCCCCCAAACAGAAGGGCTTCCACGTGGGGCAACCCTACAGACACAGAGATGGAAGGAGGGTGGGCAGGGTGGGAGGGCAGCTTTAACAAAGACATGGAGGCAGGGAAGCCTTGTGACATCTGGGAAGCAGGACCAAAGGGACAGCCGGGGAGAGAGGCTGAGGCCCGACCGCAGAGACCAGCCTACCAGGCGGGAGCATCTGGGTCCTGCTCAGCAGGCCCCCGGTGCCGAGGAGTCTTTGCCGAGTGTGACCTGACCAGAGATGCCCACTGGCCCTGTGTCTATCTCGTGCCCCCAGCCTGCCTGCGCCTCAAGGCACTCACCACACTCTCCAGGGCCTGCGCCAGAGGTCCCAGCAGGGAATGGCCATCTGGAGGTGGGGCTAATGAGGATTCAGGGAAGGAGTGCTGCTTTGTCACCTCTTCCCTTTCTGGGCACACCTGGACCTCACCTACTGAATCTTCAGAGCTACACACTTGCCTGGGCGTGGATCTTCCCCCTCCTGTCTAAGGTTTCTTAGGAATCCACCTACTTCCTCTTTTCTGAAAATTGGAACAACCTTTTTTTAAAAAAATTTACTTAATTAATTAATTTATTTTAGTTTTGGCTGCATTGGGTCTTCGTTGCTGCGCGCCGGCTTTCTCTAGTTGAGGTGAGGGGAGGCTACTCTTGGTTGCGGTGCGTGGGCTTCTCATTGAGATGGCTTCTCTTTTTGCGGAGCACAGGCTCTAGGCGTGCAGGCTTCAGTAGTTGTGGCACACGGGCGTAGTTGTGGCTCGCGGGCTCTAGAGCGCAGGCTCAGTAGTTGTGGCGCACGGGCTCAGTTGCTCTGCGGTATGTGGGATCTTCCCGGACCAGGGATTGAACCCGTGTCCCCTGCATTGGCAGGCAGATTTGGCAGGCCGATTCTTAACCACTGTGCCACCAGGAAAGTCCCCGGAACAACCTTTTAACTTTAGGGAAAAGGAACTAACCCCGTTGATAGCCCTCCCCCTACACACACACACTCCCTGCCCACGGTGTGAACAGGTGGCAGACCCAGAGCTGGTTCTTACCCACGTATGTGATCCTCATGAAGACCTCACAGAGAGGATGCTGTCCACCCCCCCCCCCAATTCAACAGGTGGGGAAGCTGAGGCCGGGGGAGACAGAGTGACTCAACCAAGGCCGCGTCATGTATTGAGTGGTGAGGTCACTCACATGACATGGAGAGGCCTGGCCATGGGGTTATCGGCATATGGCTGGCCACAAGCTCGCTGTGACAGGGTAATTTCTTAATCTTCCACTCCTATCGTCCACTCTCATCTTCCAGTCCTATCTTGGGTGCTGGTTTCCCAGATGCCTTGGTTTCCTGTGGCTCTCACGCATGTGAGAGAGTTCCTCCAGCCCTGGTGAAAGGCGCTCAGGCCCTCAGGGCCTGAGAAAGTTTCCGAGGGGGGACTTGGCACATGGCTGGCTTCATGGACACCCTTCAGTTTCTACGGGGACTCAGGATTGGCCGCTGGTGGCCAGAGCTTGGGGTCCACGCACGGAGGCTGGACCTGGCTTCCCAATTGTGACACCCCGGCCAGCAGCCTGCTCTCTGCTTGGCCCCAGCGCCCCACAAACACCCCAGCCAGAAATGTCCCACATTTCTCTGTGCCTGCTTGAGTACAAAGAGTGCAGGCTGTGGACTCAGAGATGAGGCTTTGAGGCCACCTGTTTCACCCTGGGCAAGGCCTGTGAGCCCTCTGAGCCTCCATTTCCTCACCTGCAAAGCTTGGGTGCTCACAGTGACACCGTCCCCAGAGGGTTGCTGAGGATGAGGGGAGATCGTTCTAGAGCCTGGCTCATAGGAGGTGCTCAGTAAATCCTGCTTCCTTTCCCCCAGGGCCCCAGCTTCCTGGGACGACCCCCCACCCCACCCCCCGCCACTGTCAGCCGCTAGGTGCCAGGAATCAGGGAGCGGAGTTTTAGGACTTGGCCCTGCTCGCGGGAGGTGATGGCTCACCCTGGGGCTTTAGAGGTCATGTCTCCTTTCAGGGCCTCCCTTAGGGAGGAGGCCACCAGCTTCAGAGCAAGAATGAGGAAGCGCTGCATGAAGTACCTCTGACAGGCCCACCCCTGACATTTGTGAGGCTCAGGGCAGAGTACAAATGGAAGCCTACATAACATATATCTAGATATTTGTTATAATCAAGCTAATAAACTGCTAAACAGAATATGTTTTAGCCTCCTACATTGACAAATGTACCTTCATAATCACCTGGGAGGCCAGGCTGCATTTAGAATTCTTGGACTCCTGGAGTCCAGTGCTGGAACGTGGCAGAGTGGGAAGAGCCAATCCCCAGCCCTGCCCCTGGCCCCAACCTGGGCCTCACGTGTGACCTCCCCAGGCCATTGGTTCGTGGTCCGTCCACACACCTGGCAACAGCTGCTCTGGGGAAAGGCCCATGCAGACCGTGGGGCAGGGAATTCTGGGGTCCTGCATTTGGAGGAGGAACATGGGCCTTGGGTGGGCATGTCCCCTTGGCTCACGGACTTTTTGCTCTCCTATTGGGGGTGGTGAGGGCAGAGGAGGACCAGAGTGCGGTCTTCTGGAATGTGGGGTCCAAGGCAAGGGCCCTTCTTGCCTAGGTCTAAGTTTGATGCTGCTCTCAGGACACGCCCAGGACCTGGCTCCGGAGTGAATGTCCTCACCCTGCTTGCGTCCCAGTACTTGAGGCATCCCAGAGCCCCACTGGAGCAGGGTGACATGGGCCACTGTGACTTGCTGAGCTTACAATCTAGGGAGCTGGCCCTCCCTCCCCCCAGACACCAGGGGGCTCCTCTCCAGCACCAGCCCCTCCCTTGCTACCCAGCACACCTCACTTTCCCCTTGCGGGGGTTGGGGAGTCAGGGGGGAGGGGGGAGGAGTGTCTGCTGCCGCCTGCTCCCACCTCTCCAGGACTCTGACCCTACCCTGCCTACTCTGGTTCTGTGGACCGCTCGAATCTGGGCCCTGTGGGCAGTGGGCAGCCCTCCCTAGCTTGGGCCAGGAAAGTGGGACACCGACTCTACTTTAGCCAATGTTTCTCGCTCACTCAGCTGAAAAGCCACTGTTCCCCTGAGGCTCATAACCCTCACTGGGCCTGGCAGCTCCTTCCCTGATGCTGTGTGACAGTCCCGATGTCAGGGCTCCCACACCTGTCCTGCCGCCTGGCCGGCTCCTGGGTGCCTCTCTCACGAGGGC